>NC_069128.1:58112002-58435894 GCF_026914265.1 Mya arenaria
ATTAAGAAAAGCTTTATATTACACATACCATAAGATGTTTGAATATCGGACTAATTTCTAAAAACTGTCGACAAAGTGTAAAAACATATTGTTTTAAAATCATCGGGTATCTCCGTATGTATTTTAATTGGTTTTTGGACCATGAAAATTGGCTATTTGTTCTCCATGCTTGCCTTATAAGGACAAAACTGATCAAGCGTTTCTGGTTCCCACTAGCTGAAGGCCCATGATTCCGTTGTTTAAAAAATGTAGTCCGCAATTAGCAAAATACATGTAAACCGTACAATAAAAAAAACACCAGAAAACATACACAAAACGAAGGTTGGTGTTTCATTCGTTGATATGTCAATAAATTTCATTGAGTGAGTGCGAAATTAATATTTTCAGCTAATGCGACGTTTATTCCGAAACCTGCTACCTACGGAAAATAAATGTTCTTTTTCCTTTTACTTTGTTTTCTGTCATTATTTAAAATAAAAACAAAACTTTATGACCTTTAATATTTCCACCATTCACTGTTTATACTTGTTTAACTCAATCGGCCTTAAAATACCTGTGCTTTTTTAGCTGAACATCCTATCGTCTTGTTCACATTATAAGTCAAATAATCAAAATACTTAAGGGCCGGCCACAGTGCAAAAGTGGGTGGGGAAGGTCAATAGTTAAAACGTTATTAAGATTCATGTTTCATTTAGTTTTGATGAACGTTCTTATTTCAGTAAACCATACATTCTTAATGACATGTTTTGGGAAAGTTGACGAATTTTATAAAATAACATTTTATCAGATTTTGAATAAAAAAGTAATCACATTCTTTCGGAAAAGTCTGTCGACATTATTCCTTTGTTTTTGTGTCGAAATGTTTCCTAATACCTAATCAACAATGTCTTAAGAGTTCTTGATGTTATATTTTCAAATAATAAAGTAATTCCAAAAAATAATAGAAAATAGTGAATGAAATTCATTTCCTGGTTATAAAAATGCAAATATTTTGTTTTAAATATCTATTCAACACAAAGCTTCAAGACAATATTGATTGGGTAGTTCTGATAAATTTTACTCATAGACCGATTTATTTTGTATAAAGACGATTGAAAAAACATAAATGCTTTTTGATTGGTAATCAGCTCCCGTTAAAATTGCTCGACTCTTGAATTACACCTTCACATTTTGCAATGGATATATGAATTATGCTTGCTAAATATTGAACCTCAAAACTAAATTAAAAAAGTTCAACATTTTAAATTTTGGTCCTTCAAACGACGTTTGCATTGCGGCCGGCCCTTAATTTATGTAATGGTTAACATCGTTCTTAGGATGTATTTATGGTCTATCGAAAGGCAATGCATATATCGTAAATAACTATTTAACGGATTTCGAGAGGTATGCGTTGAGTTTTATGATTCATTCTCGTTAAACATCAACCAGATTATTTATTAGTTAAACATTGGTTTGTTATGTTTTAAAGACGCAGTATTTATTTGCACCCTTCAAATCGATACCAATGTTGTATTGATTTACACGATATTTTTCAAAACGCGATATTTCCTTTTGGTCTTCGAATGGCAGAAAAAGCATGAAACTGAGTTGGAAAAGCGAATGCCGCAATTCACATTAGCATGTCTGAGACTATTTTTAAGGCTTGAATTCGTATGAGCTGAATTTGTTCGTGGCGGATTTCCTCCTGTTACCAATGGCGGACCTAAGCTCAGTAAGAGAAAAGGGTAAATTAAGAGGTCTATTAGGATTCCCCCGCTCATTTAAAATATGTATGAATGGTCTCAAACGGTTTTTGGAACGTCAACGTTTCTGGAGGAAAATCAGAACCGCAGCCGACAGCATTATAATGAGAAATAAAGGAAATTTTAAGTGTTTTTGTATATTTAAGAAAAGGCTCCTTTGAGATTGTGCACATTGTTTTAAAAATCTATTTAATCTATCTAATCTTATTGACCAGGCTGGTACACAGAAATATTGCGTGTTTTGAGTTTTGGCCCTTTGTTCATTAGATTCAATGTCCTACAAAAGTTATTTACGAGCGGAATTATTCTTCAGATGGTGTCGTGCTTTTTTAGCCTGTATTGTCGTCAAACTACCATGGAACCTTTAAACGCTTTGGTTACTTACTCAACTGTTGATAACAAATGTCAGTCTTTCCAGGTAGAAGTATTAGAAAGAGAGAGCCCTATACATACTTCGTTGAATATGTCTCAATTAACCTTATCAACGTTTAAGCCAGGGTGGCACGTCTCTTAGTAACCGGTCCCTCCATTTTAACATTAAGAAGGGTGAACAGACACAGATAGTGATCCGAGCATCATCAAGGACCTCTTATCAAGCAAAACATTCCATATTAACACTGACTATGGTCGGGTCAATGCACGTGTAGCTCCAATCTGCATCACAACTAGAGGATGGGCCATTGTTCAGAACAAAAAAGTCTGATTTTGTTTTAATCCAAGTACAGACGTTCTAACAATATTTACATAATTTGGAGCTACCCCACATCGGATAATGTGCATTGAAAAGATCAGTAGATGCTAGTTTTATCACCTTGGTTTTAATCCGTATGCTACTCTCGAATGTATTTAGTACATAGAAATCGCAAATACGATAGTAAATATTTACAATAATAAAATGAAAACTACAGGGAAGATCCCAGTGGAACATTCAAAAATAAACCCTGTTTTATGGTCACAAGGCAAGGGCCTTAATGACAATGATATAAAGACACAAACACCAGGTGCTCCGTAAGATGAAAAATAATTGCCAGTGCTTCCGTTTCATCACATTTTAGTTGAACAGTGACTGGATGAATTTGGTATTAAAAATTGTAGTTCATGTTGTAACGCCAAGATACCCGCTGTATGTATGCTGATAACTATGAGTACACAATATATCAAATAAAAAATTGACAATTTTATATTGAAAGATAGTAAAAGGAAACAAGAAAACGTTGTCACTAATCATTCATCTTTTCTAGCCCTGATTAAGAGTACTATTACAGTATATCTAGGATTAGGGTTAGGGAGTCGGTGTTGCCAACGGTGTTGCTCTGATAACAATATTGCCACGCTGTGTGTGTGTTCGTCCTGACGTCTACGTGCCGCACGTCTCACCCAACCCAGAACGGCTACAAAATATGACACATATACGAGTACTATGCCAATATCATGCGAACATTTTTGGCTATGCTAATAACATAAGAATGTACTTTACTTTGTGTCAATCAGTACACGACACCTCAATAAAAAATCAATATATCCAGAACAAAGATAGCTTGTATGCATATATATTTATTGCATTCATATTATTTTATTGTTATTCATTGTTTTATTTTTATTATTATTACTATTTATTGTATTTGAAGCAAAAATAACAATATACGATTATATTTATGTTAACTCCTCGCTGATGAAATCTTATCAAACGCAGTTATATAAAAGCAACAATTTAATCTAAATTTACCCTTGTTTAACAACAAGTTTTGACTAAAAAATGCAAAAATTAAATAAACCCACATGCCGTAATATTGAGAACACTTACGTATCCAAATGTGTCCCAAATATTAGTTCAGTGTCGTGTCCAAGATTGTCTGCCAAGATTTAGCTTTACAGTTTTAACTTCGCGTTTTTAATTTCGCGCTAAAGCAGAAAACTTCATATCCATGAAATGTGCTTGCACTTATTCAATATTGACAATTTAAATGTTTAACTCATATAAATCACAGCGAGTTACATACGAAAAGTGTTACTGCATAGAGCTGTGTAGGACCTTATTATTTCCAGATCATATTTTTCACATGTCTGGGAAAAATATGATCCTATTCTTCACAGATTCAAACTGTGACATATATTGACCAAAATGGTGGTAAGCAAGAGAATCATATTCTTCACAGATTTTGTCGATGACATTGCTGTTTGATAAATTTGATATTTAAAATGAAATAATAAAAATAAAAAATAAATAAAAAAATAATAATAAAAATAATAGCAGGAAAAATTAATATTAATAATAATAAGAAGAAGAAGAAGAAAAAGGAAAAGAAGGAAAAAAAAGAAATTAAGAAGAAGAAGAAAAACAAAGATGAAGAAGAAGAACAACAACAACAATAAACAACAACAACAGCAACAACACATATTCTTAAAACTACGCCTTATACAAAAACAATAAAACATTTTCTTACAACAACAACAACAACAACACCAATTCTTAAAACTAAAATTTATCTATATTTATCTTGGTCGGAGGGTTAATTATTACACTATCGTAAATGCTCGACAATATCAGGCAAGCTCGGAACAGAACTTTCTTTAAATCAAAGCTCTTCTAGCACTGCGGTATTCACTGCTTGCCCGAAATTTAGCCGTTGAAAGCGTTGAAAATACTTTTTCAAGTACATCTGTCTATGCCAACACCAATCACGACAACAAACACAATGCAATCTACCTTAACTAGGCATACGCCAACTATTACGGTGCCAACAAGAACCAAAACTATTCTTTCTTATACCACTAATACCAGTTCTGCAACAACATAACAAATAAATATAAAGCAACTATCTCTACAACAACCGACACTACGCCTACAACTGCAGTCAACAACAACAGAAACGACAATCTGCAATACTGGAAATAGCAATCTGTGACAATTGTGACTCAGTTGTAAAATTTACTCATTTTGTTTAAAAAAATGATGCAATTTTTAACCTGTGAGGAATGTGATTTCATAGTACATAAAAAACCGGCTCCGATCACAAACATCCCAGGAGCTGTGACATATATGTTCGAAATGTGTGACAAATGAGATCTTATTTTTCCAAGCTGTGAATAATAGGATCCTATTTTCCCAGGTGAGAAGAATATGATCTGGGAAAAACAAGGTCTTACAGAGCTGTGACATCTTGATATATAGTTTCAACTCGAAGGTCTCTATCAAGCATAGTTAACTCTAGTCCTCGGCCCTGCGACGCCGTACGTTTTTGCAATGTAGCAAGCACTTAAAAATAGTAGTATCTGCAGCCAAAAGGAACGAGATTAATCGGAAAACGTGGCCAACACATATAAACTGGAAACTAAAACGTGTCTTTAAAATTAGTTCGTCATGGCAGCGCACCCATTGAAATCATTGTGTACGTGTTTTCAACCGCCAAGGGGCATACTGAATTGGACACATGGCGAAGAATATCTAGCTGTTTTTCTTTGAATTTGAATCTTATTTCAAATTTCGTCAAAGCATTATTAAGACACGACTCAAAGGTATTCATTTCATTGCAGCATTTCCGTTATTAAATGATTCTATTTAGCGAAATGATAATTGAGTTTGTTGTCGGCCAACTCATCACATGTTTGTTAATCTTAGAGCCCATTTACGAGGATTATCCCGAAGCTTGCCGGACAAAGCCGAGTTGTACCAATTATGTTGAGATAGGAAGCATCAACTAGAATGCCTCTATGAAGCTTATTCAACTCCTTTCGGAACCTGTCCCGCTGGCATGTGTTGCATAAACTACTTATACAGCAAATATTCTTCTACGATATTTATACCCGTGACAAGAAAGCAACGTAGACATGTGGTATTTAACAACATCTACGATATATTTTCACACACAATCAGGTGTGGTCCTACACAGAATTTAGTGTGTTGACATCTCAGAAATGAAATTAAAACATCTAAAATTGATGTCTAGATATATGATCATTACGCTATTAAAGTGACTCGCTCATGTTTTTGGACCAATAATTAGTTTTTCCCATAATGCATCTGAAAACACTTATTTAATCATTATTTTGCGCGTTTATATCGAAACTGCAGAAACGAATACAGTTATCGCATAAAAAAGTATTTTGTTTTTTGTGGGGTTCGAACCCACGCCGGTAAAGTCAAGAAAAAAATAGAAAAGAGATGGCTATTCCTTACGGCATCCGGGACGTTAACAAAAGTGGAGGATATGTTGACCTGTTAAGGATACATTGATAACATCACGTGATAATGTCAATCGACTAATCACGCAACACCACAGCCGTAATTAAATTTCAATCGCGTTACTAACGCGATAAAAAAAAATTGGTCTTCAAAGATGATACTTGACAGGGGGGTAGCTTCCTATAGGCCGTTTAGGCCGCGGCCTACACATTTTTCAGAAAAACCGAAAAAATAAAAATGGCAAATCTGCAATAAAAACTGAAGGCATAGGAGGGTGAGGGGCTAAATATGAAATTCCGACAAATGCGCTTTAATAAATAGGAAACCTGGTATTTCAAATATATCGTTTTCCTTCGATCTAAAGTATATTTTCACGCGACGTTAATGTTTCGTATATAATTAATCGGAAGTTGCATATCAGTAGTCTGCGCGTTTACGCCGTACATTAAACATTTCCAATTGGCTTGGTTAAAGTTTACGGGCGCTTTATTATTTGAAAATGTAAACGGTCTGGCGCCAATATTGCCGAACATACTCCTACGTATCCTCTTTTCGATAGTCTCACTTTGACTTCAATAGATGAAGATACCAAACAACAATGCTAGAAGGAACTTGGCAATCATGCCTCCAGTACCAGTTTCCATCCGAGTGTCCGAACTATGATGGACACAGTTCAGGACATTGGATTCTTGTTCAAGTTTTCAGCAAATCGTCTAGCAGCGTTCCAGGACGAGGTTTCTAGAGAACTCGCAACGAAAGAGGAAATGAATCGGCGCACTAAGCTTCGCTCGTTATGTGTGACGCGATGGTTCAGACATGCGGCGCACTCAAAACGTTCCAAAATGCGTTCCCCGTAGTCGTCCACACACTTGAAACCTGATGTGTAGAATGGAATGTGCATGAAAGCAACGGATATAAGCTGCGGCTTCGACATTCAACCATCAATGCCAAGAAGAGTTGGTCGACAGCAAAACAGAGACAATCCTGAGAATAACCTTGTTCAATGTCTTCAAAGACAGATACAGTGCACAACATGTATTGCCTTCAAAACTGGAAAGGATGACATGCTGCCATCAATTTATGCTGCTAAGGCTCCTGATCGCCACGAAACATTTGACACATTTAAAACAGAATGGAATGTGAGATGGAGCATCGCAGCCGCAAGTTTATCTTGACTACAAGATACCACGAAGCAGACCAACAAGGACCTGTACCCTAGCATATTTACAATATTCGAGGTTCTTCTTACTATGCCACCTACATCAGCCTCTTTGTGAAAGGTCGTTAGATGGAATGAAACGAATAAAAAAACTTCCTGCGAACGACAATGAAAAGCAACCGGTTGTCATCATTGGCCCAAATTCACAGCCACAAGAGCATAATCATAGATGTTGACCGCGTCTGTATATATATATATATATATATATATATATATATATATATATATATATATATATATATATATATCTACTACAGATATTAAGGTGACCATATATATATTAATCTAGGCATTATGGGGACCGCTGGATTAAGGCGACAAAAATTGGTCTCCTTAATATTTTCAGTCCAGATTTGATGTATCAAATGTCAATAAAAAGGTCCATTGACAGTAAGTTGATAAGCTTGAATGTTTATTTACGAGATCATTTCATTGTTTTAAATATTATTCTCTTTTAATATTAAAAAAAATATTCTTAAACTTTTGTGTTAGTATATTTGTGTATCCATAAAAATAGCTATTAAGGCGACCAGGGAAAAAAATCATAATTTTGGTCAAAAATAGCTATATACTAAGCATTTTTTATTTGTTTTACTTTATTTAAAGCTTATTGTATATTATCCCGAAGTTTCATTCCATAAAAAACAGAAATGAGGAAATTCGATATTTCGTGTACCATCAGCATCCAAATTTTCAAGTATACAGAAATTTAACTTTCCGGAATATAACGGAAATTTTCGGGTATCTCCGTGGTACCATCTCCGTGCAATTATGCAGTATGGCGTTCATCTCTTACGGAAAGAGAATGGTAACTTGGTAAGTGTTTAAAATACATATTCAACGTTTTTTTGTTTATTTTTATGACTTTTGTACAGTTGTATAAATCGTCTACCCTTTGGATGAAAAGCAAATGATTTATCCGGATTTTGTTCATCCGAAACTAAATCACTAGTATCAACATCCGGTGTAATTTTTGCTTGTATTTTGGAGAAACTCGATTGATTTCTAGCAAACTTGGTTTACCACTACATCGTCGCTTATTATTATTTGGTATGTTCCAATCTAAAAAGTGATTTGCTCCCTTAACATCTTAGATTTTAATAAATAAAAGACGAAAGGATACAAATTTATGCCTTACATTTTGTTTGTCAATGTCATGTCATTAGTCATTCTCACCACCTTTGAATAGCAGAACAGAACGAACACTACCACCAATTCGTATTGTGGCTTTTTGCATGTGTCTTAAATTCTCATATTTGATAATAAATGCAACAATAAAATATTTCCCTTATTCTGCCACAGTTATGCACCAGTCAATTGTAACAATGGCGCCCAGGTCTTGTTTATACCGGGGATAGCAGGGGAAATGGGCCATGCTTTTACCTTCCAGGTGGACCGGCAGTGCTGAGTGAATGTGGTGTTATTGTTTTTGCGCTGATAACAGGGAATGGGCCTAACCTAGGATGTCCCCAGGGGCATTTGACGGGGATCTGGTCATTTCGTAACCTTACCATTTCGTAACTGCTGCTCTTGGTTATTTCGTAACCATTCTGTTAGTCAATTCGTAACTGTCAAGTTATCAATTGCTCATATAATAACCAGCATTTAACAAGGTGATAAATAGTACACTTAGCACTTCGTTAAGTGTATTGTTCGAACCTGGATGTATATGGCACAGCAACCAAGACACCAATTGGGAGACATTACTCAAATTCTCACTAGTAACAAGCCAATAATTTATGTTACTCAATAGTTATTAGATACGGTGAAATCATTAATGTTCGTGGGGCATTAATGTTCGTGGTTTTCGTGGGTTGGGTGATCCACGAATTCAAGATCCCACGAAATATAAACCCTTTATTCACTTTTTCAATTGCCTTGTTACGTACATACTCTAGTATATTATTTACAGAGGTCGCAGTATACAGTGTTAAAACCTGTCTCACTGTATAACTTACGATCATTATTCTGTTAATATATTATAACTGCCTTTAACAAATAATGAACCAAATCAATTAAATGTGTTTTATGCAGCAAATGACAGTTATAAGCACGTGTTTAAACGTGTGCTGTTAATGAAAATCTCCAAGTTTACAAGATGTGCGTGATGAGTGTCTGTACTCGATTTTTTTATTTAATGAAATAATTAATCGATTACTAGTACATTGAAGGTTACTAAGCACCGAACGTGACAATATACGCACCTTTTCAGTGTTTTCACAGTTTGCAAAATTCTTAATTGGCATTAAATGGCTTCCCCTATCTGTATTTATGATCAGGGTACATCTTCTTTTATTACCTTTATTCCCAATTAATCGATAAGTGACATGGGTATATGCACTAATTGGCATGTCGTACCACATTAGCGAGTGTCATAAACCGAGTGACGTAGAAGACGGAAATCACGGGCCAGCGCGTGGATATTATGCAGACGATCTAGGACGATCGCATCTTCGATTTTTTTTTCAAAAATGAAAATCCACGAATTTAAGTACCCACGAAATTGTTTTTTTTCGGCAAACCACGAAATTTCATGCCCACGAACATTAATGATTTCACAGTATATATATATCGTGCTAAATTAGAAATGATTTGTTATACTACCGAAATATGTTAATTATTTTCTTACATTTTGCTTACTTATAAACAATAATTAAAGACTGAGCGCAATGTATTTTTGAGTAAAATTACGTTTACATAAATGATCATTCTTGACCTATTTCATTGACTATATTTGTTTGAATTGTTTAAAACGAACAAAATTTTGTTCTGTTTTTTTCTCAATTGATTCATATTCTGCATACTTTATATCAGAAACCGACAAAAAACAACCTTAAATTATTAGTTAGGCCAAATAAAAAAATAGGTCTGTTTCAGGTTACCCGACCGACCCTATTTTTTTCCCGCCGACCCTAACCTATTTTTCCCTGAAAAGAATTTGATTTTGTTACGAAATGTATGTACGTAAAGTTGACAATATTAGAGTTGGATTTTTTGAATGTATTTACCGTACTTCACCTAAGAGTTCGGACACCTAAAAATAATTAATTTTTCGCTCTACGAATTCATAGAAAATAACCATTTTTACATTTTATTTACATGTATGGTAAACCTGCCTTTTTTCTTCATGTCTGCATGTTACCACTTATTAATTTATCCGTAGTTATCAATGGTTATTACGCATATAAGTCACTGTAGCTCCTTCATCAAGATAGTTAAAATCCCATTCAACACCATTTTATACATGCATTGAAATGAATAAACACCTTTTATCGGCTTCAGATCAAACAGTCCCATTGTGTGACGTCACATAACTCAGTTATACCCACGAGGATCTCATGGAGAGCATGGATATTGTTATGCAGGATTAATGTGTCTGGTGTTTTTTTATTGTAACTTGAGTATTGCATTTATAACTTTAATTCATCACATTTAATAGTTACCTGTATCATTGAATGTGTTGACTTTATTGTTTTCATGCCAAGAAATCCTATCCAATTTTCGATTAAGAAGGAAACCCCTGTATGCCAGCATATACCTGGATTTTAGCAGCATATGCATTGTGTTCCATTCAGTGGTTTTGTGCTAAGGGTTAAAGGACTGACTTGGTTCTCCATGAAATTTTTATCAGTTATCTGCTGTTACAGCTAATTCATTTCATTTAATGGCCATTACGACCAGCATGAAATTCAGGGGAGCAATAATTTTGGTCATTTTTCAGAAAAATCTTTCTATAGTGCATGGTTCTTAGATTTAACGCTTCATCTCATTTTGTTTATTACGACACTTGTCAAAAATAAAAATAAAAATTCAATAATAGTTTATTATTAAGTATTGACATGATTTTCTTAACTATAAAAAGTATAATTATTAATTAACTAAGCTAAGCATTACATCTTTGATATTGTTTATGAACAATCTCCTTGATAACAATATTTAACTATCTAAACCACACTCTTGTTATTATGTTTAATTATGTTTAAAACATCAAGTACAAATGTACTAACTGTATTTCTTAGTTCCCCGACAGCTAAATATTTTCCTCACGCCGGCCAAATCCTAATAGCCTCTTATAGAACAATACCGTAATCAAGTCGTTTAATTTAACAACTTGAGTACGGTATTGTTCTATAAGAGGCTCTTAGGATTTGGCCGGCGTGAGGAAGTTTTTGGAAACAAATAGAATCACAAACCCCAGTCAAACTTATCAACTTCCGGCTCAAAATGTTATGACTCATGTATATTTAAGAAAATGATACCGGGGAGTTGTTTATCTGTGGATGTCGAAAATCTGCTTAAAGGGGCTATACTCCGTATGATAAAATAGCGGAAAAAAAGAAAATTTTCGAAAACTGACATAAACTTGGCATCGATGTGTACAATGCATTGAAACTTACTAACTGAAGAACCCGGTCTCCGACACAGTTTTTTTTTACATTTTGGTACTTTTTTTTACAATTATGATAAAGCGTAACACTAGATAATTGTCCTGAGATTCGTTACAGAAGAAAACTTTTTTGGTGCGAATCTGCGAACGCAAGATTAGCAGCATCAGTAGAAGTCATATGATAGTTAGTAGAAGGAATAGTAGTAGCTGTTGTTGTAGAAGTGGCAACAACAACAACAACAATTCAGCAGGAGCGGCAGTAGTTTTAGGGGTATCATCATCATCATTATCATCATCATCATCATCATCATCATCATCATCATCATCGGTTGTGGTGGTGCTGACGGTGGTGTTGTGGTGGTGGTGTTGACATTGGCAATAGCAGAAGCAGTAGTGGTAGTATCAACAACAATAGCTGCAGCATTACCACCTGTATTACTAAGACTTAAGAGCACACATATTAAATGACCAACATAGTCAGTTCTGTTCGGTGGGGTTAAATACCTATTTACAGTAACGATCGTTCTGAGTCATGTTATTATTTGGGGTGGGGGTGGGTCAATATTTTACAGAAAAGGAGTCACTCAAGGACAGTGACCATTGTTGTGAGTTTATGTCGGTCAAAACATGTTCTTTCACAGGTCACGGTATGAAGACAATGCCAGATGAACACAAAACTAAGCAATTTTTTAGATTGAAACATTGCAAAAACAAATCCCAATCAGTTATACGAAAATGCATTTTAACCGCCTCATGTGTTCATGATAATATGAACAAAATTGAAGTAAATTTAACATTCGGAGATTCAGTTTCGCCAATGTGATATATTTTTTCAAGTTTCGTTTGTATTTCCCATTTTCCATGGTGTATACGTATACTTACGAACTCAATATTTTTTACAGTGAAAAAACAACAACAAAGCTTTAAAAATGAACAATAAGAGTGTGTGTTTTTGTTAAAAAATGTGAACCCAATAAATCTGACATTTTAAAATCAATATCCATACGCTTAGTAAAGCATACCCTTAAATATAATTCGACCTACGAGACGGCCAGATTCATATATAATGTAATATAGGTTACATTTTCATTCCAAATAAAACGGTTGGTTAAGCATACCATTTTCATTAACATCTGTCATATGTCTAAAACGATAATGTTACTCATTAAAAACATCATATTTTTGTTTAAGAATAAGTAAATAATAAGTTTTACTAAATTAAGTACTCTGTAATTTTAATTAATTGTAGTTAACACTTGATACTTCTTCACGTCTTTCTGGGCAAAATTAAATACATTCTTCCAAATCTTGACCCAAACTACAGTAACTCCCTAGATATGAAAACATGATTAAACACATGGTCAGATTCTCAGTCAATTAGGGGTTAATGTGTAGCTGAAATTGGCTCTTGTGTAGAAATGAAAAGTGGAAAAATTGGCTGGTATTTCTTGGCATGATTGATGTTTCAATGAGTATTACTGTACGATTATTGCTTCATAAAGTCTATATTAAAAGTGTGATACAAGTTTCAAAGTTAATTGGCGGATCGTTTTACAAACATGTCATGTCTGTGTTTTCTTAATCTCTGCATTGCCCTTGTTGTTTCTTTAATCCTCCATTGAATATATCACACATCCTTTTCACCAGGCAATAAATTGTTTAGGATGAGTAGTAACCAACTAACTTATCACAGTGATGTATACGGTTAGGTAATCTAGCCAGGCATTGTAACGATAAAGATCAATAATTTTTGTCTGTGAGACTTAGTAACTGTAAAAGTTCAGTCGATGTCCTTTTGGTGTCCGAAAATTAGGTACCTAAAATAAATTATTTTTGAAAATAATAATGGATGTCCGAATTTATAGAATGTCCGCACTCTTAAGGTGAATTACGTTTGTGCTTGTGTGGCAGGTATGTTTCAATTCTTAAACTATATTTTCTTGTCAGATACAAATGTGTCAGATACTGACTTTCGGATTGATATGTCAGACTTAAGTGTGCAATTTTGGCAATAAAACCTGCATGTTACTTGTTCTTCAAACCTGAACGCCCAGGTCCTCTTGACAGCATTGAGGTTTTCTTGGCTGATGGCTTATATAGTAAATTTGCTGTCCCACTCTTCATGTAATTATGTTTCAGGGAGGTTAGTATTCTACAGAGGGTGATTGAAAGCAAACAGGTGCATAAAGAAAAGTAAAACCGTTCCTGGAAAGTCTCAAATAATAGCAGAGTGGTGTACCATAACTTAGTGGAAATCCAACCATCATTGTCAAAAGTATTTAACCAGACAAATAAAGAATGTTTCCTTTGAAGCATGTTTAAAAACTACTGATAAACCTGAAAATTGATGACTTTTATTTTTGTTACTTTCTGAGTCAACAGTTACTGAAATCAATATATCCTTTCCGCTACCATAGCCGCCTAATGCAGACCCTAAATTCGGGTGTCCCCATTACCTCTATCATTCACCGGCGAACTACCACAGCAGTGTAAATCGTACTCAAATTTTCGGCTTCTGATTACCGCTATCGTACAGCGTGGGAATACCGCTTATTTTTATAATCTTGTACATGTTTTGCTAAAAGCAGAGACTTAAATCTCCCGATTAAAATGCGTTAGCAATTGGGTAAAATGTTTATCAAATTCGAAACAGTATATATTTATAACACAATTAAAGAAATTAATTACAAACATTATATAGTACATAAAATTATATAACATCACACCCTTATAAATCAAGTTTGTATTTCACGAATTAGTGACATATACATTATCCCTAATTAGGTTATGTTCTAGTGGAAATGTACATTTTTCCTTTTACTTTAACCCTTTAATAGACACATTAATACAATAAAATGCATTTTATTGACTTTATTATGTAACGGCAATTAAAATATTCACTTATTAATATATATGACATTTCGGCATAACTACGCTCTGGTTGACTTCGGAAAAATACAAAACTCTCATTAATACACTACGGATATGATGATTTTTGAACAAATGTAGGAATAACCGTAGACGTGTGTTGTAGTAATTTGATTGAAGACAATCATCAGTAGGTAAACGCACATGCAAAACAGCGCAATGGTAATCCTGTGATATGTAGGTTGTGGTAATTTTCATCTTCGGTATTGGCTACTTTTTAATGTTTATAAAACTACTATAGGCGAGTTTTGTAGATAGGAATTACTTCTTTGAACAATTTGTTAAGCACATAAAGGATAATATTATGCATTAGTACACTCTGGTAGTTCTAGTACAAACAGTTCAGGTATATGTATTTCAAAATTGCCGGAGACGTTTAATGTTATGATCAATCTTGGAATTATACCACGTGTGCATGCATAGATACACTATGGCAGTTTTAACTTTTGTAGTAACTCGATATTTATGTCTGTTGTTTTCCTCATAAATACGCTACGGCTAGTATTTGATATTTCTAAAACAGCAATTTTGTACTACAGTAGTAGAAAAAGGTTTTCCAAATATTTCAAAAGTGCAATGCTTGAAAAGATGTTTGTAAGGCAACGTTGCGATTTTTTTTATTGTTTCAATCATATTATGCATGTGTGTGCTTGAATCGGAGTAAATTAAAAAAAAACAATCAACATAAACACTCTCTGGAATGCCATGTGTGACTAAACTATGTATGTATAAATACGCTATTTTAGCCGTGCTTAATTTTAATGCAGACATCATATAATCACAGTTTTCCAGGCACGTGTCATTCTATGTAAAATTCAATAATAAAACAAAAAGTGAAAATTATGATTTAAGAAGTGGTGTAACAATGTTTGTGTCTCTAGTTCATTGTTGTTTGGGTCCTTGACGTGTACCCCTTAACAGGGCCTATTTTTTACTGTTCAACTAATGGGCTTGTCCCTGTAGTTTTCATTCTTTATACATATTTTTGTTTATTTTAGTATTTACACATGCATAGAGTGATTACAAAACAATATGTTTTTTTATCAAATAAATCAGAAAGGAATTAAAATAACAATTCTCTATCATGATATTTTACACACATGTTCATTCATTTCCTATATAAATGTATACTAATAGGACTAAAATCCAAATACGGATTCACAATTCATTCATACATCAAGGTTATAAACTGTATATATACTTTATTTACATCATAGGAACTTGGGGAATACATAGGGATAAAATCAAACATGACGAAAATCAATAATGATAATATTTTTTCTCCTATCAACAAAGAACACATGTACATAATTATATAATAGAAAAAACATAGACCAAAACATAAATCAAAGTATTTGACTGTAACTATTATATTGCTAAAAATATCGCAAGATTTGTCACGGGAAACAACACCAGTATAATCACAGCATGCGATTAACGAAACGGCAACAGAGTCTAGTGGAGTTTCTGTGCAATGCAATATCATCGGTCTGTAAAAAGAAATCACATATTGATGAATATTTGTTATAAAGACACGTTGTTAGCAACAATTGCATTGTATATGTATAATTTCGAAAAATATGTCCTCATTTTAAGCATAAAATGTTAAATTCTATTAAAAAACATTAAAACAAATATTATTCGTCCCTTCAGGAACAAAAGGTTGACACCTGAACAACATTTTGTTATGATTATTTCATCAATACTATATTGAAAATTTATTTCAATACATGATTGATCTAAACGGCGCTTTCTTGTACTAGACTCTGAAATTCAAGATGTGCCATTAAACAGTAGAAATAATTTAATGTATGCATTTTCATGAACTTCAGAGGCCGTTCATTGTTTCGATTTAAGGGTCATTTCAAAATGCAATTATATAAAAAAACATATATTATTGAAAATGTTTAACATACATGAGCTGTTGTTTCCCGTTCCTCTGTGTTTCTGGAACCATAGTCTTGTTGGACTTGACCTCCATTCGGCCTTTCATAGAGGTAATGCCACGATACGAAATAAAACATTCACTTTAATAAAATTTCATTTGAGTTTTATTTTATAAACATTAGAAATATACTCGTGCAAGCTGACCCTGCACTGCACATTGCCAAAGAGGTCAAGTTAAAAAATGTCGCTTGTTTGTTTGGACTTCCTTATACGTGCGCTATTCCCTCCGATAAGTTGTTCTGCAACCTAACAACAGAAACATAAACCATTAAACAGCTGATTGGTTTTAAAAGATGTTGTTCATGTTTAATTTTGGTGGTACATGCAATGATCAATATGTTATTAAACCTGATTATGGTTACTATTTAACATTCTACAGCATGTTTGTAATATACTGTAAAAAAAGAATTACCATTCTCTCAAACAGCTTATAGGTAGCCGAAGGGTTGACGCTTTATACATGATGAATCATAAGCGAGAAGTCCACGGCAAACCACACAAATTAGGTCCACAAATAAGCACTTTGTGTTGGTACAGTGTAAATGTTGACTGTCTACAACACCCATGTTCTTTTTTAATTAAAAATAACTTTGATGCATGTTTTTCCCACTTTCATTTTGTATTTACATCTTCCGTCAAAACCTTGTTCTGTCGGCTATTTATAATAGGATTGAAAAATGTCATCGGGTTGCACACATGTTTTGATTATTCCCATGCAGTGGACATAAGCTTCCGGTCCGAAATATTTCATGCCATGTGTTCCCCTCTGCTGAGCATCCTAACTTTGCCATCGCTTTTCGTGGACTGATTTTGCGATTGACCAATATGTCCTTCCGGTGTTTAATGCGTGACACGAATGTATAGATTTTTTTCCAAACGCCAGAGATACTGATGTTTTAAACTTGTCGGAAAATACAACATGATCATCCTGTGATGTTTTCTCTTCAGTTCTCTACAACTATTTGAGTAAACCCTACTTCTATCTTTCGACTTAAGTACTCCTGGTAATTCCTGAGATACCCCATGGCACACGGAGCACCAACATTTCTTGAATGGTGACCATGACATTTGATCATTGCTTCATCAACAGATATGTATTGAGCATGTTGTATAAAGTCATGCTCCTTTCCCATACAACTTTCATAACAGGGGTCACTGTGGTTTCAATGTAACCTTGATGCGACCTTGTGATATTTGTCGGTTGGTTTATTGTCTATTGCAGTGCTTTTCATGGCAACTGTGACAGCTATTTTGTAATGGATGTTCTGTTGATATATTTGCAGTCACTATGGTTTCCATGATAACTTTATAGCGATCACGTAATAGATGTCCGGTTGGATTTATAAGAAAGTTATAGCATATATTTTAACAGTTTTAAAAGGAAGCGTAACTAGCGTTAAATGACCTTCAAAGGCAACGTCGCTTTTGAAATGGGTTGTGTTATGTTGATTACGTATAATGTTTAAACAGGAAATACCGCTGCGTAGTTTTGCATACTTCTAGATTCAAGAACGCTACCAGAGTGCACTTAAGTGACTGATTTAGTTTAATTCAAACATGAAATGTCTACCTTATCGAAGTTAACACACAGTCCGTAAAACAAATAACACAGTAATACCACTGCGCAGTTTTGCTCATTTCTTAAATTTAACAGTGATACCACAGCGTACTTCTGATACAAGAGGAAAAACATAAGAATGCTGTTTTATTAAAGCAAATTTACAAATGCCAGAGGCGAATAATGTTGAATGACGATTTTTAAAGAAATACCGTTGCTTATTTTTGCATGGTTATTATATTTGAAAGAAATTCCGTAGTGTAGTAACTGTTTCTAAGACAAAGTACCATAGCGTATTAATGCTGTTTTTAAAATTCACAATCCTTCTTATTTTAATGAAAAACGTACCACAAATTTGTGGAAAATGTGCATTTTGCGGCTGTGGAACTGGACGTACCTACTTTTTCAGTACGTTTCAGTCGTCTACAGTATTCCTACAGTAAAACAGTAGCGGTAACCAGCACCCTTGAAAAATTGGTCTGCATTAGGCGGCTACGGTAGCGCGTCGATGTACGGTAGCGGTATTCGAAAGGTTATCAAAAAAAAATAATAAAAAAATAAAAAAATATTCCGACCTACCTACCCTATTTTTTTAGCAGTGTTACCTGAAACACACCTATTTTTTAATTTGGCCTTATGGTATTAATTTCCAATAACAAGATACAAAATTAAACATATCGGCACATTTTTAATACAATAAGCATATAAAAAGCGCATAATCTCATTCGGCAAACTCACTACATTTTACAATACTTCTATGCAATTTAATAAAAAAGAAATTCTAAAGTTATATGGTCTATATATTGGCTTAAGGTCACAATTCCTCTCAATGGTAGAACATCTATGAATTAAAAAATTATTACATTTAATATTCAGCCTGCTTATAATATTTCCTTCGCAACATAAAAAAATAGCTGGTGTGAATGTTTCTATTTGTCATAGTTTCAGAGTTTATTGGCAAATCGCACTACATTATTAGGAATAAAGAAGGAATACAACTACTAGATTTAACTTTGTTTATGTTGTTATTTTTATGTTTTATACTTACAGTAAACTTATTTTGTAAATTCAAATGGTATTAAATTAATTCCTCATAATTATAGGAGTCAACGGTTAAGATTTGACCATTCGATTTCTTAACGGTTACGAATTGACTAACACAATGGTTACGAAATGACCAACAATGAGCGGTTACGAAATGATCATAATTCATTTGACAGGGCTTTTACCAGCTGTTTGTCTGTGCAGAGCGGGAATTTTACCTGGGATTGGCTGGACCGAAAGTCAAAGTCCCCGCTATTAGCAGGATCTTGGGGGCCCATGCTGCAATTGACTGTTGCATTATTTGGATTTTTTCTTAACTTTACGACACGCCCCCCTTCAGTATTTAATAGTCAAGTTTAGTAATATTTTTTTACAGAAATTGGATAACTTAACAAGTAAAGTAAACTGTACTGAGCTTTTAAACAAACCTACATACTTATAAATCAAAATTGATATTTTAGGGTCTACACTGAATAAACCCAAAATGTTAGTTTTGATTTGCTAAATTCGAACAGTATTTAGTCAATCCACACAAAATTTACAGGATCATCAGATAACAAATTTTCTAAAAATTCTCTGTTTGCCAAATAGGGAAGACAGGTTTTAAGTGGGGTTAAAAGGTTGCTATCTGTGACCAAAAAAATACTGTTCAAAATTGTGAGTATTCATTTATCTTTCGTTCAGTAAAGAGCATGCAATGGCATAGTGGTTGGATTAGATAATCTGACAGCGGTGCTGGACGTCAGGAGTTCAAATATTGTTGTGAGTTCAATGTACCAATAGAATGCCTTTGGAATACACTACCGGGTATTATCTATAAAAATGGCAGAGCAAATTGCCCATATTGTAGTAATGTCTTAGATCCAGCTTGGATAACTTGGACACAGTAAGCGGTTCACACCCAGGGAAATTCTCAGATAAAACAGCGCCTATAAACTTGAACATTACATTTTTCATTGAGACAAATAAAGAAAAAACATTATTGCTGATCTTCTGAAAACAAATCATCTAACATTCAAATATTTAATTTGTTGGATGAACTAAGGTTTATATTGATAAGAGATTGCTTCAGTTGGATTTAAACTAATCACCAACAAAAATATATGCATTTAAATCACACAATGTAAACAACTGCGCCACAGATCTTATCTTGTATGTTTTGGGTTTTTAAAATTTAGCAGTTAAATATAGATTAGCATACTGGTAGGTCTGGTTGGTCTGTTGCTTTAGTTGCTAAGTAAACATAATGTCAGTGATTTCATCACTATTTCTATTAAAATATCAGTTTTCTTCTTCAGAGCTTCTCACATTTGCACCATTTTTTTTACCATTTGAATCATAAAAAGATAACAAACACAAAAACTTAACACTTTGTGAATATTTAAGGAATGTAAGGGGTCAGATTTCAGATTGCTCATTATTGCTGGAACACTAAATACTTTATTTGATTGTGTACACTGCACTTTCTTGTTAAGCATTCATCCAAATCATTTGGGTAAATTTTGGCAGAAAAACTGCTTTTGGATTTATACTGGTCATCAAAACCGGCACTGACAAAACATAAGACGTGTTTAATTAATGTGCGGGAAAGAGGTTTAAAGGTGTCGGCCCACAACGAAAGGCTTGCGGGTTGCAGTACCCCTTTAAGTAGTTCTTGAAAAAAATGATTCTCTGAGGTAGCATTTGATTATGTGTACATTGTATTCTTGTATGTATTTTCAAGTTAACACATGATTTATATAAGGTTTGTATAATTTTAGTTTTATTTAAGTTTTAAAATTTTGATTTTTTTTTTTAAGATTTGCCTGCCCCTGTCTGAACACTTAAATTCTTGGTCTTTGGACTATTGTCTGCAACTTCAAAACACAGTTTTTGGAACAGGACATATTTTCCTGATATTTTATCCAGTTTGACTGCAATATAAGTTGTATTTATCAATAATTTAAGTAAAAAATGACATTTATATTTCCATAATTACCTGGTAGTTATCTGTTAATTTGTTTTAATTCATGGATAGGTTTATTGCGAGTGTCATGGAAAGCTGGAACTTTTCAGTACACAACATGCAAACTGAGAATGAACTGTGTGTGCCGGCTTTGTGAACAAAAACGCAAGGCGGCTATGGTAAGTTGCGTCAAGATATCCTTGGGACCCCCCTCCCCCCCCACCTGGACAAGCAATACAATTCGTGTTTCGCTGATCTGTTGGCTGGGATCAGATCATCCATTTAGGGATTTAGATATGTTACCCCAGCCACCAGGCTGAATGTTTAACCGTCACCAGACACTCTGCCATGAATGTGAGAGAGTTTAAAGCTATTTCTTATTTTCCTGTGTAACTATATTGATGTTTGATTAAATTTACGCCGTCGTGTTACTGAGTAACAATTTGAAATTGGGCCAAAATCATCAAGCTAGAGCTTTGCATAATCTTTTTCAAACTTCTGGGAGATTTCTGCCCTTGAAAGTATTTGCTCGCAGCCCGCCTCAAAGTTACACTTCGTTCAGTATTTAAAGCTTTCGGATACACTTTTTTGTTAATTTGAGATCTTAATGACGCTACATTGTACTTCTAAGTAAATAGATGCTCAAAGTAACAAGATGCTCTGGGTGTTCACTGGGTGACAAAGGCTACCCAGTATTGGTTGTTTCTTTTTTCTGAAAAGATGTTTCTAGTGAATTGCCAAGTTGCAGTGGTTTTGACGCCACAGAACCAGCACAGCTCCATGACAGATATATATGTTTTCGTCATTGATGTCAGTACTGCTGTATTGGTGGCCTCACAATTTCTGTGTGGAAATGTCATCTGATACACTCATAACGGCGTATTTCTAGCATAGCTTTCATAAGTGCATGGCCATTCTCTGTCATTTTCAGATACACTGTGTTGTGTGTGGATAAGAAATGCAGAGTGGTACCACCAATCACCTAAGCCACCATTCCCCTAACAGACAAAAGGCTCATGGGGACAGTTCCTGCAGTTTACAGCAAATTGTAGCCCTACAAACTTCAGGTAAGTGATAAATCTGGGCTTCAAGATATCTCTGTACTCACTTTAAGTTTATACTTCATTTGAACAAAACTTACAATTTCAGCATCAAAATCCAGGTTTAGATCCCAGACCGAACCTTGTCTCCTTTATTAAACTTCATTTCAGATAATCTATAAGCCACATACATGTTCACTACTTATGGCGGATAAGAACTTTCGCAAATTGATTATAAATGCGTTTTCCCAGATATACACCCTCCTCTTGCAGATACTGCCAAGCTTGGGTGCACTGGGCCGGTTATCCAGCCGTGTGGAATCAACATCTCCAGCTGAACTTGGGCCGGGAATTATATAAGAATCCTTAGCAGCATGGTGAGCTTTTGTGTATTTATTTCCAGGCTCGTATACCCGTCCAGACTTCTGCGTTTAAGCTTTCCTTTCGTCATTTTTTTAAATAAGGTATCTCAAGTCTTTCAATGAAATCACAACTTTGGAGGCTAGATTTAAATTAAGGAACCATTATGTGTAGAAAGCCTTTTGGGTGATTTAAAATCAAATTAGTAAACAGGATTCTCATGGTTCATGGTTTATAATTGGCCTTGTGGACCTTTCATTCTTTACTTCGGTAAGAGCCGCTTAGGTATGTAAGAAGGGGGAGGGGGGGGGGGGGTACAGATGTGATTAGTAAACAGTGTTTAATAAGGTATATTTGTTTTTATTTTATCACCATTTTGAAGGTAATGATTGTGTTATCAGGGATAAGTAACAAGTTTAACATAAACACTGTAACATGTTCTTTATTTCAAATAAAGCTATAAATTATCTCTGGAGAATTTAGTCTGATCTCCATTTCTCAGAAAATGTAGCTGTCTAAGTGCCTATTCCATCAATGAGTATCACTGTCTTTAAATTGCTGTTGTGGTACAGTTTAAATGGCAAAAGTTTTATGGCCCTGCTTGTTTGCAACTCCTCATTCATTTTTGTACAGCGAGAAAAGTAAGGGAATTCTAGAGATTTACTAGAATTATGGATTGTTTTTACTAGAATTATGAATTGTTTTTTTTGAGTTACACAGTACATAAGGAGGAATTAGGGTGTACACAACTCCTCATTTTATTCCTGTTTATTATTTATATATGTAACATAGATGTGTACAAGACCTACGGTACTGTAGAAACATGACATAAAAGAGCTCACTTTGATTAATTTCCTCAAAAAAAGATATCTTTACTGTTAAAGTAAGAACTTTTACTGCATAGTAAGTAATGTCTTCTGCTCATCTTTATGACATCATTACATGGAATGATGTCAACTTCCCAAGACACATTTCCACATGGCGCAGCTCATTTATATATATTGCTGATGGATTGTTTAGAATGGGACAGTTTTAATTGGACATAATGTTTTAATCGCCATTTTACAGAGTGCCAGCCAGTCATTGCTGTTCTTTGCATTGCTGAGGAGGACAGTCCTGCCAACATAACAGTTTGTTCAATAACAGGTAAAAAACTGGTCTCACTTTACATTTTCAACCACTGTTCGATCGTAACAATTATCAAAGAACCGGCTAGTCTCAATCATGAAGCCGCTCTAATTAGAGTCAATGAACGATATAGATCTGGATACAAGCGCCTAGATGATTGAGACTAAATTGGCAACATGAGAACATTTATTTCCTTTCCTGATTCTTGAAAATTACATGAACAAATGACAATTCTACTACCATTTAAAGCTTGATTAATTTTCGGACAAATGTGTTTGTTTTAATTTGCCTTCCGCTTAAAGTAAACGTATATATACTGGGCAAGAAGTGCTGAATTTCATCGTGAATCACAGTGATTATCCAAAGTTTGAATTTGGTTCGGACATGTTTGACGGGAATTCAAAGACATTTTTTGTCAGCCGTCTTATATCACAGGTTTCCATGCATTTTGCATACATTGGTTCATTCCAAGATAAAAATTATAACCTTTTTCAAAACGTTCAATCTGTGAGAGTGCAGCTTTAATAGACCTGTAAAGACTTGTCGATGTGAAACTTAACTCTCAATCAAACTATGGTAAAAGATCAAATTGCGGGGCTCCGTGTGCGGCATAGACTGCTAATTTTTATTTAATATGATGAAGAGCTAGTTAAGTTATCTTTTTTAAAAGTCTTCATTTGAAGCAAAAAAATGTTTCAATACCCTGTATGAATTTTCTTCACCGGATATTGATTCATAAAAAACATTGCTCCAGGGTGCGGAGCTACTTTTTGTTATATGTCTATATGGAAAAATCTTCTCCTCAGAAGTCAACTTTGTTCCCCAATGTGCAAGGCACAATCGGTGAAAATAATTTCAGTAAAAGTCACTGATTATTATTATTGTGATTATTATTAATAAACTTTTACTATTTCAGGAGACAAACAGAAACACAGAGGTGCTATACATTCCGATGGAAAATACAACAAAAGCATCTCCCATCATTTTGGCGTGGCTCAGATCAAGAGGAGAATTTTAAGAAAGGTAATAACTGCACGTAGCACTGGTCAGAGTGTAAGACCCATCTCGCTTCATAAGAATTGATAATCATCAATGTATTAAATCAAGAAATTGAAACGTAAGTGTCTTGTCTTTTGCAGTGTTTTTGAAATAGAATATAATTTAAAAAAAAAACTAAATTATTTTTTAATATGATTGTGAATGTGTGATGTTTTCTTCCGATCATTCTCTCTCAAAAACCAGATACAAAAAACATATTTGTAGATTTTTATACGCCCGAAGGGGTCGTATTATGTTATGGCCTCCATCGTCTGTCCGTCTGTCTGTCTGTCCGTCCGTCCGTCTGTCCGTCCGTTAGCAATTCCGTGTCCGGGCCATAACTTGGTAACTAATAAAGCAATTTTCAAATAACTTTATACAAATCATCACTACATTAAAAGGATGTGTCGCGCGCAATTTCCAGGTCCATACCTCAAAGACTAGAATCACCATGGGGGGGCGTTAGCAATTCTGTGTCCGGGCCACATCTTTGTTACTCGTCCGTTAGCAATTCCGTGTCCGGGCCATAACTTGGTAACTAATAAAGCGATTTTTCAAATAACTTTATACAAATCATCACTACATTAAAAGGACCTCTAGCCGAATCTTCTTCGGGCGTATAATGCTCCGTTTCGCGGTGCTCTTGTTTTGTTTTACTTGTAAATATAGTTTTAAGTTTGTATTTTAGGCAAAGCCTTTTATTCTGCTCAATACAAACTTAAATATTGTAAGAGTTATGGCCCTTTGTAATTTTTAAACAAATACATTTTATTTCATGTTTTTGTAAGCCCATTATTTAGGGACTTTTAATATTTTCACCAGCAGCATTATAAAGTCAGACCAAAAGTGTCCAGTTAGTGTCCAAACAATAACTAAGTTAGAATCCTTTCTCAAATCAGGTGAGCGATATAGGGCCATCTCTGTGTTTGTCTGACAAAAAAACAATAATCAATCTTTGAGTTAAATTGACAAAATATTGTTGTAGAATGTTTTGTGAAGACATACTATTGGATTACTTTTGTGTCAATAGGATTAAGGTTTCTGCACATAAAAATTATTTAGAATAGCATTTGGGTCAGTCGGTTCACGTTCAATATTACTGATAGTATAAGTGGAAGCAGTGACTTAAAATTAATTACCAAACAGTTTCTGCTCAATTGCTTTGAGTTAACATACGAGTTATGAAACTTGGAATACTAGTTCTTGGTGGCATAAATGAAAGACCTTGTTTTGTCACATTGTACTTGTAATCAAGCACTAACTTCCTCTAAAAAAATTTCAGGTGATGGTTGGGCACACACAAGAAGACATAGATCACATGTGTCCAGGCATATGAGTAGACAGGAGTTTCACACTCTGCCAAACTTACTTCATCAGAGGAGCAGAAAGCTTCTCAAGATCCCGCACTGCACACTTAGATATAGTCTTTGACTACAACAAGGGGATGAAAGTACAGAGAGGTCCAATTGAAATCAATTCTGTGCTGCGTCATTTCTTCATTCTGGAAGTCGATGGACATGATTTATCATGGCATCAGGTGTGCAGTTTGTCGACTATCAGCAGTCTTGTTCACCAGTTGTGCAACTTGAGCTGGTAGCTTTATTGCTTGAAGCCACAGCATAAGAGGGGGAAGGTGCAGGCTCATCAAAAAGTCTCAAAAGTTGAAACTAGGAAAAGAAGTTTGTCAAGAGTGTGAATATTTGCTTTGAAAACCATCGTTACGATGATTTGGTTTCCTTTGAAACTTGATACATACTATGTGTATGTTGAATGAATTGAGATGCTTAAATAAAGAACCGCTATTCAAATATCAGGAAACTGCATTTTTCATACTAAAGGGTAAATGATGTCGCCATTTCCTGTATGTATTTAAATGAGATATGTTTCCACAATTAATATTTTTAGGGAATTTTTCTCATCCTAATGAATGAGATTAAATTGTACAGCGTTATATGAGCTTAATATGTGTTTTCTGTTTCTTTAAAATTGGTGAAAAATTGTCAGAAGATAATTAGACCAGTATCCATTACTGCAATCATACAATCAAATATACAGGGACAAACCCACTGGGCATATAATATAATTAAACCCTGTTTAGGGGCACGAGGCAAACAGAGTTACTTTCAAACGTTAAAGCTGCACTCTCACATTTTGGACGTTTTGACAACTTTTCTCATTTTATGTCTTGGATTGGAACCATCCAATTTTTGCGAAAAATTAAATGGCAGATTTTTCTATTTAAGTTAAAACATTGATGTTTTATGCACTTTTCTTAAACCGTTAGTAACATTAATTTTTGAACGGAAATATGAAATCTGTGATCTGATCTTTTGTCAGCAATCTTTTATCATTGGTTTGCAGATAATTACGCAAAAAATTGCTCATTCAAAAACAAAAAAAGTTGTGAAAACGGTATATCTGTGGGAGTGCAGCTCTAAATGTTTAATTTCTTGATTTTACTACTGTATTAGAAATTACAGGGGTTGGGGCATATTTTTAGTGTTTTTATTGCTTTTTATGATTCATACAGTCATACTTTATTCCTCAGGGCATAACTTACAAATAGACAAAACTGGAAAATGGTCGTTTCAAAAGGTCAAAGATAATGCAAGTTGAACAATCATATTGTTCATGGCTTGTATTTTTGGTATATTTTGTTGCATATGCTATAGAAAAGTTGAAAGTTAAAAATAAATTCATAGTTGAAATGATGGCTTTGAATGGTATTGTCAGATGAGAAACGGCACTTTTAAGAAATAGGTATAATGGTACTTTATTTATTTTGATCAATTTTAGATATTGTATGAAAATTATTATCTTATTTAGTACATGAGACCTTTTAAACAGTTATTGACAATATAACAATGTGTATATGAAGCTTTAGATCAACACTTAAAGCTGCACTCTTACAGATTGTCAGTTAAGACACAAAATTGTCTCAAAATCTGCTGATTTGGTTATCATTCCTTTAATTCAGTCATATTAGATAATTCACAATAGAACCTATCAGAAATGTAAAAGTGCCGAAAATTTCATTTACATTAAATTGTTCGTAATGCTTTTAGCCATAAAACATCATTTTTTTAACATAAATATGATAAACTGCTATCTGATCTTTTTTCAGCAGTCTTATATCACTTAAAATTGGGTCTAGACATTGATGCAAAAAAATTGTCCATTTATAGACAAACAATAAAAGAGTACCGGTAGTCAAAACGATCAATCGGTGAGATTGCAGCTTTAAATACACCTTTTAAGACCGCTGTAAAATTCCAATGGTTTGCCTAAATCTTTAAAGCTATCATACTGTTTAATTAACAACCATACTTATTGTTTAAAAGTGTCATGATATCTATGTACAATGTTTTTATATAATTCATTAAAGAAGTCAAAACAAATTTGTTTATCTTGTAAATTGTTTCTATTATTTAAATGACCCAGACAAAAATGGGAACGTCAGTGCTAGTTCTTTTACTATTAACATCCCATGAAGTTTCTATTGGTGTAGCAGCAAGGAGGTGTTATATTAAGGATGCATCATTTAAACCAAATTATACATTCATATGCACAACATACAGGCGTGTAGCCGCCTATACGTGAATACGCGGCTGAATCCACATGATTCTGACAAAAAAATCAACCAAAGTTGCAGTATGCGAACTTGACTACATGAATCTAAAACTGGTTATTTTCCAGTACTAAATAATGCACATCGGAACGCCCAGAATGCACTAGATTGCACCATGGTTTTCAAAATTTTCAAGTTTGCCCCGAACCCCCAGCACATTTATGAATCCTCATGAATAGAGGGGTAGCTACTGCCCCTGACATAATTGAAACCACAGTGTGGCTAAACAACACTTGTATGTTTATCCTACGCAGTGATCTCCCATGGAAATGCAATCGTCAAAGAATCTGAAGGGGATGTTTATATGGACTACATTTGAAATGCACCAAGTGTTTAAAAAAGTTGATTTCAGTCACGAAGAGAATCAACCATACCCCACACTTGTTGGAGTAAGATGAAATGTCCACTTTCCGCGAGAAAGAAAGTACATTGAAAATGTTCATTTGATTCAAGTGACTATTTTTTATAAATATGTTACAATACATAAAATACGTTATTTTTTTATAATTGTTTACCCATGTTGAATTTTATTTGGCAAATTTATAAGAGATTTATATACAAGGGCATAGCCAGAAGTTCGTGGAAAAGCTTGATAAAATGAAAACAATATGCAGCATATCTTTTAAACTTTCATACAATAATAATCAGGTAATTTGAAATTAAGAATGCGAGATTCATCGTAAAGCATGTTATAACGACAACGTAGTGATCACTATGGAAACAGGTGGTCGCGCATTCCTCCGCAGTTGCTAAAATAACCCATGACAATATCTTGTTTTGTTGACCACTCACATTGAAACCAATAAAACGGCGCGAAGGTTTGCACATTTGACGTGACGTTAATAACGTGTGATGAAGTGAAGTTTTAAGTCAGTGCGTTTGTTTGTTTATTTCAAAGGAAACATTTTAGCTTGAACGGAATAGTTAAATTTTGTTTAAAATGACGCCAGAAGACAGATTGATAAAACGGGCAGTGATACAGTTCTGTGTAAACCTAGGGAAAACTCCATCGCAAACACTTAAACTGATGAATGAAGCATCGAGTGAAACTCAAGTGAAGCGAATGCTCGTTTACAAGTGGCACAAGCGGTTCAGTGAGGGGCGGGAAAGCATTTGTGACGACGTGAGGTCTGGGCGACCGGTTTCACAAACTACAGGTGTGTGACGTCGAGGCCGTGAAAAACATCGTTGACGCTGATCGTCGAGTCACTCTTTATGAAATATGCAAGATGTTGGACATGAGTTATGGGTCGGTACGGAGGATAATGAAAGACAGTTTGAAAATGAGTCGAGTGAGTGCGCGTTGGGTTCCACGGCTGCTGACAGAAGATGAGATGAGCAAAAGAGTACGGGAATCACGCCGATTCTTAGCTCGGTACTAAAAGGAAGGAAACCGTTTTCTTGAGAAGATAGTCACTTGCGATGAAACCTGACTGTTTTATTTCGACCCTGAGACAAAACAGCAAAGCAGTCAATGGAAGACTACCAGTTCCCCGCCTCCGAAGAAGGCACGACCATCCTGCTCGATAGGAAAGTATATGTTCATTTTCTTCTTTGATGTGCACGGTGTTATCCTACTCCATGCAGTTCCGCAGAGCCAATCTGTGACGGGTGCTTCCTACTAAAAGGTAAAGTGATATATAACAAAATTCATTTTTATCAATATTTAGGACTTGATAAAATCTGCATAAAACAATGTTTTAAAAAGTTTATGATTAAAAATATGGGATTGAATAAGTGTTAGTTTTAATTATATTTGATGAAGTACGCAAAACGCGACAAATGTTATAAGCCTCAGTTATGTTCTCCATTTAAGGTTTTGAGGCGTGACTTGTAGAGGGCGATGGCATTTAAGAGACCACTAGGCGTTGCATGATGGGTGGATTCTTCACCAGGAAAATGCATCAGCGCATAGATCGGAGGAGGCACCGACTACCGCGACAATCCAGCTTGAAGCGGAGATCCTTCCCCTTATTCGCCAGACCTACCACCATGCGATTTTGCCCTATTTCCGAAACTTAAATGTGAACTAAAGGTAAACGCTTCAATGACTTTCAGGCACTACAGAGTGAAGCTCAGACACGCCTGTATTTTTACAAGTCAGAGTGGTTCAGTGACATTTAGCGGCAGTGGGTAGCGAGACTTCGACGTTGTATTGCGGCGAACGGCTCTTACTTTGATAAGTTATGACGTTGACGTCAGATTCTGACGTTTGAACTGCGCGGGCTATACTGATCTCATGTTAATGAAAAAGCTGTAGTTTCCTTTATATTTTATGTATCAGTTTGAAGTTTTCTATGTCATTTACAGTCGAAATAGATTTTATAGCGAGCTGACGTTCGTTGAAAAATATTAAAATGTGTTGATTGTATTAAGGAATTCCACGAACTTCTGGCTATACCCTCGTATTAAGAAACTCGGAAAGTATGTGAATGGTTTGGACCGGCTTCCTCAGCCGCTAAAGAGGATATGATTATGACATACTTTTTTAATCTTTCGAACATGAGTTTTTGAGTGAATATAAGCGAAGCGTTAAGGGTTTTAAAAATGCATCTTTTACTTGGAGTTTATAGATTGTTATTACGAAATAAAGTATAGGCGTATCAAACGAAGTGTTAAAGCTAAGCTATTGATGGCTGAAACCCTTCAATAAATGTTGATATGTGCTAACATATAGTCTTTGAAGTCCAATATTTGGAAATGCGTTACTAACCCGATTCAACAAAAGGCTGTTGCACAATCAGTTGATTGACATAATCACGTGATAAACCAATAACTTCCATTAAGGTTAAAATATTCAACACCTTAGTATGAGTCCCTGTGGGCGAGTGGATAAGCGATCCCGTTTTTTATTCTATGTGTTATCTGCACCCCTATGTGCTTGCTCCCAACTTGAACAAGATTAATTTTTAATACTTCAATCGTTTTTTAAAAATGCAATTGAAGTAAGAAAATCAACCTGGTTACTATTATTTCTGCAATTTCAGTACCAAGGAGTAAAATAAATATACATGTAAGTGTTTTCAGATGCATTACGAGAAAAATATGTTTGGTGCCAAAACATGAGAGAGTCTCTTTAACGGAAAAGTTTTGGCAGTTACTCAGTCAGTCAGATGGTGATAAATATAATGCATAGCATCATCGCTCTGGAGTACGAGAACGTTGTATACAGAGTATTTTTTTACTGAACATGCGTCTGTTTATGTTGATGACATAAAAGGTTTAAACTGTTTAAAGGAACAATAACATTATGAAACAACAAATCTGATTACAGATATCAGTGGCAGATCCAGGAATTGTCTTAAGAAGGGGTACGTGAAACTCATGGGCTTAATCTTTTCACATCCGTCCCTCCCTCAGAACAGAAATTGAATGGCTTAAAATGTTGGACCGGGGTGGGGGTTAGACTCCCCTAATTTATAGTCCGAAATAGTGCATTTTTATCTTAATATTGTATTTTTCCCGATATTGACTGAGAACATATTATAAACGGACGATTCAAAGAGCTGGGGGACGGCGCGCGCGCTGGGACCGATTCCCCCCACCCCCAACCCGCCCCCTGAATCTGCAATTGAGTACATGCATTAAAACCGTCTCCGTAGCCTATTGGTTAAGGCATTCTATACCCTTCATTAAATTGACTTAATACTTCACACAATTGTTAAGGACCATAAGCCAATGAGGTTACATAACTCCATATCCTTAATACAAGTTATGGCCCCTGATTGACTTAGGTTAAACTTTTAGGCAAGTAAAATTTAAGGGGAAGTTGGAATTTAATAAAAAAAACTTCCATGGGTCACAATGAACCCAATGAACAATGTTGTTTAATCATGAGCTATATAACTGTTCAAGCGTTAACAGACACATTCGTGTGCAGACGAAACTTTTATTGTATTTACAAGCACAGAACTTGTATTTAGCATTTACAGTTTCTATATAATTCAACTGAAAGTTCTATTTAACCATAATATATCAAATATTAAGTCACCATTCACTAGCGGATTGAGAAGGGGTGCAGTTGGCGTGCGCTCCCTCTAAAATCGTCCAAGTTTACTTTTTGTGTCAATATATGAGAAGAAAATAATAAAATATACACATAATGCATCATTTCCGACTACAAATTGTTAAAAATTACTTGATTGAGTAACCCTCAATCCTCCTGCAAACGCCCCTAAGTAACGCCCCCTTCTAACGAGAATTTCTGGACCCGCCCCTGGTCATTATATATTTTGTTTATCAAACGGTACAGAGACCAAGTGACTGAATCTGACTTGCATTTAATGAATGAGATGGTCTGTCAAAGATTTCCGATGAATATCCTATGAAATTTGCAGTCCTCCCGTTTCGACTGGTCATTGTTTGTGGATTTATTATACACAATTATAAAAAATACTATTACCAAGTTGTCTCTTAAGGTTACGGGAGCCTATACTGTCAAAAGTTAAATATATATAATTTGTCCCCCTAATGCCATAAAATATGGATGGTCCCCTTAATACCTCAAAAATAATATTATATATACACTGGTCTCCATAAACCCTTCTACATATATACCTGTCCCCTTAAAACCTGCAACATACTTACAAATTATTAAGGGGACCGCAAATTACGTATATTTTTTGTTAATTAATTTAAGAAGCCTAAATTTTGTACTCATAATAAATGATCATTTTAATACTAACTTATCAACAAAAAAGCAAAATAAAGTATAAAACAAAAAATATACAAATTGTCTCCTTAATGCCGTAAAAAATATACGGTCTCCTTAATGCCCTAAGTAGATATATATATATATATATATATATATATATATATATATATATATATATATATATATATGGCATTGTTTGTGCAAATACACATATAGTTAACTTAGATTTTGGTAACAAAATGCATTAATATTGAGTGACATTAAATAAAATGTTCAATGTTTTACTTCTATGGCCTGTCTTCTTTAGCTAATATACGTACAAAATTAATTTATGGTAAAACATAGTGATATTGTTGCTCTCTTTAATGTTTTTACAACAACGAAATATACGCCAAAACGCACCTACAATCACCTAGCTAAGCAAAATTTCCTTGGTGTGGGGAGCATGCCCCTCCTGCCCCCTAAAACGTGGCCTACACATATATTTTCGTCAAGCTACGCCCCTGCTTTAGCAAATATCGACATTTGCTGAAGGGTTCCAGCTTTTGGTATATTTGTTTTAAAACTCCTTATGATTTGCCACACTTTTTTTCACAATTAAAAAAGTGCATTTTACAAACCATATGTAGTATGAACATTAAAGAATAATTATCAAACAAAAATAAAGTCATAGACGTACTTTCAGAAATATATGTAAAAAATATGAAATGAAAATACAAAATGCAATATTAATCCCTAATAAAACGACAGGATTGCTTTAATTAATGTTTGTGTTTAAAAAATGATATACTTGTATACTACTGCACTTCTGTCACGCCTGTAGAGATTAAACAGGAAAGGTACCCTGAAACATTCAGTTGATTTAAAATGGCATCAAGAAATGCATCTGTATGTTTCATGTTCTCGTGGAAAAGGATTCGTCAATCCGATTTAGAATTGGTAGTCCATGTATTTCAAGTTAATGCATACTTTGATAAGAGTTACCTTTTGCATTTATTAAGAAATGTTGGGATAAAAGTGAGGTTTGTGCACATAAACTGGTTTAAACCCCCAGTAAATTTACATTTTACTGATCGTTCAAAGGCGGTTCCTAACAATTTTGGATAAACATACCAATTATTTATATATATATATATATATATATATATATATATATATATATATATATATATATATATATATATATATATATATATATATATATATCTACTACAGATATTAAGGTGACCATATATATATTAATCTAGGCATTATGGGGACCGCTGGATTAAGGCGACAAAAATTGGTCTCCTTAATATTTTCAGTCCAGATTTGATGTATCAAATGTCAATAAAAATGTCCATTGATAGTAAGTTGATAAGCTTGAATGTTTATTTACGAGATCATTTCATTGTTTTAAATCTTATTATCTTTTATTATCAAAAAAAATATTCTTAAACTTTTGTGCGTGTATATTTGTGTATCCATAAAAATAGCTATTAAGGCGACCAGGGAAAAAATCATAATTTTGGTCAAAAATAGCTATATACTAAGCATTTTTTATTTGTTTTACTTTATTTAAAGCCTATTGTATATTATCCCGAAGTTTCATTCCATAAAAAACAGAAATAAGGAAATTCGATATTTCGTGTACCATCAGCATCCAAATTTTCAAGTATACAGAAATTTAACTTTCCGGAATATAACGGAAATTTTCGGGTATCTCCGTGGTACCATCTCCGTGCAATTATGCAGTGTGGCGTTCATCTCTTACGGAGAGAGAATGGTAACTTGGTAAGTGTTTAAAATACATATTCAACCGGTTATTTTCGTTTATTTTTATGACTTTTGTACAGTAGTATAAATCGTCCACCCTTTGGATGAAAAGCAAATGATTTATCCGGATTTTGTTCATCCGAAACTTAGCTACAATAATGAGCGATCAGGGATACTTTTTTTATTATTTTGACATTTCTTATGTATCCCTGTAACGCTACAACTCTCTACCATTTAATACTGGGCGAAAGAATTTATAGTAATATTATGCATCGATGTTGAATAATAAGGACAAAGTTGTTTAATATATACCCGACAATGATCTAATCTGGATTTAATTTGTCATAAGCGTCGTTATTTTCACAGAAATATATTCTTGGTCACGAATACCGTTAAACATGTACACAGCCAGTCAGATTTGTCCCAGATTTACAGATATCAGGATACTTCATAAACAATTGACACATGTTAGTGTTTTATGATATCTGATTATGTATTTTGGCATAATGACATAAATAAAGATCTGTTTAATAGTAGGCAATAATGTTATCGTAGAAATTTAAATTTTCAACGCAAATAATTTCAAAATTGTGGCCGCGAGGATTCTCTGCGCAAGGACCGTTCGCTACTTTTTGCTGGGATGGTGGACGTCACGAGTCTGCCATAGTAAAACAAAATCGTCAAAAGACGAGTGTACGGCCATTTAGGTGGACTAATCCGAAACTAAATCACTAGTATCAACATCCGGTGTACTTTTTGCTTGTATTTTGGAGAAACTCGATTGATTCTAGCAAACTTGGTTTACCACTACATCGTCGCTTATTATTATTTGGTATGTTCCAATCTAAAAAGGGATTTGCTCCCTTAACATCTCAGATTTTAATAAATAAAAGACGAAATGATACAAATGCCTTACATTTTGTTTGTCAATGTCATGTCATTTGTCATTCTCATCACCTTTGAATAGCAGAACAGAACGAACACTATCACCAATTCGTATTGTGGCTTTTTGCATGTGTCTTAAATTTTCATATTTGATAATAAATGCAACAATAAAATATTTCCCTTATTCTGCCACAGTTATGCACCAGTCAATTGTAACCATGGCCCCCAGGCAGGTCTTGTTTATACCAGGGATAGCAGGGGAAATGGGCCATGTTTTTACGTTCCAGGTGGACCGGCAGTGCTGAGTGAATGCAGTGTTATTGTTTTTGCGCTGAAAACAGGGAATGGGCCTAACCTAGGATGCCCCCAGGGGCATTTGACGGGGATCTGGTCATTTCGTAACCTTACCATTTCGTAACTGCTGAATCTTGGTTATTTTGTAACCATTTTGTTAGTCAATTCGTAACCATCAATAAATCAATTGCTCATATGGTAACCACCATTTAACAAGGTGATAAATAGTACACTTAGCACCTCGTTAAGTGTATTGTTCGAACCTGGATGTATATGGCACAGCAACCAAGACACCAAGTGGGAGACATTACTCAAATTCTCACTAGTAACAAGCCAATAATTTATGTTACTCAATAGTTATTAGATATATATCATGGTAAATTAGAAATGATTTGTTATACTACCAAAATATGTTAATTATTTTCTTACATTTTGCTTACTTATAAACAATAATTTAAGACTGATCGCGATGTATTTTTGAGTAAAATTACGTTTACATAAATGATCATTCTTGACCTATTTCATTGACTATATTTGTTTGGATTGTTTAAAACGAAAAAAAAATTGTTCTGTTCTTTTCTCAATTGATCCATATTCTGCATACTTTATATCCGAAACCGACAAAAAACAGCCTAAAATTATTAGTTATGGTACAGTGGAAACTCACTAAACCGGATCTCCACAAAACCGGAATCCTCGGGATACTGGAATTTTATCAGAGTCCCGGTTTTCCCCTTCTATTTTCAATGTAAAAAAATCCCTACAAAACCTGAACCCCGGAATTCCGGATACCGGACAAAAAATCGAGAAAATTTGTTAGTTGTCAACGTAATTTTACCTTACAAAACCAGACGTTTTGTTCAAACATGTCAAAATAATTATGTGTATTAGGAATTCGCGAATCACGTGTCATTTTGTTTTGACAGCCGGTACGTCGTTAAATATTACACCTGTGATGTTGTGTTAACACGATAATCGATAATGATGATTGCGCTGTGGATTGACTGTCGCGCGATAATCAAGCGATAATCAAACTTGTGAAAAGAAAATTGATTAAAACATTTATTTGTTTGTTGCAGAAAATAAAGAACTAGAAACGGTTTTTTAGTGATCATTTTGAAGTGTTGTTTTATCTAAAGACTTCTATGATTGAATCAAATTAGAGCGGTGCTTTAATTAAACTATCAAACATACTAAACAAGCATTAAATTACGAGAGTTGTTTTATTTCAAGACTTGGAAAAAAGATGGTTATAAAAACGCAGAAATGTTTAATTATGCTGATCACTTTTGCAAGTGCTTTAATCATGTCTCAACCTCCGTCTAAACGTCGGAGAATTGAACTGTCCCTAGAGGACAAAAGCCTTTAAAGGTTAACTCAGTTAATATATTGAGTAAACTTACTCCGTACATCGAATCCCCACTAAACCGGAAATTTTGCCCAGTCCGAACCTTGTCCGGTTTAGTGACTTTCCAATGTATTAATTTCCAATAACAAGATACAAAATTGAACATATGGGCACATTTTTAATACAATAAGCATATAAAAAGCGCATACTCTCATTCGGCATACTTACTACATTTTACAATACTTCTATGCAATTTAAAAAAAATGAAATTCTAAAGTTATATGGTCTATATATTTAAAAAATATTGGCTTAAGGTCACAATTCCTCTTAATGGTAGAACATCTATGAATTAAAAAATTATTACATTTAATATTCAGCCTACTTATAATATTTCCTTCGCAAAATAAAAAATAGCTAGTGTGAATGTTTCTATTTGTCATAGTTTCAGAGTTTATTGGCAAATCGCACTACACTATTAGGAATAAAGAAGGAATACAACTACTAGATTTAACTTTGTTTATGTTGTTATTTTTATGTTTTATACTTACAGTAAACTTATTTTGTAAATTCAAATGGTATTAAACTAATTCCTCATAATTATAAGAGTCAACGGTTAAGATATGACCATTCGATTTCTTAACGGTTACGAATTGACTAACACAATGGTTACGAAATGACCAACAATGAGCGGTTACGAAATGACCATAATTCATTTGACAGGGATTGGCTGGACAGAAAGTCAAAGTCCCCGCTATTAGCAGGACCTTGGGGGCCCATGCTGCAATTGACTGTTGCATTATTTGGATTTTTTCTTAACTTTACGACACGCCCCCCTACAGTATTTTATAGTCAAGTTTAGTAACATTTATTTACAGAAATTGGATAACTTAACAAGTAAAGTAAACTGTACTGAGCTTTTGAACAAACCTACATACTTATAAATCAAAATTGATATTTTAGGGTCTACACTGAATAAACCCAAAATGTTAGTTTTGATTTGCTAAATTCGAACAGTATTTAGTCTATCCACACAAAATTTACAGGATCATCAGATAACAAATTTTCTAAAAATTCTCTGTTTGCCAAATAGGGAAGACAGGTTAAAGTGGGGTTAAAAGGTTGCTATCTGTGACCAAAAAAATACTGTTCAAAATTGTGAGTATTCATTTATCTTTCATTCAGTAAAGAGCATGCAATGGCATAGTGGTTGGATTAGATAATCTGACAGCGGTGCTGGACGTCAGGAGTTCAAATATTGTTGTGAGTTCAATGTACCAAAAGAATACCTTTGGAATACACAATTATCTATAAAAATGGCAGAGCAAATTGCCCATATTGTAGTAATGTCTTAGATCCAGCTTGGATAACTTGGACACAGTAAGCGGTTCACACCGAGGGAAATTCTCAGATTAAACAGCGCTTATGAACTTGAACATTACATTTTTCATTGAGACAAAGAAAAAATATTATTGCTGATCTTCTGAAAACAAATCTTGGATTTATACTAATCACCACCAAAAATTTAATTTTAATCACACAATGTAAACAACTGCGCCACAGATCTATCTTATCTGTATGTTTAGAGTTTTTAAAATTTAGCAGTTAAATATAGATTAGCATACTGGTAGGTCTGGTTGGTCTGTTGCTTTAGATGCTAAGTAAACATAATGTCAGTGATTTCATCACTATTTCTATTAAAATATCAGTTTTCTTCTTCAGAGCTTCTCACATTTGCACCATTTTTTACCATTTGAATCATAAAAAGATAACAAACAAACACGGATGGAACATTTGAAAATACAATTCAGTTGGTTTCTATTTTCATGCTCATTTTTGCTTAAAATTATTCTGCTTGAATGTGATTTATGTTGCTTAAATTTGAACTTAACTCTTTGTGAATATTTAAGGAATGTAAGGGGTCAGATTTCAGATTGCTCATTATTTCTGGAACACTAAATACTTTATTTGATTGTGTACACTGCACTTTCTTGTTAAGCATTCATCCAAATCATTTGGGTAAATATTGGCAGAAAAACTGCTTTTAGATTTATACTGGTCATCAAAACCGGCACTGACAAAACATAAGATGTGTTTAATTAATGTGCGGGAAAGAGGTTTAAAGGTGTCCGCCCACAACGAAATGCTTGCGGGTCACAGTACCCCTTCAAGTAGTTCTTGAAAAAAAATGATTCTCTCAGGTAGCGTTTGATTATGTGTACATTGTATCCTTGTATATATTCTCAAGTGTACACATGATTTATATAAGGTTTGTACAATTTTAGTTTTATTTAGATTTTAAAATTTTGACATTTTTTTAAAGATTTGCCTTCCCCTGTCTAAACACTTAAATTCTTGGTCTTTGGACTATTGTCTGCAACTTCAAAACACACTTTTTGGAACAGGACACATTTTTCTGATATTTTATCCAGTTTGACTGCAATATAAGTTGTATTTATCAATCAAGTAAAAAATGACATTTATTTTTCCATAATTACCTGGTAGTTATTTGTTAATTTGTTTTAATTCATGGATAGGTTTATTGCAAGTGTCATGGAAAGCTGGAACTTTTCAGTACACAACATGCAAACAGAGAATGAACTGTGTGTGCCGGCTTTGTGAACAAAAACGCAAGGCGGCTATGGTAAGTTGCGTCAAGATATATCCTTAGGACCCCCCCCCCCCCCGGACACGCAATACAATTCGTGTTTCGCTGATCTGTTGGCTGGGATCAGATCATCCATTTGGGGATTTAGATATGTTACCCCAGCCAACAGGCTGCATGTTTAATTTAACTCAATACTAAGCTTTGTTTTAGTGCGAACATCAACATGTTTATATAATTGCAGTTGCTGCTTGGGACATTAAAGTTAAGTCAGCAACCGTCTACCAGACTGCAAGATTCATCTCTTCCAAAGGATGTCGTACCTTTCCAGGTGGGTGTGCATTGATTGATTGATTGATTGATTGTGAGTTTGTGTAAATGAATAACTGTGAAACCATAACCAAATGTTGGGCTGTAAAGGTGTGTATGTGCATGCTTCACATATTCTCCGTCCTGGTTGGCATACTGGACCGTCAGCAGACACTCTGCCATAAAATGTTAGAGAGTTTAAAGCTATTTCTTATTTTCCCGTGTAACTATATTGATGTTTGATTAAATTTACGCCGCCGTGTTACTGAGTAACAATTTGAAATTGGGCCAAAATCATCAAGCTAGAGCTTTGCATAATCTTTTTCAAACTTCTGCGAGATTTCTGCCCTTGACAATATTTGCTCGCAGCCCCCCTTAAAGTTGCACTTCGTTCAGTATTTGAAAGCTTACGGATACACTTTTTTGTTAATTTGAGATCTTAATGTGGCTACTTCTAAGTAAATAGATGCTCAAAGTAACTAGATGCTCTGGGTGTTCACTGGGTGACAAAGGCTACACAGTATTGGTTGTTTCTTTTTTCTGAAAAGATGTTTCTAGTGAATTGCCCAGTTGCAGTGGTTTTGACGCCACAGAACCAGCATAGCTCCATGACAGATATATATGTTTTTGTCATTGATGTCAGTACTGCTGTATTGGAGGCCTCACAATTTCTGTGTGGAAATGTCATCTGATACACTCATAACCGCGTATTTCTAGCATAGCTTTCATAAGTGCATGGCCATTCTCTGTCATTTTCAGATACACTGTGTTTTGTGTGGATAAGAAATGCAGAGTGGTACCACCAATCACCTAAGCCACCATTCCCCTAACAGACAATAGGCTCAAGGGGACAGTTCCTGCAATTTACAGAAAAGCTCTCAATTGTAGCCCTATGAACTTAAGGTAAGCTATAATTCTGGACTTCAAGATATCTCTGTACTCACTGTAAGTTTATACTTCATTTGAACAAAACATAGGGCCAAATTCAGAACAATCACTCTCACTCACACTCAATGAGTTAATCTTCTGTAATCACATAACGGTCGAGATATTTTCGAGTGAAAGGTATATCCGTATTCACAGGTGTGAGTGAGACTCAAGTGTTTTGCGTGAGTGGGACATTTGTGAGTGCTCGGCTAGGCCACATGAACCGCCCTCGAGGATTGGTTGTGAATAGGAATTGAATGAGTGTATGTGAAAAAAGTACATGGCAAGTAGAAAAGATGAAATATATCAAATATTTGGAACAAATAAGGGACACGCTCGTTCCCAGACAATATTTAAGAGACCGGGATAATCCATTGAAGTACATGTTCATTCAATAACGTGGCCATCTATAAACAAAACAAATTCAAAAGGATGCGCCTATCATATATTTGTTTTGTCTCACAATGATCTTGAACCCCCACCAATGTTGATGTTTGCAATTCATCAATGGCTGCAAAGACAGGCAGCTAAAGGTACGTGAAGTTAGCATCCTAGCGGCATGAAGTTAGCGGCCTAGCGGCGTGAGGTTGACGGACTAGCGGCCTAAATTTGTTATCTATTTCAAGGTTCAATGGTTTAAATGGAAAATAAGATAAATCAATGTTTTTAGTCGTACATTAGCGGCCTTAAATTGTTTTCTACTTCAGCGCATTTTTATATGAGTTTTCTTCTAAAACAATGCTAAAATAATTGTTTTCCTATGCAAAATACATCACGCTTGAGCGGTCTTGCGGCGTGAACTTGGCGGCCTGGTGGCCTAGCGGCCTAAAAATCCCCAAAACTCATCCAGCAGCCCATGAAAAGGGGGGAAATGCTGATATTCGCTAAAGGATGTTGATTTATGAAAAGGACATTGAATTTATCATTGTTTTAGAAAAGAACGCATATAAAATGCTTTGGAATAGGAAACAATTTTAGGCCGCTAGTCACATGAGGCGGCTAGGCCGCCAGGCCGCTAACTTGACGCCGCTAGGCCATTTCATAGCGTGGTAAGGGAATTGATATGTATTATCCAGCCTACATTCAGCTGGATTATTATTACTATTATTACTATTATTATTATTATTATTATTATCATTTTCATCATCATCATCAGCAGCAGCAGCACCACCAACACCAGCAGCAGCACCACCAACACCAACACCACCATATCATCATCAACATCATCATTATTATTATTATTATCGTCATCTTCATCCATTTTCCCCTACATTTCTTGAGTTGTTTTTCACTCCGAGGTGTTATTTCCCCATAAGAAGTAGATTCATTCGCTAATTCTATCCATCTGCTATTTTTTCAACTTCCATTTTTTCAACTTCCATATATTATTTTCAAACGCCCAAGACCGCTTTATGTAGAATACAAAAGCAAGATTATATATGAATACATATTTAAATTACGTGATACAATGGAAAACGGCTACATATTTAAAACAGCAACAACAATGACAACATAAAACATGCATTTAAACGTATTTTGCAACAGTTATTTACAACCCAAAACGTTTATTTTTATTAACCAATTGTTTTAAAATGAAAATATCAGTTTTAGAATAACACTTATTATCATTTGTTTGTTGCCATAACTAACAATAAGGTACTCAAATCTCAAATAAACATATGTTTACAATTTATAATGTAAACATCACCATAGTCAAACAGATAATCCGATATGATCATGTAAACATACCTGTATAATTATATACTGTATTGCTCACTTGATGAAGTGGAGTGTTAGCGAGGCGTGTGAATACGAACAGATCACTTGAGTGTCACTCCCCATATTCCACTCAAGTGATCATTTGAGTGTCCCTTACGGGAATGTGGTTGGAGTGTGAGTGAGAGTGGATGTTCTGAATTCGGCCCTTACAATTTCACCATCAAAATCCAGGTTTAGATCCCAGACCGAACTTTGTCTCCTTCATTAAACTTAATTTCAGATGTTCTATAAGCCACATACATGTTCACTACTTATGACGGATAAGAACTTTCGCAAATTGATTATAAATGCGTTTTCCCAGATTTACACCCTCCTCTTGCAGATACTGCCGATGGTGAAGCTTGGATGCACCGGGCCGGTTTTCCAGCCGTGTGGAATCTCCAGCTGAACTGGGGCCGGGAATTATATAAGACTCCTTAGCAGCATGGTGAGCTTTTGCGTATTTATTTCCAGGCTCATATACCCGGCCAGACTTCTGCGTTTAAGCTTTCCTGTCGTCATTTTTTTAAATAACGTATCTCAAGTCTTTCAATGAAATCACCACTGTGACACCTTTGGAGACTAGATTTAAATTAAGGAACCATTATGTGTAGAAAGCCTTTTGGGTGATTTAAAATCAAATTAATAAACAGGATTCTCATGGTTCATGGTTTATAATTGGTCTTGTGGACCTTTCATTCTTTACTTTGGTAACAGCCGCTTAAGTATGTAAGAAGGGGGGGGGGGGGTACAGATGTGATAGTAAACAGTGTTTAATAAGGTATATTTGTTTTTATTTTATCACCAGTTTGAAGGTAATGATTTTGTTAAATCAGGGTTAAGTAACAAGTTTAACACAAACACTGTAACATGTTCTTTATTTCAAATAAATCTATAAATTATCTCTGGAGAATTTAGTCTGATCTCCATTTCTCAGAAAATGTAGCTGTCTAAGTGCCTATTCCATCAATGAGTATCACTGTCTTTAAATTGCTGTTGCGGTACAGTTTAAATAGCAAAAGTTTTATGGCCCTGCTTGTTTGCAACTCCTCATTCATTTTTGTACAGCGAGAAAAGTAAGGGAATTCTAGAGATTTACTAGAATTATGGATTGTTTTTCATGAGTTACACAGTACATAAGGAGGAATAAGTGTGTACACAACTCCTCATTTTATTCCTGTTTATTATTTATATATGTAACATAGATGTTTACAAGACTTAGAAACATGACATAAAAGAGCTCACTTTGATAAATTTTCTCAAAAAAAGATATCTTTACTGTTAGAGTAACAACTTTTACTGCATAGTAAGTAATGTCTTCTGCTCATCTTTATGACATTATTACATGGAATGGAAACTTCCCAAGATACATTTCCACATGGCGCAGCTCATTTATATATATTGCTGATGGATTGTTTAGAAAGGGACAGTTTTAATTGGACAAAATGTTTTAATCGCCATTTTACAGAGTGCCAGCCAGTCATTGCTGTTCTTGCATTGCTGAGGAGGACAGTCCTGCCAACATAACAGTTTGTTCAATAACGGGTAAAAAACTGGTCTCACTACATTTTCAACCACTGCCAGATAATATAATCTTATATAATGATAACTCCTTCTTCACAACTGGTGTTAAATATACAATGATTAAACAAACAATAAAATGAAAATTATGCTCTTTAAACTCAGAACCATTATTGACTGTCTGATGCTACTGGTAAATGAACTGGTCTTGATGTCCTTTTCTTGAGATAATAAGTATTTGCATATTACCCCGGTACTACTATTGTACATTCAATAGAAAATCGTCTTGTTTTGTATTGTTAAATGGCTTTATAATGTTCCCCACTTCCTGATTCTTGAAAATTACGTGAACAAATGACAATCCTACTACCATTTAAAGTTTGATTAAATTTCGTACAAATGTGTTTGTTTTAATTTGCCTTCTGCTTAAAGTAAGGGTATATATACTGGGCAAGAAGTGCTGAATTTCATCGTGAATGACAGTGATTATCCATAGTTTGAATTTGGTTCGGACATGTTTGACGGGAATTCAAAGACATTTTTTTGTCATCATTTTCGCATACATTGGTTCATTCTAAGATAAAAATATAACCTTTTTCAAAATGTTTAATCTGTGAGAGTGCAGCTTTAATAGACCTGTGAAACTAAACTCTCAATCAAACTTTGGTAAAAGATCAAATGCGGGGCTCCGTGTGTGGCATAGACTGTGTTAATTTTTATTTAATATGATGAAGAGCTAGTTAAGTTATCTTTGTTAAAAGTCTTTATTTGAAGCAAAATATGTTTCAATACCCTGTATGAATTTTCTTCACTGGATATTGATTTATAGGTGTCTAGCCATATGAGTAGATAGGAGTGTCACACTCTGCCAAACTTAGTTCATCAGACGAGCAGAAAGCTTCTCAAGATCCCGCACTGCACACTAAGACATAGTCTTTGACTACAACAAGGTGATGAAAGTACAGAGGTCCAATGAAATCAATTCTGTGCTGCTGTCATTTCTTCATTCTGGAAGTCGATGGACATGATTTATTATGGCATCAAGTGTGCATTTTGCCGACTATCAGCAGTCTTGTTCACCAGCTGTGCAACTTGAGCTGGTAGCTTTATTGCTTGAAGCCACTGCATAAGAGGGGGAAGGTGCAGGCTCATCAAAAAGTCTCAAAAGTTGAAACTAGGAAAAGAAGTTTATCAAGAGTGTGAATCTATTTTGAAAACAATCGTTACAATGATTTGATTTCCTTTGAAACTTCATACATACTATGAATTGAGATGCTTAAATAAAAAACCGCTATTCAAATATCAGGAAACTGCCTTTTTCATACTAAAGGGTAAATGATGTCGCCATTTCCTGTATGTATTTAAATAAGATATGTCTCCACAATTAATATTTTTAGGGAATTTTTCTCAACCTTATGAATGAGATTAAATTGTACAGCGTTATATGAGCTTAATATGTTTTCTCATTCTTTAAAATTGGTGAAAAATTGTCAGAAGATAATTAGACCAGTATCCATTACTGCAATCATACAATCAAATATACAGGGACAAGCCCACTGGGCATATAATATAATTAAACCCTGTTTAGGGGCACGAGGCAAACAGAGTTACTTTCAAACGTTAAAGCTGCACTCTCACACTTTGGATGTTTTGACAACTTTTTTCATTTTATGTCTTGGATTGGAACCATCCAATTTTTGCGAAAAATTAAATCCCAGATTTTTCTATTTAAGTTAAAACATTGATATTTTTTATGCACTTTTCTTAAACCGTTAGTAACATTAATTTTCGAACGGAAATATGAAATCTGCGATCTGATCTTTTGTCAGCAATCTTTTATCATTGGTTTGCAGATAATTACGCAAAAACTTGCTCATTCGAAGACAAAAAAAGTTGTGGAAACGGTATATCTGTGAGAGTGCAGCTCTAAATGTTTAATTTCTTGATTTTACTACTGTATTAGAAATTACAGGGATTGGGGTATATTTTTAGTGTTTTTATTGCTTGTTTTTGATTCATACAGTCATACTTTATTCTTCAGGGCACAACTTACAAATAAACAAAACTGGAAAATGGTCATATCAAAAGGTCAAAGATAATGCAAGTTGAACAATCATATTGTTCATGGCTTGTATTTTTGGTATATTTTGTTGCATATGCTATAGAAATGTTGAAAGTTAAAAATAAATTCATAGTTTAAATGATGGCTTTGAATGATATTGTCAGATGAGAAACGGCACTATTAAGAAATAGGTATAATGGTACTTTATTTATTTTAATCAATTTTAGATATTATGAAAATTATTATCTTATTTAGTACATGAGACCTTTTAAACAGTTATTGACAATATAACAATGTGTATATGAAGCTTTAGATCAAAACTTAAAGCTGCACTCTTACAGATTGTCAGTTTAGACACAAAATTGTCTCAAAATCGGCTGATTTGGTTATCATTCCTTTAATTCAGTCATATTAGATAATTCACAATAGAACCAATCAAAAATGTTTGGTAAAACTGCCGAAAAAGTAATTTACATTAAATTGTTTGTAATGCTTTTAGTCATTGTTCGTAATGCTTTTAGTCATAAAACATCATTTTTTTAACATAAATATGATGAACTGCAATCTGATCTTTTTTCAGCAGTCTTATATCACTTAAAATTGGGTCTAGACATTTCTGCAAAAAATACTCCATTTATTGACAAACAATAAAAGAGTACCGGTAGTCAAAACGATCAATCGGTGAGATTGCAGCTTTAAATACACCTTTTAAGACCGCCGTAAAATTCCAATGGTTTGCCTAAATCTTTAAAGCTAGCATACTGTTTAATTGACAACCATACTTATTGTTTAAAATATGTCATGATATCTTTGTACAATGTGTTTATATAATTCATTAAAGAAGTCAAAACAAATTTGTTTACCTTGTAATTTGTTATCTGTTATTTAAATGACCCAGACAGAAATGGGAACGTCAGTGCTAGTTCTTTTACTATAAACATCCCATGAAGTTTCTATTGGTGTAGCAGCAAGGAGGTGTTACATTAATTATGCATCATTTAAACCAAATTATACATTCATATGCACATCATACAGGCGTGTAGCCGCCTATACGTGAATACGCGGCTGAATCCACATGATTCTGACAAAAAAAATCAACCAAAGTTGCAGTATGCGAACTTGACTACATGAATCTAAAACTGGTTATTTTCCAGTACTAAATAATGCACTAGATTGCACCATGGTTTTCAAAATTTTCTGAGGGGGCACGCCCCTGAACCCCCCAGCACATGAATTCACATGAATAGAGGGGTAGCAACGCCCCTGACATAATTGAACCCACAGTGTGGCTAAACAACACTTGTATGTTTATCATACGCAGTGATCTCCCATGGAAATGCAATCGTCAAAGAATCTGAAGGGGCTGTTTATATGGACTAGATTTGAAATGCACCAAGTGTTTAAAAAAGTTGATTTCAGTCACGAAGAGAATCAACCATACCCCACACTTGTTGGAGTAAGATGAAATGTCCACTTTCCGCGAGAAAGAAAGTACATTGAAAATGGTCATTTGATTCAATTGACTTTATCTTTTTATAAATATGTTGCAATACATAAAATACGTTATTTGTTATAATTGTTTACCCATGTTGAATTTTATTTGGCAAATTTATAAGAGATTTAAATATTAAGAAACTCAGCCGCTAAAGAGCATATGATTATGACATACTTTTTTAAATCTTTCGAACATGAGTTTTTGAGTGAATATAAGCGAAGCGTTAAGTGTTTTGAAAATGCATCTTTTACTTGGATTTTATAGATTGTTATTACGAAATAAAGTATGGCGAATCAAACGAAGTGTTAAAGCCAAGCTATTGATGGCTGAAACCCTTCAATAAATGTTGATATGTGCTAAAATATAGTCTTTGAAGTCCAAAATTTTGACATGCGTTACTAACCTGATTCAACAAAAGGCTGTTGCACAATCAGTTGATTGACATAATCACGTGATAAACCAATAACTTCCATTAAGGTTAAAATATTCAACACCTTAGTATGAGTCCCTGTGGGCGAGTGGATAAGCGATCCGTTTTTTATTCTATGTGTTATCTGCACCCCATGTGCTTGCTCCCAACTTGAACAAGATTAATTTTTAATACTTTAATCGGTTTTTTAAAAATGCAATTGAAGTATAAAAGAAAATCAATCTGGTTTCTATTATTTCTGCAATTTCAGTAGCAAGGAGTAAAATAAATATACATGTAAGTGTTTTTAGATGCATTACGAGGAAAAATATGTTTGGTGCCAAAACATGAGAGAGTCTCTTTAAACGGAAAAGTTTTGGCAGTTACTCAGTCAGTCAGATGATGATAAATATAATGCATAGCATCATCGCTCTGGAGTACGAGAACGTTGTATACAGAGTATGTTTTTACTGAACATGCGTCTGTTTATTTTGATGCCATAAAAGGTTTAAACTGTTTAAAGGAACTATAACATTATGAAACAACAAATCTGATTACAGATATCAGTGGCAGATCCAGGAATTGACTTAAGAAGGGGTACGTGAAACTCATGGGCTTAATCTTTCCACATCCGCCCCTCCCTCAGAACAGAAATTGAATGGCTTAAAATGTTGGACCGGGGTGGGGGTTAGACTCCCCTAATTTATAGTCCGAAATAGTGCATTTTTATCTTAATATTGTATTTTTTCCCGATATTGACTGAGAACGTATTATAAACGGACGATTCAAAGGGGTGGGGGACGGCGCGCGCGCTGGGACCGACCCCCCCCCCTGAATCTGCAATTGAGTACATGCATTAAAACCGTCTCCGTAGCCTATTGGTTAAGGCGTTCTATACCCTTCATTCAATTGACTTAATACTTCACACAATTGTTCAGGACCATCAGCCAATGAGGTTACATGACTCCATAATACAAGTTATGGCCCCTGATTGACTTAGGTTAAAGTTTTAGGCAAGTAAAATTTAAGGGGAAGTTGGAATTTAATAAAACAAACTTCCATGGGTCACAATGAACCCAATGAACAATGTTCTTTAATCATGAGCTAACTGTTCAAGCGTTAACAGACACATTCCTGTGCAGACAAAACTTTTATTGTTTTTACAAGCACAGAACTTGTATTTAGAATTTACAGTTTCTATATAATTCAACTGAAAGTTCTATTTAACCATAATATATCAAATATTAAGTCACCATTCACTAGCGGATTGAGAATGGGGCGCAATCGGCGTGCGCTGCCTTTAAAATCGTCCAAGTTAACTTTTTGTGTCAATATATGAGAAGAAAATAAATACGCACATAATGCATCATTTCCGACTACAAATTGTTAAAAATTTCTTGATTGAGTAACCCTCAATCCTCCTGCAAACGCCCCTTAGTAACGCCCCCTTCTAACGACAATTCCTGGATCCGCCCCTGGCCATTATATTTTTTGTTGATCAAACGGTACACATACCAAGTGACTGAAGCTGAATTTCATTTAATGAATGAGATGGTCTATAAAAGATTTCTGATGAATATCCTATGAAATTTGCAGTCCTCCCGTTTCGACCGGTCAATGTTTGTGGATTTATTACACACAATTATATAAAAATACTATTACAAAGTTGTCTCTTAAGGTTACGGGAGCCTTCACTGTCAAAAGTAAGATATATATAATTTGTCCCCCTAATGCCATACAATATGGATGGTCCCCTTAATGCCTCAAAAATAATATTATATATACACTGGTCTCCATAAACCCTTCGACATATATACCGGTCCCCTTAAAACCTGCAACATACTTACAAATTATTAAGGAGACCGCAAATTACGTATATTTTTTGTTAATTAATTTAAGAAGCCTAAATCTTGTACACATAATAAATGATCATTTCAATACTAAATTATCAACAAAAAAGCAAAATAAAGTATAAAACAAAAAATATACAAATTGTCTCCTTAATGCCGTAAAATACATACGGTCTCCTTAATGCCCTAAGTAGATATATAGATATATATATATATATATATATATATATATATATATATATAGTATTTATGCACTGTGCTGTTTGTAGAGTTTTGTGCTGTTCTATGTTTCTTGTTTGTGATTGTGTGTTCTATGTCTTTGGCGTTTGCCCATTGCCACTAAACCGGGTTTATGTTTAAACTTTTTGCTACTGAGATTGTTTCTGTAGCTTTTTGCATATATACTGCAAATCCTGGAAAATTTGTTAAATAAAAAATGTATCGGTCGAAGAGAAATGATATACCTACTAACACAGAATATTGCAGACGACTCGGCGTTAATTGTATTGGTTCCAGGCCGCTGACATCTATGTTGTTTAACAACAACATTTTTTGTACAAGTTGAAATGTATTTTTGTGAATTGTACTATAAAGGCGGTGGTACGGGAAACGAATACCTCGACTGTAGCAGATATTAAAGTCTTTTAAAGTCATTTCTTATGGAATATTGATCAAGCAAAGAGTACTGTAAATATGATATAATTATGTCAGATTAATGTTTCGGTTTTAGATTAAGAGTTATGAAAGGGTGCTGTACCCTTTCACCATTATGAAGGTATTAAAGCATGGGTACCCTTCTACCATCACATGATAACACGCTTAAGAAAATCAAATAATCATTTGGTTTTGATTTAATCTTATATTATGATGATAAATATTAATCAACTATACATACATGTGTTAGGCAGACGATTCTTAATATAACTTCATTCAAATACAAATTCAACATTTTCTGTGGATCTCGAAATGTCCTTCACAGCAGGATACAATATTTCCTTTTTATTTTCATAGCAAGCCGACCGACTTCTGCAGCCTCGTGCCCTTTTTAAACCAATATGCTTTATTACCATTATTGTTTGCGTATTCTTGTTTAGTTATAAATAACAGTTTTACCTATTACCATGGTAGTGAATCAGGTTTTGAGCACTTCTCTTAACATGAGTCAAAAAGTATAAATACTCAGTTATAGTCATTCCTATAACCATGGTAGTGAAACAGATGTTCGTCACTTCTCTTTACATGAGTCAAAAAGTCTAAATACTCAATTAAAGTCATTCCTATAACCATGATAGTGAAACAGATGTTCGTAACTTCTCATAACATGAGTCAAAAAGTCTAAATACTCAATTATAGTCATTCCTATAACCATGGTAGTGAAACAGATGTTCGTCACTTCTCATAAAATCAGTCAAAAGTCTAAATACTCAATTATAGTCATTCCTATAACCATGGTAGTGAAACAGATGTTCGTCACTTCTCTTTACATGATACCAAAACTCCAAAGTCTTAGAAACAGATTATGATCACTACTCTTAACATCAGACCAAAAGTGAAAAGTCCCAGTTGTGAATAATAGTCATTCCAATTACCATGGTATGAAATATTCCTATTACCATGTCATGGAAACTATGATCACTTGTATTAACATGAGTCAAAATGTCGAAGTACCCAATTATGAAGAAGAGTCTTTACGTAACCATCGTTGTAAAATTGATGATAACCCTTCCCAACCCTTTCCAATGACTGAACCCGAGTATTTCCCCTTACTTAATTGCCTAACAAGTTTAAGTTCATAATATTGATACGAACATGTACCCTATGACACTGAGTATATTGATCGCTAATAACAAACAGATAATACAAATGTTAAATGGCAGGCCCTAAAATTAAGGTGAAGAGACGATAGATGTTGTACATTCAATACCTTGAAGCAAAATCTGAAATTTTAAACCGATCTTTAAAACTTAAATTAATCGTGACAAATAATTTTGAAAAATAATTAGGAAGCAAATTAGTGACTTACGAAAAATATACAGAAACATAGCATTGTTTAAAATACAAATATGAAATGATAGTTGTAAAAAGTATAAAGTCATGGACACACTGTGACAAATATGTGTTGGAATAAAAAATAAAAGATTGCAGACTCGCCTTAATTATGCACAATACGGCCACTCACAATGATGTCGGTCAAGCACACACTTCTTTTGTACAAGTTGAGATGTATTTAGGGGACTTAATTGGTATATACTATAAAGGTGATTGAACTTCAAACGAATAACTCGGGAGTCGCAGATTGTTGAGTGTAAGATAGGTTCATCTTATCCCGACTGTAGGTTTTTTTGGGGGGAAACGAGGTTTACCGAGTAAATTTGGTTTGGAAAATTTGCTCCAGCGTTAAGACAGAACTTGCTAATGCTACGGCTTTATTGTTGCACTGGCAGTTTTAACCACAAGAGTATTTTTATGTTGGAAAATTAATCTCTAGCTACACTCTTTGTACGAGCACTTAACACTTATAGCTACAATGCCCATCATTGAAGTTCAGAGTATTTCCGGAAATGACGGAAGGCGTTCACTACTAGAGGCTGAGCAATAGAGGGCCCGAGTCGCTCCGGGCATAGGCATCGACAGAAAATGTCAGGGGTTGCTATTGGAACGCAGCTTGAGCACGCAATATGCTGCAGTCGATCAGGGGTTGTTGGGACATATGCATCAGCGTGATCCAACTACCAGACGTTTTTTGGCTCGTACGTATATAGCATATTCCACCTCTATGAATAAGCGGAATTAAAGTTACACACACCTTAAGGCCGACACGCTTAAAACCTAGAGCTCAAGGCTCAGTAGCTTCACGGCGTGCTCTTTTTTCGAATATCTTAAAGGTTGACTGCATGCGCAGCGTGGCGTATGACGTCAATCAAGAATTTGACGTAAACGCTTGATGCTTGTTTTTCATGGACAAGCTCAGTAGCCATACCTTAACGAAGAACCTGTTTGTAGGCACATCGTGCAAAATATTTTTCAGAAACAGACCACACATGTATACATCTTGCATTTTTAGCTTTGAATTTGATAAGGAAAACGTTCATGTGTTTCGAAGTATAATATGATGACTGACTGATTAAAAGCAGTTCTGTCAATGTTAGATATTGGAACAAGTTGGAACAAGTGTAAGGTTTTGCGCATATAAACAAGTTTAAAGCCCCCAGTAACCTCGTGTTACACTGAACTCGTCTTTCAATGACTGTTCCAAGGCGCTGTGTCAATCATTTTTAATAAAGCTATTGTGACGAGTGTTTTTGATAATAGTGCGTTTGTGGCTCTAATTCAGTGTCGTTTTGGCCCTCATCTTGTGCGTCTCAACAGGGTTTATATTTGAATGTCTGACTACTGGACTTGTTCATTGTATTATCATTGTTTTGTTTCAACGCATGTGAACGATATAGGACGATATTGGAAATTCTGCTATGTTCTTGGATCGTCCATTTGCATAACTCAAATAGAAATGTAAAAAAAAAAAAACAACTCCTAAATCGTGATACATGTTTTATTTTTTTCAAATATTAATATATCAGTACATATTTAACGTTTGACACATCTGGGTCGTTTACTTCAATTTAAAGAGATTTACAATAATCTTACTTGGAATCTATTTAATACAATGATTAGGTTGGTATGTGTCAAATTCGTAAATAACATCAACTTATACCACTTGGTGTTCATCTTATGTCAGGCATGCATAGTTATCATGTATCAACGTTTCCTTTTTGTAGGCTTAAGAAAGAAAGAAATAGCACAACTGTGAAAAAGGCTGAGATATTCAGCAATCAGAACCACAATGGCCATCATAATGCAGAATTCTCAATGAAGGAAGATAAGCAAAAACGACCAGTATTGACGAACAAAAACATGACAAAAACATATTTTCTTTGGAAAAATTAGACAATTTGTACACGTGCATAATGATATTTGTCTTCGTAGATTCAGTTCGCAGAATGTTTTTACTGCTCTACGCATTGTCATTTGTATTTTATAACACATTTGATTATCGAATTAGCTAATAATCTATTAAGTTTTAAGCTTTTTACCAAAACGTTCACAATCAAAGTAGTCCGTACACTGGTTATAGAGAAATAAAATAAACCTGTGCATTAACAAAACGGTCACCCTTCGACTCACAATCCCATTGTATTCAATTATATGTATTTTGATCTGAACTGCATTATTGATAATAACGGAAACTCGTTGTCAGACATCAACTAGATAGTATCGTGTTCAATGCAATGAAACTGCCTTTTTTAGATAAATAATCATTGAAAGTTCAAATTATAACTCTTTTGTTATTATTATCTTTAAATGTGACACAAAATACTATGTTTTTTTAAAACGTTCGTAACACTTTCGAAATTATTTTTATAATTACAAATGTTTGCATAATTGCTGCAAGGTATTTGTTCATACTTGTAAATAATAAAGCTCAGTTGAAACGCAGTTTAAAACAATCGTTGCCAACATCAACTATGTGAATGAATCCCTTGTAACATGTGTTATAAATATTCGTGTGTTGATTTACTCAAGCTTATATTTTATAATAAGAAAAACATTTCCTATTAAAAGTCGTTCACTATATGGCACCTAAAATATTAAGCGTCGAAAACATGTGTCACTCTTTGTATACAAAGTCATGGGAACTTTGTGTAAAATCCATGATACATATGCATATACAATGTAGGAATCTAGAAGGGCGTTCCAACTGCAAGTATCAAAGTCGTTTACAGGGAAAGAAGGGCATACGCAAGCAGAGACAACAGAAGGCTTCCGAGAGCAGCAGCCATTTTTTCCTTCCCGCTGCAGTCACCAACTTTAACCGTCAGTGTAAGGACGTTGCTCTCGCCACCGGTGACCGTGCCTGAAATAGCGACCGTGTACTCGTCTTTTGTGGCCTTGTCGAGGGTAACACCAGCAGCCGTTGTCACAGCTCCAGAAGTGGGACTAACAGCAAAGTTGGTATCTGGAATGGTTACGCGATTCAGGGCATTGATAGACAGATGTATTCGAACATTTGCAATGGCGTTATTAAACAAACAATTATTTTGTAAAACAAATACATCACAATACAAAGATATGTTCCAACTGCTGAATACAAACAATATTGTTATCGACTTTTGTTCTTTGTAAACAGAACGGTTTTTTATTCGTTGTATTACATACTGAATTCCCCTCGTAATTTCTAAATTCGAAAAGGACAATATATTTAAAACATTTCATTCAATATACCATTAATGACTAATGCGTTTGGTGTAATGTTTTAAAAAGATGTTGTTTAAGCAACGCAATACCAAATTAGATCTTGTCATGTTAGGGTATATAAAGAAAAGTAGATTATTCTTATAGCAATTTTATATCGTGAATTGGTGTACATCATATGTTCAGGGCTGCTGCTGTTTGAAATTTTGGTAAAATATATGTAAATTGTATACAGGTTTTTTGAAAGGATGATGCACCCTGTTATTTTTGGTAGCGCCCTTCTGCCCTCATGGAGACCAGCATTTGCACCCTTATGCCTTTATGTTATTAAATGCTGAACAATGTATTCTATAAATTGTGAGGGTTTTTCTTTAAACTTATAATATTATTATATAATTCATACAATTTTTACATGTTTGGTTGTTGAAATATAATATAGCATTATCTCTCAAATTCATAACAATTAAGTTGTTCACAGGCGAAATAATGTGCCTTTTCCCCTTAAGATCCCTGTCCCTCTTCTGCAGCATTCTGTCCTTTATAAAATCTAGCTAAAACACATATATATATATTTAATCCTATGTGTTACGACCATAACCTCGAGTCAGTCTATTGTCTTTGGGTTTTTTATAGATAGTTGTCCGGTTAGCGGAGTGGTAAGCGCATTCGCTACTCACCAATGCGCCTCAGGTACGATTCCCGGCCTGGACGAATGTAAGTTTGGTTCGTCATCACCAAGCCATACAAGTGGGTTTCCTCTGGGTACTCCGGTTTCCCTCACAACATAAGACTATACTCATGTGTGAAATCGTGCCAAACGAGAGTAATTAATATAATGGTGCAATAACTTGTTCAACAACCGTTGCAAAATAAATAAGTTTAGGTACGTACCAGTAGTCGAGTAAGTGTCGACACCGGTAGCAGAAACGTCACCAACCGATTCACCTATTAAAGAAAAAGGTTCATTTTGTTAAATGAGCAATAAATCAATTTCAAAATGTGTTTCTAAAGAGTTTTTGGCTTTTTTTGGCCATTGTTTTAACGCTGATTAACATCTGGTTGTTAAATTTGACATTCAAATACGTACATAACCTGCTAAATGGTTCATAACGAATGTTACAATGAGTTCTGAAAACCTTCAATTAGTAGGTGTTGTAATAATAAGTGAGTATCCGGATTCGTGTTCTTGAATTTATCAATTGTTTTATCATTTTTAATTGGACACTTATTGGGAATGGGTATTTTTATTCAATAATTAGCAAAACAGAATATAAATGTAATTTGTGTATTCATTTATAAATTAAGGAGTGACCAGCAGGTTTTCGCTGTTAACAGATATTCGTAGAGCATAATATCATTGTCAATGAAACAGTACAATGTTACAAACTGACATATTTTAACCATGGAATACTTCAATGCCTATTTTATACTTTCATCTTCATGTTTAAATCACCAGGTTATTTCGAACGGCTGTTTCCGGTATCATGCAAACATGATTTGCATCATGCATCATGCTCATGCATTTATCTTCATATCGGAACAGTAGCCTGAAGTATCGTGAAATAAGTAGAGTGCAGACTAATGATGTTCACTTATTCGCACGCAACCTGAATGATGCTCTAAACAATGTTATGAACGCTCAAATATGATTTCAACAATTTGAGTATAGATCACAGTATGTATTATACGATTTGAACAGATAAAAGCTCATAGCAATGTAATGTATACGACGATGTTTTTACTTTTGACTATTTTAAACCATTTCACATTTTCGCAACATATTTACTCCATTATGCGTATATTAATATAATTACTTGTTATCCGCACATTGATACTTGCACAGTTAGAACTCTGTCTTATGGTTACCACTCTGCATACACAAAAACAAAGAATAAATCTCTCTCCAGTAAAGTACAATTTGCCCTTTAAAAGAGTTTGTCCTAAAACAGTTTTAACAATGGCAAACTGAATTTAATATTGATATCAATAATTAGAAATATTGTTAAAATTTCAATGGGAAAGTTCTACCGACCTGGACCTAAACCATCCTCTACGCATAGCTCTTTTGTTATTGTTGTAAAAGGGCCGACATCTCCAATTAGCACTGAAACAGTAGCAGTTCCGGTTACAGTGCCATCTGTGGCTCTGAAATTAAAGAACGTTTGTAAGAACGCTGATATAAATTGAAAAAACAAGACTAAAGTAAGTAAAAGTAAAAACTGTAATCGTTTTGACGGATATACTCAATGACCCCACAGTTGACATATATTCGTTAAACTAGTTACACGGGCAAAGTTGGCCCGTTAAGGTCGGGGACGATGCTCCATGTCTTCATAGATTAGTATGAATTTGTGTTAAAACATTTATATTGAAATTCCATTTGTTTATTTGTTCTAGACTCACTCGATTTTAAGAACCAATACATCATCAACTTCGTAGTCCACTGTGGCCGAAAGCGTTACAGTGCCTACAGTAGGTGTGGCTAATGTCACCACACTTGGAGTTCCTGTGACCGTGTATCCTGTGATTGCGGTGCCATCACTGGCTGCTGTAAGTGTTACAACTGTTGTTCCTATAGTTGAGTCCTCGGACAGTGCAGCAAGTGTTATTGTTCCACTAGCCCCGGCTATTGTACCATCACCGGACCAACCGGAGATAGCCGACTCTAAAATGAATGTATTTCTTAGTTAAGAAGATTACTAGTATATATATCATTTATTATACACCTATATGGTATGAAATATGTTATTTGAGGCAAAGAAAAGTGTATTGTACCTTTAAAACGGCTAATATTATCTTAATAATGGTTCTTTCGTTTTTTGTTATTTGAATTTATATTATTTTATCATTTTCATCCATTTTCGTAACCAGTTGTAAGAGTTCATGAAACGCCAAGACGCTTCTTTTTTCAAAGTGTACAATATAATGTTCAACGAATCATAAAAGCCGAGAGGTAACAAATAAGTTGCCTCATCCATGTTTAAAGAGTATTGAGTTTATGCGCGCTGACCTCGATCATGACCACTTATGAGAACACCACATTGCTATAACAACAGATCGTTGTTGTTGCTTTTTTAAATGACATTGAAAATTGAACGACTGAAATAATACAGTTAAAAGTGATTTTCTGTTGGTCAAAAAAACGAGACATATTTAATAAAGGCTCAGCTTTCACTCAGCTACTATCCATTGTTTCCGAAATTTCATAATGGGCGCGGACATTTTTAATATTACTAAGATTTGCTAAATATTCACCTGTAAAGATTACATGTTTTGGTGAATTTTCAATTTAAAACATAGGTACCTCGCTGCCGCCGTGGTATTTTGCAAACATTCCACGTAATTTGTAACAAACTGGCAACCACCTTATCGTTTAAGGAAATGTATCTGTTCTCTTAAGTTCAAATGTAACGTCATGACAAAACACTTGCGTTTTCAGAATGTTTGTTTTCTAAATAAATTATATGGATTTTGAAAAACTAAACAATGCATACTGGACCATTCTCTAAATAAATTCTTAATAGTATCAAAGTATTCCGGAGTTAAATTTAATTGATTTATTCATAAAATACAAGTTAATTTCGCTGATGGTATCTAAAACGATCATTTTAGACCTGATCGCTGCGTGTAAAAATGGCATTCGAAAAAGAACCGTTCCAATGCGGTACCTAACATTTCTTGAAAAACATACCTATTTCTTATATAAATAGAATGTATGCACAGTGCTGTTTGCGGAGTTTTGTGCTGTTCTTCTTTGTTTCTTGTTTGTGATTTTGTGTTCTATGTCTTTGGCGTTTGCCCAGTGCCACTAAACCGGGTTTATGTTTAAACATGTTACTACTGAGATTGTTTCTGTAGCTTTTTGCATAAATATTGATTAAAATTCAAAGAAGTTGCTTAACATAAACATAGCTTGTACTATATGCTTGTAATAGCATGTCAGTTTCATAGTTTATGATTGTATTTGTTTGTGTTCAACTCGATTTCTGAACACTTTCACTCTTTTATTAAAGGAGATATAATTCATCTATGATTTCTTCGTCACAAAAACGCTGCTGACTTTAAGATATCACTAAGTCGGAGGCGTTCCAACTCCCTGTTTTGTAAGTAAGATAACAATAATGAATCTTTCAACAGATCGCTGAACGTTGCATAACATTAAAGCACAGAAAACAGTTTCCCAAAATGTTTATTCATATTTTATCAATCATAAATAGATACAAAGTAGACCCTGGCGGCTCTAAAATTTACAAAAACTGATGAATGTTTAACAATTTACTGTATGCGTTTTGAAGATGAAATGTTTGAATATTTACATTCTCATGCTCATCCTGTTAATTTCTTTGAAAAGAAAGTGAATGGAAGTGTTTTTTATTTCATCCCGGTTCCTCGACCAATTTTCTTTGCAGACAGACTTCCGGGGATTGAATGACAAATGCAATGACAAGTGCAATGACAAATGCAATACAAACACAAATTGTCATTATTTTATAACCTTTTGTCAAAACAGAAAAGGAAGTATATAATGACACGGTGCATTTTGAATTGTAACGACTTTTATTTAATAACGACGCGTTGAACAGACCGTGCTCTGTGTGAATACACCTAATCTAACACAGAATAAAACATGGGACAAAAACCAGCAAGGTAAATGTGAGTGCCGAGTTCTTGTTCTGTATAGATTGCAACTCAACCTTAAAAAAGATGTCATATTAATAAAGTAACATTCTTTTTCTATACAATTCGTATTAAGTATAATGGAAACATGTTGTGTGTCAATTTTGCAATTTACTTTCCATTGCACTGATGCAAACAGTTTAAATATTTTAACCGGTAAAATTATTATGTTCTAGTTCACTGATATGAGGCTTTATGAACAAATTGAACACAAAAGAGATAAGATCAGTTGTCAAATATTAAATGAAGACCACATTTGAAAGACATAAGACTAAGGCTAACAGACACTAAACGTGAGACCCTCGACACAGGCAGATCACACATGCATCAGAATACCTATGAACTAAAAAATGATGTAAAATCTCACTTTCTCTAACAAACTACTTATATTTCGACCACAATCTTTGAAAATGTTATGATCCGATATAATTTACAAGTGGGATAGTCCGGAAAACACTAACAATTGTAGCAACAGGTAAAAATGAAAATGTTCCTTTCTCTTGCAGGGTTGAGCAAAGTGGTTATTAGAGAAAAGTAAATGACACGATAATTGGACGTACAAATACGTGACAAATGGAAACTGTAAAGCATATCCATTTTAAACAGTTAATTAACGTTATTAATAACGTAATTTCATATTTATTTTATTTAGCGAAGTGTTATGTTGCAGCCCACTTTATTTACTTAAAAATCTGATACTCGTTTCATCATATATTTACGAGGTACACAATCGTATTCAACTCGTTCAAGAAATATTTTAGTAAGCTTATCAAAATGCTCGCTTACTAATATATTTCCTGAACTCGTTGACTATATGACGACTCATGACAGATCCTATATATCTCTGTTTTAAAATAGATAGTTGGTATCGCATTTGTTTGTTTGTACGTACCAAGCATCCAATTCAGAACTGTAAATAACCCTGTCATATTAACGAATTCCACATTTTACATTGTCTAAGATACCATTTGTTCAGTTTCGCCGATTTGCATATTTCAATTAACTTAATGAGAGTTTAATTTAAATTTGTTTATCAATAGTTTTTTAAAATATATATTGAATCAAACATGTGTATTAATAACAATGTATATATTTGAATATTTGAGATATTTCATAAGAAACAAAGTATAAAGTTTATTCTTAATTTTGCCATAAACGACTCGAATGTTATTTCATTTTATTTCATGCATTCAAACAGTTATCTTTCTTTTTATAAACCCTATAAACCTCGATCGCCATGTTTATACGCATACGTGATAATTTATCAATGATAAGGGGGAAATTTTGACTGATGTCTTCATGTATATTGCGTGAAATGTTAAACACGAAAGAAACTTTGTAATTTTATGTTATATTATGTGTGAATGTTTAGACCCCGTTTAACGTGACGTGAGCAAATTTATCCTCGTGATAAGGTCTTGAGTTGGAGTTAATATGCCTCCCGTTGGACTATCATGTCATATAAACCTTCTGATTTGGGTCGGAATTTTCAGTAAATTTTCTTCATAATCATAAAATTGTAGGGTGAACATTGTTATAAATACACAATTATTTATTTTATTAAATCAATGATTGTCGAAATCCCTTCTTATTAATTGAAAATTTCGAAAATATTTCTAAATAAGCGACTTATACACTAAATTTACGTCGGATTTTCATTCATCGCGTATAGCTATTTGGTTTCCTTCTAGGCTGGTTTACAATTATTAGAAGCTTCTGCACACAATTTATTATATGCATTTTATTTAAAAATATCCAGCAGTGAATGAACATGAAAAGCTAATATTAAGTGTTCGAACAGTCGTACTATTATAGAATGAGGTAACACAGGACATCTGTTAGATTAATCTTATAGAACAGATTTGAATTATATATAAATATCTATATCGCAAGTCCCTTGTCATAGTTTTACTATGACACTATGATCATATTTACTTGAAAACACAGATGATTGTATTTCTAAGAAGAATATCGTCGGTTTATAAAAAAAACTTTATTTCATAGTCGCATTTTTTACATTAAAGTACACACGAACTAATATTTGATACGCAATTGCAAAACATAAAACTTTATCAAAATGATAAGGACATTATTAAACTCACTATCTGTATGCTTTGCATTTAGCATTTTAGTTCTTTGATTGTTCATAAAATATAACTTTTGCCAGTCTTTCTAATATTGTTTCCACCAAACCCGAATATGTCCGACACGGATTGGATGCGCACAAGCAATAGTACCAACATTATTTAAATCGTGAGGTTTAAACAAAGCACCGCGTGTTTGCCTGATGTCGTGGTCGTCTTGCTTACGGCCAGTTACAAATATTCTCATATCGGAATCTTTTTACTTCGCAACAACAACTCCCGATGTGCTCCACGGCTAATAATAAAAACAACCAAGGTGCCTACAGGATAGTCACGGTATTTTCCATGCCTCATATTTCATTAGTAATGTCATGATAATAAACATGCATTTTGGATCGTTTTTTTCTGAATGAATGGTTTATTTAAAACATCTAGCATTTTCTAACATGCTCATAACGCGCGCTTAAGATTATCGGAGAATTTCGGAGTAAAGCCAATTTAAATTAATTTATAAATGCAATACATTTAACTGGCTTATGGTCCACTGTATCAAACGTCTGCATAGAGTCCATAAAAATACTTTTAACCTCTTCGCTTCATGTAAAACAAAGTTTGAAAAAGAAGCTACTAAAACACAAGCGATTGAATTTGATATGATATTACGCAATTTAAAATCAATTTAGCTCGGTTTTCTGTAGCATATATTGTTGGTAACATTATGTCAATTCCATAAACAATATGATTATATTTATTTGTGTTACCAATTGCCCGATTTCTGAACAAAAGCACTTGTTCATTACAGAAGATATGAACCAACTCTGAGTTCTGCGTAACTCCGCTGACATCAAGACATCATTAAATCGAAGGCCTTTCAACATCCTTATTTGTTTCTAAATAATATTATTTAAAGTAAAATAACAAATGTTTTAACATACCAGATCTCTGAACGCCGCAGAACACCATTGCACAGAAAACAATTTCCCGAAACATCGTTACAAAGTAGATCGCAGGTGTGCGTGGAACGTTTTTCAATCAGCCGGTAAGGCGCTACAGGCCCGACCTGACAATTTATACTGCACAATGCTGGGGTTTCTACGGCAGCAAGATAACATTACCTTATTTAGACAAAATGCTGTGTGAGTTGCAAACATATTGACATATTGAATTCAATATTTATATAATTTTATTCAAATAGTATCAATTGGCGACGCCTCTTTTGCAGAAGCCGTAAATAATTACAGGGAAGTCACATATAGAAAGTAAAACTCTGTACTGCCTATGTTTTGCAAAGATGCAGTAAAAACGTAAATTTCAAATATTTACGGTCTCAGCATGTCAATGACTCTTTTGTTAAGAAGTTACATGCAAATACCCTTTGATCCTGCAGGCAATCTCCCGTTGATACAATACAAATAGTTTGACATTCACTTCAACTATTTTGACACAACTAAACAAATAATAATGACAATGTTGGTGCGGTGCATGGGAACACGTAAGGAAGGTTATAATCGGCCACAGAACGGAAAGCAAACAGCAGACCATGTTATCAAACTTGTATAGTATAAAAACTTTTCATTTTTACAACTCGCTTAACTGGCTATGCCCTATGCATGCGGCTTTGCAAAAAGGACTCATTCAGACACCGGCTAAAGCAGGGAGTTGCGTGTAAACATAGCCATGTTATTTTGACTGTTGGTATGCTCGCATATCAAAATAGTTTTATAAATGGGCCGGGACATGAGTTTTTTTTATTCTACTGGCAAGACTGTGACTTTTAAGAAACGTTTATTTGAATGATGTTTAAATCGAACAAAAAATAAAGTTTTGTACATATTTTAACTCGTGCTAAAATGATTTTTAAATGTTCCATTCTTTAATAAATTGAAAGCAGAAAAAAACATACCAAAATACGTCGTTAGTGAATTGTCAAAATAGATTTTCGTTTTTCACGTCAGCAAATGTTCTAAAAAGTTGGTATTGAGTTTAGCGACATCATTTTGAGTGTCAAGTGCACTTAAACATTCCACTGCGTCGACCTTGGCTTAATAACTTTCAAAGCGATAACTATATGATGAATTCAAGATTGTTTGGGTATCCGTGTCCCTAAGACACAATTCAGGATTTCTTTCATATCTGTTTTACACTTAAAACACCTTTAACAGGTTCTTAATCAGAACCTCTGTTGATAACCTCACATCATGCCGGAAATTAAGGTCCTTGGGATTTTGGCCAGCTCTGTGCGCGCTGACATTTAATTTAATAAAGCAAAACGGGACAAATTGGCCATGCAGTGACATATATTAAAACAATATTTCACTGCTTATTTATCTCACTGATATATGAATTAAGGCGATATCGAATCTTAAATGAATTATTAAACATTCATTAATTCTAATCCGAAAGTGAACATTAAACATGTTTCAGTTTCTGATTTTTGTCGAAAGCGCATTAAGGCATTCAATGCTTAATTTCGAAGGAAGCTACGACTAAAACGCTACATTGTAAGGAACCGATTTTACTATTTGCCACCGCATAGAAGATAGATCGTAATGTTTTGCACCAAGTATGCACCAACAGTGACGTAGCAACAATGTAAACACATAAGAATGTGGGTTTAAGTCAGGGATCCAATGTTATTTGCCCTCTTTTGTTTTTATTATGTTTATGTAAAGGATATAAACAATCGCTATTTTTCAAAATAAACGCGCCAAGTTGTGTGCAAACTTTACGTCATTTTGGAAATACGGTCGATAAAATTGTTCCCAACCCCTAGCGCGCTCGCGTTATTTGAAAGAGTACAGTATTACAGTGCAGTTCTATTTTCATTTCACTAGTAAATCGCTTAAGGTCGTAAAGGTTGAACGTGACACAATCCACCAGATCGCTAGTGTCGGGTTCAAATAAATCTGCTGCAAGCATATAATAAATATATGTTTGTTAAAACTACTTTCACGAACGTGAAAACGTAGTGTGTATATATTATGTGTAAGAATCATTGGGTATTGCCGTACGAATTCCCATTGGCTGTTGGACCTTTGATATTGGTCAAATTGTCAACCTTTTCTGCTTCCCTCTAGCTGAACCGAAAATGTGAAGGTCCATCATACCGCTGCTTGAAAGTAGTCCCCGTTCAGGCTTTATATGCATGTGAACCGTAGAATGCGTAAATGCCTGTCGCTTCCGGCCCGTATAAAGCACATGACAAGCCTACATACGTAGGTACCACAAATCGAAATCAGGTATCTTTGTTTTAATACGTTTTTAAGATTGCAACGTGAATGTGAATTTGAAAGCAAGCCGAATATTTTTTTAAATAAATATTGGTGAGTATCCTAGGGGAGTAGATGATTATCCATTTCTTATAATAAAGCAGAAAATGTTGATGTCTATAGACATGGACATGTAAATACTCGTTACACTGATACTTCATTGTGTCAATCTTAGGTTATTTATAACAAAACAAGTAAAATCCTTACAGCCCCTGTGAATACAACATTGTTTACTTCTCACTTGAGCTACTAGAGCATCTATCAGATGATCGGTGATCCGCCCTGAATAATTATACATTTGATAATCAAAAAACGACAACTTAAGTTTATCTTTGTGACCAGTGTGTCTGTCAAATATTTACTTTTATACACAATGCATTGAGGGTTAGTAAAAACATGCATAAGGAGTTATTGAGGATCTATTGAATGGCATTAATTTGAAGAAACTTATCAATAAAACAAATAATAATAATAAAAGAAAAGGTAAACCCCACGTACTTCAATGATTAGAGATCCCAACTCTATCTGCAGACGGAGGGAAACTAAGTCTGCCTTAAAAAGTTTAAAACTGTGTGATCTTAGAGTTTCAAAATAAAAAGCATCATTGTATTTAAACTGGGAACAAATAATAAAAAAAAAACATTATTAAAAATAAAAGCGACTAATATATGCTATTCTCTCCTTCCAAATGATTTGAAAACGTAAAATATTTGAAGAAATTTAAGTCACAGCCAAAACACTCGGAGTCAGTCAACACGTGTCCGCCAAAAACGGTTTTAAACATGAATTAGCAAATTCTTCATAAAAATCAAAGCACTGAAAGTTTAGTTATGAAAGGGTGCTATATTCAACCCAATATTTTGTTTCAGGTATTCATCTTCAAAAACAAGAAGGCAAGTGCTCTTCAAAATATTGCCTTTATATCCACGGTTTAAATAAAATCCAAGTAATTCATTAAGTCTATCTGCCCAACTAACTGCTGGAAACATTTTAATTTTACGAATTTTCTTTGAAACATCACCATAAAAATCGGGATGAGCAATACTATCAGCAATGAACGATTTAAGACTACTATTGTACTTTGATATGAGATTATAATGACCATTAACAAATTTTGACAAAGTTTTCCTTAATTTAAAATATCGGAAACCCTGTTTTCCATCCCTAATAAATTAATGGTTATATTATAGCACCTTTGGCATTCTACTACACTGGTCAGAAGATGATGATGGTAAGTAAGAAAGAAATTATTAGAACTGGAACAAAGTGACTGACCAGAGGGCAAAGCGTGGTCATCTGAAGTACCCTATTATGACCGAGGTAGTAAAGTAAGCACTGACTCTTGCTCATGGAAATGCTGATGTTGAAAGGCCACTATCTGACAACAAAAACACTGTTACCCCAGACAGAACAGACCTTAGCTTTGGGACCATCAATGGGCTGAGACTACAATGGACTAAGTAAGTCAGGTAAAGGGTGTGCACAATGTTCAGAATTTCAACAAACAAGTCATTTGGGCCCAAAAAGCAAAGAACTTTTTAATGAAAGATTAAGAAAAAAGGAAGAAACAGGCAGAAGGAAAATGTCTATGGAGGAAAATAAGATGGAAGAAAAACTGTTACAAATGGAACAAAAAGAAGTAAGAAAACTAAATGCAAATTTTGACAGAAAGGAGAAGGACTTGAAAAATGAAGGAGATAGATTTAGTAATGTAATGAAAATGGCAGAAGTACTGCTAAAAGAAGCTACATCAAACCTGGGGGCAGCCCTGAAAACAAAACGAAATGCAAAATGAGGTTGAAATGCACGTTGCGCAGGGAATGCTTGAGAGTGCAGAAAGAAGAATTAAGAAGGGAAGAAAATGTGTAGAAAGATGTCAGGAAGAAGGCAAACATTTAAGTAAGAACAGAATTAATGATGTTGCCAGAAGTAAGCATATTGTCAACCAAGCATCTGAGAACAGGAAAGGATCAGTTGACACTTGTGCATTTTGTAGTAAGAAAAGAAAATTGTCTAGTGCTAAAGGCAGCAAACTCGTTTCTGTCAAACCTTCAAAGAAATGATGTTTAAATGTCATTTGACAAAACATATATCTATGTAAGAACTATATATCTATGTAAGAATTTTTGTTTCTAGGAATACACGACGGCCTGGTAGAGAGAGCTGAGTTCCAGTGTACTAAGCAGTTCTGTTAAACAGCCTTCTTCCTTTGTCTTGTAATTGTTTAAGTTAATTTTTTTATTGAGATATAACAAGTGCAATGAAGGCGGTTTTCTTTCATTCTAGTGTATAATGTTTCAAGTTACGTCGAAGGAATCCAAGTTTAGAGTATGTTTGTCTTTATGTAGATATTTGCTATGTGGTTCGACCATGTAAAGTCATTTGATAAGTAGTCCTATGAGTTTTAGTTCACGTATTTCCGTTTTGTATTGGCAAGTTCATAAAAGTTAATTTATTTACTTCTGACTCTAGGAAAATAACACTTTCTTGCATTGAATAACATGCCTCTAAAGAGTCGATCCTGTGATTGGACGCTCATAGGTAAGTCATTTATATGGCAGAGGAGCATCAAGGACCTAGGACTGTTCCTTGTGGAACCCCGGTGTCTACGTGTATGCTCCTTGAGTTTACACCTTCAACCACGACATTTATTGACCGGTCTTTCAAGAACGATAACAGCCATGCCAGAAGAAGGCCTTTCGTCCCATAATACGACATCTTCTGCAGTGAGCGATCGTGGTGTACAGAGTCGAAAGCCTGACTAAAATCAAGAATAGCGATATCGATTTGTTTCTTTTCAAAACAATTTAGTCGGTCATGTAAGGTAACCAGCAGCTGTGTTTCAGGAGAGAATCCAGATATATAATCATGGTTAAGTGATGTCAAGACATTGTTGTTTTTTTTCAAAGAATTTCAATAGGTGGCTACATATAATGTGTTTCAATATTCTACCTGTTATAGATGCTAGGTTCACTGTTCGATAGTTCTTAGCTGATTGTTTGTCGCGCTTTTTGAACATAAGTTTAATGTTAGCGTTTCTCCGTTCTAGTGGAAGCTCGCCGCTGTTTAAAGGTGTGTCTGAATACACATTAAATGAATATGATAACAGCATCTGAATCCGTATTGTTTATTATTATAAATACAATACAATATACACAGTCAAGTACAAGCAAATAGTATTTGAACTACCAATAAATAGTGAAAAAACATGTTCATAAAGATTACATTCATCAAGCGTTTATAGAGAATAAAAACAAATGTCAATTTAAATACACAGCAGAAATGTGATTATGATATCAATGACAAAAATGTAAATGTACAAGTAAAATTAATGAAACCTGTATTTCACAGGAAAAACGTTGTATTAAATAGTGTTATAACCACAAACTGCATGTCCATATAAATTCAAATGATAAATTATTGATAGTGTATCATTGTCACAAATTATAATATGGATCGAAATGCATTGTGACCATTTGAATCATTAATCTAGATGCAATCAAACCGAAGTATATTGACGAATTTGACTTGTTTTCTAAATAATTTTGCCAAAATAATGTTTTCTTCAAGTAAATAATTGGCTTGCATGAATATGGAGGGAAGGGTATAACATCTTGGGTGCCGACCTGACAATTTACACTGTAAAGAGCTAGTGTTTCTACGGCAGCAAGACAACATTACCTTATTTAGACAAAACTTCATAGGAGTTGCACATTTTTAATAGCAAACAGACACTTTAGGGTACATTGATTTTAATATTTAATTAATTTTATTCATATAGTCTCAATGGGCGAAACTTCTTTTGCAGTCACTGGCAAATACAAAGTTCAACAACTTAGTTTCTTCGTTTTGAGAAGATGAAGTAAACGATGAAAACTTCAAATATTTACGGTTTCGGCATGTCAATGTTTCTTTCGTTAAGAAAGGTCAAGTAAATATGTTTAAGTACTTCATGTTATCTCCTCGGAGATGCAATACAAATAGTTTGCCATTCACTACATAAATTTTGAGACAACTAAACAAATAATAATAACAACGTTGGTACGGTGCATATGGAAAAATAAGGGAAAATGAATAACTGATAACAGGCCTCAGAACGGAACTCGAAGAAGGGACCATTATCTTAAAAAACCTTTTATAAAATCTTTATTATTACAATGCGCACAGCAGGCTATGACCTGTGCAGGTGGTTTTTCAAACGCAGTATCAAACTGAAGGTTGCGTGTAAACATAGCAATGCTATTTTGACTGTTTGCATGCTCGCGTATCAAAATAGTTTTATAAATGCGGGCATTAAATGGGCCGGGACATGATGTGGTTTTTTTTCATTCTGCTGGCAAGATTGTGACTTTTGAGATACGTTCATTTGAATGATATTTAAATCGAACAAGATTGATATATTTTGTACATATTTTAACTAATGCTAAAATATTATTTAAAGGTTCCATTCTTTAATAAATTGAATGCATAAAAAACATACCAAAATACGTCGTTAGTGTATTGTCAAAAATAGGTTTTCGTTTTTCACGTTAGCTCATTCCTAAAAATATTGTATTGAGTTTCGCAAGATCATTTTAAGGTCAAGTGCATTTAAACATTTAACTGCGTTGACTATGGCATAATAACTTTCAAAGCGGCAATTATGTGATGAATTCAAGATTGTTTGGGCATCCGAGTTCTTAAGACACAATTCAAGTTTTCTATAATATTTGTTTTATGCTTAAAACACCTTTAACAGGTTCTTAATCAGAAACTCTACTGATTATGTCAAATCATGCTGGAAATGAGGTCCTTAATATTTTGTTCCAGCTCTGTGCGCGCTGACGTTTGATGTAATACGGGATAAATTGGCCATGCAGTGACTGATATCAAAACGATATTTTACTGCTTATTTATCTCACTGATATATGATTTAAGGCACTCCTTCACGAGCGGAGACCGTTTAGTGATAAAACATTCTCTTTCTTAACTATATTATTAAAAAGACAGTGCGAGTATTGAATCCTAATTGTATTATAAAACATTCATCAATTCTAATCCGAGAGTAAACGTTAAACATGTTTCAGTTTCTGATTTTGTCGGAAGCGTTAAGGCATTCAACGAACAATTTCGAAGGTAGCTACGACCAAAAGGCTACTCGGTAACGGAATTTACTATTTGCTACCACATATAAGATAGATTGTAATGTATTTCACCAAGTGTGCACCAAAAGTGGCGTAGCAACGATATAAAAAAATATAAATATGTGGGTTTCGGTGAGAGTTCAAATAATATGATATTTGAAAACATTTGTAATGTGCATGAAAAGGATATAAATTTACAAATAATCGCTGTTTTTCAGAGAAACGCGCCAAGTTTGTGGAAACGTAGCGTCATTTTGGAAATAAGATCGATGAAATTGTTCCAAACCCCATGAGCGCTGACGTTATTTCACTATTTGAAACAGTATAAAGTTAAGCTAAGTTAAGCAATTGGCCTGTGTGAGTATGGAGGGAAGGGAATAAGATCATGGGTGCGTTTCATAAGCCCATGGAACGAACCATTTGTAATGGATGTTACATTTGTGCCCTCCGTAATGTGTTCTGTGGCTAGAACTTTGCTTCTTTGCTGAGAGCGACCGTCGGCTTTGTATCGTTGCATTGAAACTTTGCACCTAAACATGAACTAAAACCACGTGGACAGGTTCGAGGCGGGGCTTACATTTCTCGTTCTTTTAATAGTGTTTGTTTTGTCTTGTTTTGTTTTTTGTTTGATTTGTCAGCCAACTGCTTTAAGCATCGGGCCCCATATTCATTCTAAATATTTAGAAATATTTTTGTATTCATCTCTGGGAGATAAGTACAATGACCCTATATAAATCTGGTTTCATTTCAAAGGGTATTGACCCCTGATTACCAATTTATAAAATAAAAAATCGAAAATACATTACAGATAGTGAAGCAGTCGATTTTTCATTATTTTAATGTTGCAATATTTGTATCAGTGTCATGTTTACATATTTTTCCTTTACACATTAAAGGGACTAGACACCAGAAGGTCCCAAAATCTGCCACCTCAGTATGTCCACAAAACAAGCCTATAATTGTCAATAGGAGCTTGTATAAAGACGATAATACATCACTCTACATGATAAAAAGAATATTTTGTCGCTGTTTCAGCTGAATCTACTCGTAAAAAAAGCATAACGGTTTCCAAGTTATAGTGTGTATATCAAGCATGTGAACGTCATGCGTTTAGTAGAGAAACATATTTTCAAACAACTGGTGTTTACCAGTAAAATTCGTATTGGATATCTGTCATTAGCGATAAGATACATCAGTAAGTAAGATTTTTTTATGCGTTGTGCACAACAATATCAATCGTGTGTAAGCTTTTGACAATTTCCTTTTTTTTCATGCAATTGTATCATCTGGTGTCTAGTCCCTTTAAACCTTTTTCAGATGATACCAACACAATATGGGTTCATCGGACATTTAAACGTCACATTATTGTACATCGTATACATAAAGCCCAGCCTCATGCAAACAAAATTTATAAATAAATCAAATGAATGATTGGAAGCCCATGGTTATATTAGGGAGTAATCGACTTGGGCGTGTTTGAAACTTGTAAAATGTTCAGTTTAATTAAAGAATCTGTGCCATAAACTATTTTGTCATTAAATACCAAGTATGACAAGAAGGTTTAGTGTATGGACGTCTGTTTAAAGAGAGTCGTACTTCAGTCAACATTTGCTTTGAGTGCATGAGCCTTGTTATAATTCATTCAAACTTAAAAGCTAGGCCGTATTCAAAAGATTTCCATTAATAATAACAATTTTTATTCGGGCCTGCACGCACAATCCGAGTCATTGAATTTATACAGCGCTGAAGCACCTACAGCTCGAACAATTGGTATAATAAACGGATTTTAGCTTCACTTAAGGGGTCCAGTTTGGTTTTGTAGAATATACACAAATCTAGCCCCAGTTTCTTGAAAATTCTCAAGGTTTTTTTTAAAAAACCCGAGTATAATGTGAACAAAAATCAAATACAATCTATTTTTTCCATATAATTGCTTTTTTAATTATTTTAATTGTGCGAGTATTTCCTTTTATAACTTGATTATTAATAAAGAACAAAATTTCTGTTTCTCCAAACAAGTCTCTATACAGTAAATATAATCCATAAGTTTGATTCTGACAGAGTAAAAACATTTCTTTGTTTTACCCATGTTTCGCTGTTAAGTTGTAAAAAAATTCGAGATAAGTAAAGATAAATTACTTGAGTATGTTCGAGTCACTGGGACCTGGTCCTATATATGTTGAGGTAACACGATAGGTGAGAAAAGGCTGCTGAAAGACACCTAATATACACACAAAGTCATAATAAAGAGTTAAGATATATGTCTCTCGTCAGATGCACCAACGTCGCTTCTTATCAAGATGTGGCCAAAACCTGACAAAAATAAAAACACATTATACTATATTTACTATTAACAGTAACACATATATTTCTATAAATATAATTAATTACCAATCATTATGTTTGGGTACCTTGCACGGTAACAGCTAGGAAATTATTGCGTAGCGCGCGGAAAGTGCGTACCCGGATCGATGTTGCATAACCGGGCAGATATTGCTCATTCTGACCAACATGACGTTACCGGGCCGATACTGCTCATCCGATGTTACCTAACATTGGTCCGAAGTAGCGATATCGACCGTGGTACGTGCCGATATTTCATTTAACAATATTCGTTCAAAATCACTTTATGTGTCCATATCGGAAAAAAGTAATAAAATACGCTCATAATGCACCATTTCTGACTTTAATGGTTTAAAAAATTCAGAACCCCCTGCCAGCATTTTAAACCATAAAAAATAATTATAATAGAGGTACTCATGTCAAAAGGTTGCACCCCTAAATTACGCCCCTTCTTATGTCAATTCCTGGACCCGCCCCTGATTATCGCTCTGCCAAACCAATACTACTCTCTACTTTCCAGTACACAATTTTAAAGCTCAATCAATTTTATTAGCAAAATACAACTGTCATGTGTACATTACAACCTATTTTTCAATCCATTCAAATCGGCTTGAACTCGAATATCATTCCTTAACTATTGATCCATTATTTAAAATCTCACCAGGTGTCGCCTTCTGTCCAGGAAATGAGCAAGACGGGCAGTTGAGATAGGGCGGGGCCTAATCTAGTTCCTTCGGTGAAGCGCCGCCCTCTTCAGCCAGGCGGAGTCAAGACACGTATGCGCGGTGGGCCGCTTTCTAAAAACAAAACAAATTCTGTCCATGTGTATTGTGCTTACAGTTGTGTGCTATCCTTGTTTTGTAATATGGCATGGTCCCGTTAAACAAGAGACATAGTTGATTGCTTTTTATTAGGATTTCGTGGTATTTAGATGAAAAATAACTGTCAAAATGTTCAAAGACAACATGTACACACCCCATGTCATCGACGAGCAGCGTCTTAATAAACTCCTTTGCCTCAGCAGTGACGCCGGCGAAGAACTCTTCGGGAAAGCAAAAGTCGGTCCTCAGAATGTTAGAGCAAGTTTCTTCTTCGCTTTCGTCTAAAAACGGGGACACGCCGCTCAGCATAACGTACAGTACCACACCCACCGCCCTGAGGATACCGATAAAGGGTATTAACATTACAGTATATATCAATGTACACGATTAATAGGCAAGGCAGTCATTTGTACCTCATAATGTTGGAGGAAGTCTTCTCTTCGCATTCGTCTAAGGTCAGCAAGGCATACAGAACCACAATTACTATGTAACACTGTAAAGAACACATTGTCAACGGTAAGCTATAGCGTTGTATTGTTTGATAAATCCCAGCAAAGCACAAAGTAGTAAACTGTCAATCATATGCAAACTCAAAATCTTAACACGCAAAAATGAAACAAGCATTATACAAATCAAGACTATATGCGTACTCCAGTACGCCCGGGCGAACAAATCCTTAAGGTTCCTCCAAACACGCACGTGCTTCAATCTTAAATTTTGGAGTTCAAATCGAAGGCTTACAATTCACACCGAATGTTCGCGAAAATAATGCTTCGAACACGGTTCTTAAAATACTGTTTTCTTCATAAAATTCTCACACTGAGACCAAAAAAATAAAATACCTTTTTAATATCGAAGGGCGTTCATTTAAAAGTTTTCAGTTACGCCCCTGAATACTGAACATGTTTTTAAGCATAAACATGTCAAGGATCGATTTAAACCAGTACAAACAAGCAGTACTACAAACAGTGATTATTGTTAATAATATGTAATAAGTTTTGTTCCTCATTTCCATACCATATATCTGAGAGAAGACCGACGGGAGTGCCGGCGACTATTTCCGGTGCGAGGAACTCTGGGTCACCGGAAGCCGCGTGCACGTAGTAATTGTTGTAGATGTGTCGAGCGTCACCGAAGTCCGTCAGCTTCACCATTGCAACCGAGTTGCTGATGTCTAGTAGCAGGTTCTCCGGCTGGATAAAATAAGGTGCAAGTGAAGGAAAATGTGCAAAGAAATATATATATACATTGCATGCCCAAATACGGATTACGTATTTTGAACAACAGACTCTGTTATCTCGAAATTACAATATTTATATTGAAACACAGGCTGGTTTTGGATCGAATAAGAGTAATGTAGGTAATATGTTTGTACTTCATAGCTTATTAGCGCATGTCATTAACCAAAGGAAACAATTGTATTGTGTTTTTATCGATTTTACTAAAGTCTTCGATTATGTTGTCAGAGACAATCTTTGGTGAAAACTTATCAAGCTAGGAGTACGATGTAAAATATTTTACATTATTGAACCTATGTACTCTTCAGTTAAGTCGAGAGTAAATTATTGTAACAATTTGAGTGAAACGAATGAATTTTTACTAGGCGTGAGGCAGGGAGAATGTTTATCGCCATTCTTGTTCTCTATGTATTCATAAGATCTAGAGTCTATTTTCTGTGAAAAAGGTGTAAATCATTGGTATTGATATAGATTCATTTAAAAAATATTTATTTATTATAAAGCTTAACAAATAATGAGTTGCATGAAAGTCTTAATCTGTTATCAGATTATGCGACGAATATCATTTTGTTTTAGAATGCAGTTTATACACTGATATTAGTTGTTAAAACCTAAGTGGGCAATCCTGCAGTTATGCAGGTACTGAATGGCCTCAAGTAGCTGGGCAGTCAAGTATGCGGGGTCATGATACGCATTCTTTCAGCTACTGTATTTACTATATCGCTATACCTTAATATCTAAGTGAGCAATCCTAAATACATAGTTACAAAGCTAAGTGGTCTCATCACCGCGCATATATATATATATGCGTACGGATGTAAGAGTTCTATAAAAGGGAATCCGAGATCAGTAGTGAAAGTAAACAATCCATTCAAATCATAAAATGATCTGTTTTGGTTATCCAATACATGTATACGTAAAGAATACCAAAGTTATATCTGACAATGATCTTTGGGTTTATATAAGTATATATTTGGCATCAAAACACTCACAGCTGCATAATCAGAAGATAGTGGTCGGGCGTTTCGTACAAGTCATGCACGCGGACGATGCCCGGATGCTGCAGGCTCTGTACGGTGTTGTATTCGGTCTCCACGAGCGCCTTGCACGTGCCGCGCTTCTTTATGTACTTGGCGGCAAAATGTTGACCGGAGCAGTTCTGAGACGTTTTCTTAACAACCGAGAACCGACCCCTGGAGTTGTTAAAACGTATACTTGTGTAAGTTATTGAGCATACGAACAATCATCGTATATAAATATCCATATTTACGTTCTCAGGGGCGATTTATCTAGCACTATCGATCGCTACGCAACGGTACCTACCTCTAAACCCTGATTCAGGTCGCTTGTTAGGTAAGAAGCGCTTTCACAGAGCGCTATTCGGGACTCTCTTCCGCAACTAGACCCATGTATAGCTGCAGCTTAAAACTGTAAGCGGAATTCAATACAGAAAAAATAAGTAACAACAGAATTAGCCGAGTTAAAATTTACATGTAGTAATGTTACGAAATGTTTCACTATCATGCAATCCCAGAGTTAAACATTTACATGTAATCATGTTACGGAATGTTTCACTGATATGCCTTCACAGAGTTAAATATTTACATGTATTACCAGTCTAAACTTTCCAAGCTTATTAAATGGTTCTAATGGGAATGTTAGAAAGGCACGGGTTCATTTTTTTAGTCTTTATTGCACCGTTTTAGTTATCATAAACATGTAGATTCCAATAACCGTATTCCATGTAATATAAGAGAGAACGTTCTGAAAATAGAAGAGTAACAATACTTATTACAATACATATATAACTATTCTTGTAATATAAACATAAGGTACATAGTAAACAAAGAATATATGCGTTACTTAAATATGATATTACAAATACGTCAGGTAATTGTCTAGTGGTGTTAAAATGACATAACACATACAATAACATACAATGTACGTATACAATAAACAAACATGTACAAAACAGTTCACAACAATCACCTACCAGGTCTGAGGTACTGAACTCCCACTCTCAATCACACATCTCTCAGGTGAATGCATTTCATATCCTGGTTATAACTGAAAACCCAAAACCATGAATGCAATATTAAATGTAAAGAACAATTAGCAGATTATGCTATATTGAAACCAATCCTCAAAAGTCTAATACCACGACAATACATAATTCAGCCTGACAAATCTACCAAATGCATTATTACATTTCCAACACATTGCAAACACAAATAGAATAGTTTAAAGATCAAATTCAACCAATACTGACCATAATAGTTTTCCTATACCTCGACCAGATCAAATTAAAAGCTTCCACAACTTTTCAAACGTTTTCAACAATGGAGGGAAAAACTTTGCAACAATGATAATTACAGTCACCTGACCAATTTCAAAGAATTCACTTAACCATATAACATATCATGGTCTAAGGGAAACAGTAACCAATAACTGGTAAAAATGTAAAATCAATATGCATGATACATTTTGATAAAAACATGTATCAATAAAACATAAAATTGGTTCAATAGCTCTATTAATCTACTTCATTTTAATCTACTTCATCAGAGACTCTATCACGTTCTGTGCCACAATCAAATCTAAGTTTCTCAATGCTCCTGACTGTGCTAGAATATCAAGAGCTTCAATCCTTGAATCAGGTTGTCTCTGAACCATCTGTTTCATCTGGTAATCTCTGTACCTATCTGGTGGTCTTCTCTGTCTCTCTGACCTTCTTATTTCTAGCTCCTCTGCAATTTCTTCTCTCTCATCAACTTCATCTATCTGACCTTCTTGTTTTTGATCTCAAGTGTCTCTTGTAGCATTTCTGTCTACTTCTACCTGTTCTATCACATCTTTCCTTATAGTGATATCATCAGTTTCTTCTCTTTCTTCATCTGTACGGTCTGTTCTCCTGCTAGTGTCCTCAGTGTTCCTGTCTCCAACTGTAGTTCCTGTTGTGTTATCTTCAACTACCTTTGGTCTTGTATCCTCATTCGTCTGAGAGGGCTGTTCCCTTTCATTACCAACATCATCTGTTTCCTCAGCTCTATGCTCTATATGTTGGTCAACAATATCATCTCTATCTCTTCTATCCTCTATTTCTTTTCCTCTTGTACCGTTACCTGTTTTAACTTCACTTGCTCCTCTTGGATGGTAGGCGTCCCCACTTCGGTGTGTCATGTCTACACACCCATATCCCTCTTCAGTTTCACTTTCTGTTTCATCTGCGACATCGCCTCTATTTTTTCATATACATTATCTTCTTCCTTATGTATCTCAGTTCTACTTTCAGTAGATGACTGTTTCCCCTGTTCTTCTTTCACTTTCTTTTCCTCATCTTCTTGCTCCACTTCCTTATTGTCGTCTCCCTGGCAATTACCGGGTACAAATGATTCCTGTGAAGTGTCTTCAATAATCCTGATCTTCTACCTCTGATCTTGAACACTGGTATCTCACTTCTAGGCTGATCCACGACCTCGTACATCTCTTCTTCAAATTTGTCATCGATTTTGTGCTTCCCATCAAACGCTAGTTTCTTTACTAATACTTTGTCTCCTATCTCTATCCTAACCGCCTTTTTCCTTTTTGTCGTATCCTGTTCTCTGTTTTGCTTTCGACTTCTGTGTGTATTCTTGAACTACTTCGTTAGTTCTCTTCATCCTTTCCCTAAGGTCTTCTAAATACTCCCTAGTTGCTGGGTTCTTGATGCTATCTCGCTCTACGTCAAAAACTGCGTCAGTAGATAATCTCGGTCTTCGTCCGAACATCAACTCGTAAGGTGATATCTTTGTTGTCTCGTGAGGGATGCAATTGTAGGCAAACACTAATGGCGCAATGTACCGCTTCCAGTCCTGTTTCTGTTTAGGCTCTAATGTCCAAAACATGTCTAGGAGGGTCCTATTCATTCTCGCTGTCTGACCATTTCCCATCGGGTGGTAAGGTGTTGTCCTTGACTTCTTCATGTTTGTCTACACAGTTCCTGTATTGTCTCAGACTCAAAATTTGCGTCTTGCTCGGAATGTAAGGTGGATGGTATACCGTAATGACCTATAAAATTGTTGAAAAGAGCTTCTGACGTGGTTTTAGCTGTCTGGTTCTTTGTTGGAATTGCGTGCGCGAATTTAGTGTAATGGTATGTAATGACTAAGATGTTTGAAATGTTGCCTTTGGATGGTTCCAGTGCCAAATAGTCAATACAAACTCTCTCAAGTGGATATGTTGACGTCATGTTGACTAATGGAGCTCTTGTGTTGGTTGGGGTCTTTCTCTTGAGACACCTTTGGCAATTATTAATCCAGTTTTCCACATCTTGCTGTATTCCTGGCCAATAAAACCTTTCTTCAGTAGTGACATGGTCCTATCTTTTCCAGGATGTCCTACATCTGTTTGTACTCCTTTTAAGACTTCTTCCCTATGGAGGTACTATCAATTGGTCATAACATATGTCTCCTTCTCCTATGTGTTTATACATAACCCCATCTTCATCATCAAATTCTTAAAATGCCTCCTCATCACTATATCATCCCAACCATGTATATTCCCGGGTAACCTTTCATCTATCACAGCTCTTCTCCACTTCTCTATCATCGGTTCCTGTCTCTGACTTCTTCTCACTTCTCAACTCCTTCTGAGCTAACGTCTGTCCTGCCTCTTCTAATGTCTCTACTAGGTTGATATTCATAATTGGTATTGTCTGAATCAGTGGTGTCTCATGTGTGCTATTGCATATGGCCTTAACTGCTTCGTCATCAAGCGTCTTCTCCTCCTCATCTCTCTCTGGATACCTACTTAAGCTGTCTGCATCTGAATTCTTAAGTCCTGCTCTGTAATGAATTGTAAAGTTATAGTTCCCTAATGCCGATGCCCATCTGTGGCCTGTCGCATCCAGCTTAGCTGTTGTGAGAATATATGTTAGCGGGTTATTGTCAGTGTAAACTTCAAAGGTATTCATTTTTAAGTAATCTGAGAACTTCTCTGTGACGGCCCATTTTAGCGCTAAAAACTAAAAACATTTTGTACTGGATAATTGCGTTCACTTTTGGAAAGAGACCTGCTGGCATAGGCTATCACTCTCTTTTGGTTATCCTGTGTTTGGTACAATACTGCCCCCAGAGCTCTAGTGCTGGCATCTGTATGTATTTCAAATGGCTTCGTGAAATCTGGGTAAGCTAGAGTAGGTGGGCTTGAAAGAATGACCTTGAGTTCTTCGAATATTTGTTGTCCTTTCTGGTCCAATTCCAGTCTTGATTAGGCTTCTTGTGTCTTCCTTTCTTTGTCGGTGTTCCTGGTAGTAGGTCTGAAAGTGGTCTCGTGATCGTCGAAAAGTCCTTAATAAATCTGCTGTAATATTCCGCGAACGCTAGAAAGGACCTCAGTTCACCACTGTTCTTTGGAGTCGGCCAGTTCTTCACCTTCTCTATCTTTCCCGAATCGGTCTCCACTCCTTCCCCACTTACTACATGTCCAAGAAAATGAACTTTTTGTTGTATGAGAAAGCATTTCTCGGGAGATAGTTACAGGTTGCATTCTATCATTTGAGGTGGAATTCTGCGATGTGGTTGTTTGAAGGGTGCTTGGCAAACTGGTAAAAGGTCAATCCAATGCGTAATCATGTCGCAATGTCCGATGTCTGTGTCTTATGTTGAAAAAATGTCCCTATGCTTTTCAAGTAAACTATCTATCTTCTTACTTTTATCTAAAGTTAGGTTATTGTCTTCATCAACATGTATCTGCTTAAGTACATCTGACTTGTCTTCTTCAATCTTGTTGAACACTTCTTCGTCAACCTTGGCGGGTTGCAGTTCACATAATATGGCTTTAGGGTTGATAACAACTGTGTTGGTGGTAATGTTGGATACATTCACTATCACATTCTTGCTTTTTCCATATTCATAAGTTATAACTCCTGGTGTGATATCAACATAAGATGGCAAGGTGCTCTCATTTGATTCTTGAATAATTGCTGTGGTTTTTGCATGATTAACTGCCTTGTCTATATATCCATTTATATGTTTACTTTCATTTGGCCTTAGTACAATCTTCTCTCCTACTGCACTTCTGATAATGGCAAGTCTGTCTTTGTTTCTCTTTAATTCCCTTTCTCTAACTACCATACACCTAAATGACAAAAACCAAGGTACATATAATCCAGCTCTATGAAGAAATTGTTCACCATGTGTTTGTTCACAATTATCTAGTAAAACTTGTAAAATATTTATTCCAATGATAAGTGGTGTTGTAGATGAGTACTTAGTATCTGTGGTGACCAAAAACATGCATCTAAGTACATCTGAGCCTGGTATTCCTTTCTGAACTTCCAAATCTATTTCTACATAGCCTTCATATGGTAAGGTATTGCCATCCGCACATTTTCAATTTTCAATACACTATCAAGGGGTTTAATCTCTATATGTGCTAAGTTTTTGTCATAATACTAACACAACTTCCAGTGTCAAGGAGAGCATTCACTTCTATTTTGTTCAAAAGTACTTTTACTTCATTGGCTTTACTTCACTTTATCTCTGTGTGTCATAGGAGCACTCATGTATCTAGTGTTTGGGCAAAGTCTAGCAATGTGACCCTTTTGTCTGCAATTAAAACATGTAGGCATAAAAATATTTATTGCGATTGGCCTTCTGGGTTTATAATTCTGTCTTCTTTTATCATAATGACCCCTATATCCTCTGTACTTTCTGCTTGCCTTGTACCATCTTCTTTGTTCTTCCCCTATTTGTTCTTTCTCTAAAGTTTTAATTCTATCTAGCAATATGTGAAGTTCAGTTTTAACATCACTCTCAATTTCAGCATATCCATCAATCTTCACACCAGCTCCACAATAAGCATCATGTTCATTACTATGTGTATCTTCTTCAACTTCGCTTAAAATCTTTTTCTATTCTTCTAAGTTCAAAAATGAAATCTTCATACACTTTCACTGTGTCAAACTTATACCTTACCCTATATTTTATCTCTCTCCTCAATCCAGCATACAATACATTCTGTAAACTTTCTGTATCTGAAGACTTTAGACCTCATAATTGCACTGCCTTTTTGAACAATACCTCAACCCTCCTTGAGTAACTATTAATACTTTCATCAGTATCTTGACTTAATGAGTAAAACCGTCTTAAAATATCTTCCCTTGACCCTATTTTTCCAAAACTACAATCAACTGTGTTCAAAATCTGTCCCAGAGTAGCTTCTGTTCCAAGCCTTCTTGCAGCATCATGTGCAGATCCCTTCAGAGCCTTCAAAACACCTAATTTGACCATATCTTCACTAAATTCATTACTATTCAACAATATCTCCACCTCAAATTTAAATGTGTCCCAGCACACTTCATCTTGTTCACTATTCCCATAAATTTTGAAATTCGTGGACAAAGATAAGATTCATATTCCCACTCAAATTCACTATCTTCTGAATCTTCTGCCATAATTCCAATCACTTTCAACAGCACAACACCATATCACTATCAAATCACAAACTCAAAGTCACTTTAAAATGTCTGATATCCTACCATACAAGTTTTTCTCTTAAAGACTAGAAGTTCTCATTTTTCCATTCACTTCAATTCATAATCACTATCTTCGAATCAAACATATTACACAAATACTTTCTGAACACTAGTCACTAGTATTCATATAATTCCACAGAATTTTATGTCCCGTGTAACACAATCTACTATTCAATATTTCTTATCACTATGTGCAATCACATATAGTATATCACATCAATTGCTTAAAGGTAATACACAATTGTACAATGTCTGCGACAAAACAACTTGTCTCATCAAAGTCCAAATTATCACCCAAATTACACGTATTGAGAAATTAATTCAGCATGCAAAACATCATCTGTACCTAAGTCATCTCTTAAAATCAATGCTTATTCATTCAATCATTATCTATGCACCAGACTTTATCACCAATAAGTTATCAAATAACTCAAAATCTTAATCACATTGTAGCAATAAAAAGTTTCTCTAAATTTTTATACCAAGATGTGTCATCGGTCATTCAGATAAATCTAAAACATCAACTAATGTATGAGCCTTTGATAAATGAAACACATTGGTAATGTTGTATTATTGCACAACAAATCTAAGTGTCAATAATTCACAATAGAATAATTGCAAATTGTCTAAGTACAAACAATAATTTGCAAAACTATCAATGCAATCCAAAATATTTTCTATTGCAAGTGTCTCTTTTCATTATACACAGCTTAAATTCAAGGTACCTTTTCACTAGGCACTGCACACACAATAATTAGTCACCAAAAATCAATAATCAATTTTCATCTGTTATGATCACTCTTCATGTAAACAATCATCAACTGCATAAAATGACACAACTCTAAGTTACAAATTCATTAATAAGTTCCCTTATGTTAATTAAATACAAATATTAAACATTTCAAAATACAAAAACAAGTGTGGGGTAAAATAAATATATGACCAGTTAAATTTATTTAAAATAATGACAATGTTTTATTTTAAATACTGACAATTCAAAGTTCAAATTAAGTCAAATTAGTTTCAGTAAAGAAATTAATTTGGTAAATGTATTTTATGTACAATGCGAACTAATCAGATTATATTTACTCATTTGTTCTCAACTAAGAATACAGAGATTGTTCACAACAATTTCATTATTCTCAACTATTTTTAGATTTATTCTAAGTTTAATTGATTCAATGCATGAATCAATTAAATAATTTTCCCAATATGTTATAATACTTCTTAGTCAAAAATATATACTAAGTAGTTCTATTCATCTAAATAACCTATGCTAATTCTTTTCTACAAGTATGTCTATCTAAACAAATCACTATTATTGTATATGTGTATTTATTTCAGAATCTCTTCATAGTAAATTCATTACCTGATGAATGAAGTTCATGGGTCACGACCTTTCCAAATAAGGTTACTCTACTATTAAATAATCACCTGACACGTCACATGACCTTTAGCTTCTAATTTAAGAACCAATAAAAGTCAACTTTTACTAATTAGTATGCAAACGTCACTAAAGTGGGGGTAAAACGGAATAGCTAATACAGCTGTCAAAAAGTAGCACTTCAAATGTCAGAAACTATTCCCTAGTTTATTCAATGACAAATGACCAAAATTCACAAATGATCTCACCAAAACTCGACTAAATACAAGACAAATACAATTGAGGCTTGAAAATCAAATGTCTGGGGTAATATTGCCAAATATAATTCAATACACAACTAGGTCAATATGAGGGCAAAATGTAGACCATGTGTTGGAATGCAAATGTAAACAAACTCAGCTGATTAAAATTAATATCAGAGTGGTTTCAATGTAGCGGAAAATAGTCAGAATATAGTGTTAAATGTTAAATAGTGATACAAATAACTTAGTTACCTAGTAAGTTAATGTCCTTTACCAGTATTAAAGTACATGCAAAGTGAAAATACTCTTACTTTCGGTTTCACACTACAATAGCTCACCAAAAATGTACATCAATATTCTCTTTTCAATCAAAAACTGCAGTTATCCTTGTGAAAATAAAACTTTAAAATCAGAAAATAATAAGAATGGATAGAGATTTACTGAAATAACTGCAATTTCTGAAATAAATCCAATGCAATATTTATTTTACTCACGTAATCTTGAAAACCTTGATCTTTACTGCCACTAGACAAAAATATATAAGTCCTAATTCACAATTCACAAATAAAGTTCACTGCTACAAAGTTTCTGTCCTTGATGATTGAAGAATACGTCTCCTGGTGATCACAATACACATCCTGTCTCCCTGCGGCCTGAAATGCGTCCCAGCATTTCAAAGAAGGTTCCCGAACGATGGCACATCATCACGTACAACCTGGACCACGAAACGATCCGATATGGTGTTAGCGAAAGTCCAAACGATCCAATCCAATCCATATGGCTATATGTTCAAATTCATCAACTTGGTTATGGCAGTCGATTACTGCTACAAATGTTAATCAGGCTGATAATCCAAATCATACACTTTTATCAATGTAGATGTTCAATACGGTGCATATATTATAATATTTCCACTGTCTTTCCATTCTTTAAAATTAAATTTCTGATTTCTCCTGTATTCATTTAATGTTTATGGACTAAAAGGCACAACACACGTTGGGCGCCAATATTACCAGTCTTAACTTTCCAAGCTTATTAAATGGTTCTTATGGGAATGTTAGAAAGGCACGGGTTCGTTTTTTAGTCTTTATTGCACCGTTTCAGTTATCATAAACATGTAGATTCCAATAACCGTATTCCATATAATATAAGAAAGAAGTAACACTACTTATTACAATACATATATAACTGTTCTTGTAATATAAACATAAGGACATAGTAAACAAAGAATATATGCGTTACTTAAATATGATATTACACATACGTCAGGTTATTGTCTAGTGGCGTTAAAATGACATAACATACAATGACATACAATGTACATATACAATAAACAAACATGTACAAAACAGTTCACATCAATCACCTAACAAGGAACTGAACTCCTCACTCTCAATCACACATCTCTCAGATGAATGCAGTTCATGCTGGTTATAACTGAAAACCCAAAACCATGAATGCAATATTTAATGTAAAGAACAATTAGCAGATTATGCTATATTGAAACCAATCCTCAAAAGTCTAATACCACGACAATACATAATTCAGCCTAACAAATCTACCAAATGCATTATTACATTTCCAACACATTGCAAACACAAATAGAATAGTTAAAAGATCAAATGCAACCAATACTGACCATAATAGTTTTCCTTTACCTCGACAAGATTAAATTAAAAGCTTCCACAACTTCTCAAACGTTTTCAACAATGAGGGTAAAATCTTTGCATCAATGATAATCAAAGTCACCTGACCAATTTCAAAGAATTCACTCAACCATATAACATATCATGGTCTAAGGGAAACAATAACCAATAACTGGTAAAAACGTAAAATCAATATGCATGAATTGTCTCCCTTAAACTCTCAGAATTTCAACTGGATTACACATGTAGTAATGTTACGGAATGTATTACTGACATGTCTTCCCAGAGTTAAATATTTACATATAATCATGTTACGGAATGTTTCACTGGCATGCCTTCCCAGAGTTAAATATTTACATGTAATCATGTTACGGAATGTTTCACTATCATGCCTTCCCAGAGTAAAATTTTTACATGTAATCATGTTACGGAATGTTTCACTGACATGCCTTCCCGGAGTTAAATATTTACATGTAGTAATGTTACGGTATGTTTCACTGACATGCCTTCCCTTAGTAAAATATTTACATGTAATAATGTTACGGATAGTTACAAAATTATCATACCTTTTCCAGCTCCTCGAGTTCGGTGAAGTCATTCTCATATGTTGTTTTCCACGTTGTAAAATTGCCGTCAGCGGTCTCTGTCAGTTCTAAAGATAAGTATGGAAGACCATTAGCGTCAAAAACAAACCGCTTCATGCCTTTATGATAAAATATTATGGTCCTTTTATGAAAATATAATTGTGTTTTTTTTTTTTAATTTAATCGTTTAATTAAAGGTGAAAATATAAACAAGAGGGACATGATGGCCCTAAATCGCTCACCTGAGTAAAAGAGTTTAACCTTTGTTATCAATATAGCTTGATATTTGTTCTCAAAAAATATTGAAAAACATACTGGTCAAACATGTTGCCTGGATAATCACTGACATGATTTGTCACATGTGCCTGCACACTGACAAGACTTGTCACAGTTTCCTGCACACTGACAGGACTTGGTGATTGACTGCACACTGACAGGATTTTGTTCAGTTGCCTGCACACTGACAGGACTAGGTAATTAACTGCACACTGACATAATTTGATTCTTATACCTGCACACCGACAAGATTTTGTTCCGTTGCCTGCACAATTGATAATAGACAGCACACTGACAGCACTTGGTACAGATACCTGCACACTGACAGGTCTTTTTTCAGTTGCCTGCACACTGACAGGACTTTGTTCAATTGCCTGCAATCTGACAAGACTTCGTTCAATTACCTGCACACTGAAAAAAAAACTATGTTAAATTGCTTGCACACTGAACGAACTTTTAGTATAGATACACAAACAACAAACAGTGCACCATCCAATAAAATCAATAAACTGCTTAAAGCTTTAAAAATCAGATATCAGAACAGATTCAACTAATATTATCGCTACTTCCATCTAGGACAACACCACCTTCCTTCAAATGTTAAGAACCAAATGTTGCTTTATATAAGGCTTATTCACTATCCACACAGAAGATAAGATTGTAGCTTAGAATAATCTATATGAAGTTTACAATAATCTACATGAAGTTCAATGGAAAAGTCTGATTATTAAATTTATCATAAACTAAAAATAAAATTTCTTCTAAAGAATAAAGTGTATAATAATTATTTGAATCTATGAACCTTAAAAAAAGAACAATAATTATCTTAGAACTGACTATGTTGAAGACTTAATAAAATTTAAAATCTATTCCCTTGTTACTAAAAATAGAAAGTATTGGAATCTCCAACAAAAAGGGAGACCGTATAGCAAGACTTGCTGCCCTTTCTTCAAGAGTAAACTTTACATAACAATCAGATTTTAATAAACATGGTAGATAACCAATAGACAATGTTACACACCAAATACTTAAGCACTAGGCCTCATAGTATTTGCCAAAGAAAGTTTTGTAATTTTTCCTTTAGGTTGCCATGGCAACAAGAGTTCTGCATGGAATTCATTTCTTTGAACAATTATGAAAAAGAACCAACCAAGGATCACTCCTATGAAGTTTCATTAAGATTGTCCAAGGGGTTTAGGAGAAGATGATGATTATAACCAATTGTTGACACTTTTCCTTTAGGTTGCCATGTCAACCAGAGCTCTGCATGGAATTCATTTCTTTGAACAATTTTGAAAAAGCACCAACCAAGGATCATTCCTATGAAGTTTCATTAAAATTGTCCAAGGGGTTTAGGAGAAGATAATGATTATAACCAAATGTTAATGCTTTTCCTTTAGGTTTCCATGGCAACCAGAGTTCTTCATGGAATTCATTTCATTGAACAATTTTGAAAAAGCACCAACCATTGATCATTCCTTTAAAATTTCATTAAAATAGTCCAAGGGGTTTAGGAGAAGATAATGATTATAACCACTTGTTAACGCTTTTCCTTTAGGTTGCCATGGCAACCAGAGTTCTGCATGGAATTCATTTCATTGAACAATTTTGAAAAAGCACCAACCATTGATCATTCCTATGAAGTTTCATTAAAAATGTCTAACGGGTTTAGGAGAAGATAATGATTATAACCAATTGTTGACACTTTTCCTTTAGGTTGCCATGGCAACCGGAGTTCTACATGGAATTCATTTCTTTGAACAATTTTTAAAAGGCACCAACCAAGGATCATTCATTTGAAGTTTCATTAAAACTGTCCAAGGGGTAAAGGAGAAGATGATGATTATAACCAATTGTTGACACTTTCCATTAGGTTGCCATGGCAACCAGAGTTCTGCTTGGAGTTCATTTCTTTGAACAATTTTGATAAAGCACCAACCATGGATCATTCCTATGAAAATTGTCCAAGCAGTTTAGGAGAAGAAGATGATTATAACCAATTGTTGTCGCCGAACGACGGACGACAAACGCCGGACATAGACAGATCACAATAGCTCACCTTGAGCACTTTGTGCTTAGGTGAGCTAAAAAAACAACTTATTATTGTATGATTGATGCGATTCATTTTTGTAAATATAAACGCTGTTTTACAGGCTCCAAAGCATTTAATTACTTCCTTGTCGACATTGTGGCGAAGTTAATACTCATGGCATGAATTACTCAATGATACACTTCGAGAAACTTCAGGGCATAATAAACACAAATTATTATTATTTTACCTCACTTTTGTCTACAATGGTAAAATCCCATTACCCGAAAAAGAGATATTTTGATTATCAGAAACATTTTTAATCTTTTTGACACGTGACCAAGCGAAAATTCACTGTCAGGTCATGTGACCGCAGTGATATTTTGAATGTCATATAAAGGCAAATAACTGCGTCAATATTTTAGCTACATTATGACGTGATTGCCTCCCTTATACACATTCAGCAGTGACGTCACTAATCAATCTGTACACAAAAACATCAGACGACAGAAACTGTCGGGCTTTTTAAGGAATTTTAGCATAATTAACGTTGGAATTTGGTCCTAGATATAATTATATTATATTTTGTTTTCCTTGTTAAACCTGTTTAATTAAATGAATCAAAAACATGTTTAAACCTTTTATGTACTTCATTTTGTTCGGTATAATAAAATAAATATCATATCGCAGCATGTGTGACATTGATATTGTCAACCGTCAGGTGACATTCTGCTCTCGGGTTGACAATTTCAATGTCACACATGCTGCCATATGATATTTATATAATATTAATTAAATATAACAAAACTCCATTGGACTATAAATACCTGATTCGGTTGTTTATGGCAACGGGGTAGGAGAGAATGCTGGGGTCGCTCATACCGATTGTGTTATTGGCCCGAACCCTAAACTGGTATATGGCCCCCGGGGGAGATGTCTCCTATCACCTGGGAGGTGGTGGGCACGTAGGGAATCCCGGCCTGCCAGTAATCCAGACCGACCTCATTAAACTCTATTGTGTAACCCTGGAAACAACGATCATTGAACTTACGTTAAAGTAGTATATAATTAATGTTTATGGGTTTGACTTCACTTCTATCAGAGCGGATGAATGAGTAAGCGGGTATACCCGGCGACTTCCAGTAACTAGAGGCCCACGAGAGCCTACGCTCTACTACCATGACATTTATGATATTGTTTTTATCAAAACAATGTACATACTAGTTATAGGCAATATACTAAACCCACATTCAAAGGGAAGCAATCAGTGAATTATATGTTTTGCAACGGGCAAATTAACTTTATAATAATACATGACTCTCTGTACAAGTTGTCTCCCTTAAAGTAAACTTTCGTTAGAGCTACAGCATTTCAAAGGCATAATCCAGTCATGCGTTGGTGGATCTGACTGACTTCAGAAAAGAACCGAGCTCTTATGGATATCTTACTACTGTATAAGTTTGACTGATACAAATCGAAACTGAAGACTGAATCGCGTTTATAAGCATTCGTATACGGACGGACGCACGGACAACGGACACCGCACCATCTCATAAGTCATTGGCCAGTATAGTTAAACATGACCTACCACAGCAGGAGTTCTTACGACAAAGCGAGTCATTTTCCAGGATGCGCCTTATACGAGCTCAACTGTGATTCATGGATGCATAGTTAATCCCCATAAGGCTCAACTATCTAAACTCTTAATCTAGACTCTTTATTATTCCTTTATTTTTATCTTTCACTATACATACTCTCACCTTTTTCTTCAGTTTTATTTTACTTTATTGCGCTATCCCCTGGCAGCTTGTTGAATGTGGCAAGTATCTGGTAGAAGTAGAAGAAGTCCTCAACTTTAAACTACATGTACATTAAAGGCGCTGTACCTGTATCTGTCTACAGGATACGATGGAAGGCGGGCGCCACTCCAGGTGGACGGAAGTTCCCACCTGCGTCTTCATGTCCGGTTTGGAGGGAGGGTCGGGACGGCCAGCACTGTGAGTGTCGCCCTGGTGACGACTCCGCCGATGTCGCTATTGGCAACGCATGTGTACTCCCCGCTGTCTGCCGCTGTCACCTGGGAGATCTGTAAACAGGAGAGGGGGACTTGAAACGCAGTACATGTATAACGTTTGTGGAAGAATATAGTTTTTGGATATTTTGTTTTTTTGAAAAACAGCATAATGATGGAGCGATCATGATAGAAAAGGAACAACAAAATCTCCTTAATTTTTATTAAAGCTGCCCTATGACAGATTTACCGTTAATATAACTTTTTTTCTTGGAATGAGCATATTTTTGCGTAAATATCTGCAAACCAGTGATAAAAGACTGCTGACTAGAGATCAGATCGCAGATTTTCAGATTTCCGTTCCAAAATTAATGTTTTGTGGCTAAAACCGCTACTAACGGTTTAAGAAAAATGCATAAAACATCAATTGTTTAACTTAAATATAAATATCTGCAATCTTTTGTTTTGTCAGCAGTCTTATATCACTGGTTTACATGCATTTTTGCATAAATTGGCTCGTTCCAAGACAAAAAATAAAATTAGTGCAGCTTTAAGCATGTTGTTTTTTTGTAAAAATAAATCATTAATACACATTGAAATTAGTACTAATTGAAATGTCATTTTGTTTAAAGCGTAACAAATACCGTTTATTGGCAACCGTACTTCCGGAAATAACTGCTCATTCGCACAAGATATACCAATAAGAGGCCCAAAAGGGCCTATGCTCTACTGGCATGGCTCTTGTGGTCATTTTCAATCCAGTGCATGTACCAAGTAAAGGTAATCAGAGGGTGAAAATATTTGCTTTCAAAACTGCACTCATGGTCAAAATTTCATTTTTGTTGCTTTAAAAATAAAAAGTTGGTCAAAAGGTCAAAGTCAAGGACATCCGAGGACAACATTGATGCTCGTTTGCAAAACTGTACACATGGTCAAAATTTCATTGCTGTAGCTTTAAGAATTAATAAAGTAAGACAAAATGGTCGGGGCCAGCTTTTGCCCAAGGGGCATAATTTTAAACGTTTTGCTAGACGGTCATCATATGATGCTCCACAACAAATATCAAAGGTATGGGCCTTGTGGTTTGAAAATATTTCTGAAATAAGTCTCTAGGAAACTTGTGACCCCCGGGACAGTGCAAGTTTTGACCCAAAGGGCATAATTTGAACAACCATGGTAGTGGACCACTAAATTAAGCCTTGTTCAAAATAGCAAGGATCTGCATAGTAAGGATCTGCATAGCTGTTTCAGACAAAAATGCTTTTAACATTTCACAATTTAAGTATACCAAACCTGTGAACCCGGGGCATGGCCAGTAATGACCCCAGGGGCATAATTGGAACAAATATTCACAAGCAATTGCGACTTTACATGTAAACTTGGCTAAAGATAGACTTTGCTCATGTAGACTTGGCTAAAAATAGACTTAGCTAAAAATAGTATTTTTTATACTTTCATGACCCATAATCTAGGCATGCATTGGCGGATCTGGCTGGTTTTCAAAGCAACCGAGCTTAAATGTATATCTTAAGTTTCATCGAGATACAAATCAAAATTGAAGACTGTATCGTGTTCACAAGCAATTGTTTACAGACGCACTGATTTTTTATACTTTCAAGGCCCATAATTTAGGCATGCATGGGCGGATCTGGTTTTCAAAAGGAACCGAGATCTTATGGATATCTAAATACTGTACAAGTTCCATCGAGATACAATCAAAACTGAAGACTGTATCGTGTTCACAAGCAATTGTTTACAGACGCACGGACGCACGGACGCACATACTACGTACACATTACCATTTGGCCAGAAGAGCTAATCACGATAATCGCACAACTGATTGTAAAACTTGTTTGCTCGTCCAAATACCTGCAGAGTAACAACGCCATCTTCCCTGTACGCCGTGATTGTTCGGTGGTCCGGTACCACAGACATGTTGCTGTTAAACGTCCATGTGACGATAGGGGCGCGGGCGACCGCATATCCGACATGTGAACACGGCGCTCTCGCCCACCTTCACTGTAAGACTCGACAGGGGAGTCACCGCGCTGGGTGACATCTCAAACAAGAACTCCTGACTGCCCGCCTGCAAGACAAGCAATGTTTGGCTACATTTTAATAACCAGATTTTGTTTAATTCAACTGCGCATGTGACTACAATATGTGTATAGCGTGACTAAATTGCATATAAGTGACTGCAGTATGTGTATGACGTGATTAAAGCATGACAACAGTATGTGTATAATAGGACGACTGTATACGTCGGTGACGACAGTATGTGTATAATGGGACGACTGTATATGTCGGTGACAACAGTATGTGTATAATGAGATAGCAGTATATTTCTATGACAACAGTATGCGTATAATGCGACAGCTGTATACGTCTATGACAACAGTATGCGTATAACGTGACAGTTGTATATATCTATTATAACAGTATGCGTATAATGCGACAGCTGTATATGTCTATGACAACAGTATGCGTATAACGTGACAGCTGTATATGTCTATGACAACAGTATGCGTATAACGCGAAAGCTGTATATGACTATGACAACAGTATGCGTATAACGTGACAACAGTATGTGTATACCGTGACCACAGTTTGAGCATAACACGACTACAGTTTGAGCATAACATGACTACAGTTTGAGCATAACGTGACAACAGTTTGAACAAAAAGTGACTACAGTATGCGAATAACGAGACAACGGTATGTGTATACCGTGACCACAGTTTGAGCATAACGTGACTACAGTTTGAGCATAACATAACTTAAGTTAAAGCATAACATGACTACAGTTTTAGCTTAACATGACTTCAGTTTGAGCATAAAGTCACTACAGATTGAGCATATCATAATATCAGTTTAAGCATTACATGACTACAGTGACATAAAGTGACAACAGTTTGAACAAAACGTGACTACAGTTTGAGCATAAAGTGACTACAGTTTGAGCATAACATGACTACAGTTTGAGCATAAAGTGACTACAGTTTGAGCATAACGTGACTACTGTTTTGAGCATAACATCGCTACAGTAAGACTCCGGTATTATACTTTGTTCATAACCTGACTAAAGTAAGTGTAAAACGTAACTTAAGTATTTGTATCTCATGAAAGAAATTTTCGTAAATAAAGAGTTTTATTTCATTAGAGTTAAATACATGTTAAATTTCCGTCTAAAATTTAAACCCGGAAAAATGTGTATTGCATAATGAGTTTACTGATTCCGCTAATCTTCAGCAATACAATTTGAAAGAAATAGGACGTACGGTTTTCGTCGAATTAAATTGCTTTTGTGAAAGTTAAACTAATACTATTTAAAAGTACTTTAAATTTTGAAAGAAAACAAAAGATATTCTAGTCAGTTGATCTGTGGGGTTGTATCACTTCTCGTTGATTCTCATGCGATATGGACTTGACGCAAGAGTCTCAAAGTGATACAAGGCTAATAAACCGACTAACATAATATTCCCTAGGCTAGTATTTAAACCTGAAGGTCATATAAACCATTATTAATCAACTATTACGTATTTAGCGAGATACAGAGACAATAGCGGTACCAATACCAGACAATTGAAGACAATATATGCCAGAACTCGCTCAATATCGACCAAACTCGGCCAATATCAACAAAACTCGTCTAATATGAGTTTCCTCCGTTTTGATTGGCTAAAAACTCGCCTAATATAGGATTTGAGAAATGGGCCATTTTCATTGGCTGTCGAAACTCGCCTAATATGAGAAATATGTCGGAAATTATTATAGTAGTCATTTTGTTTTTCGTTTTCCGACTATTTTGAAAAGTTTGTGCTTCTTATAAACCTATTTGGAATACTTGAACATATTGAATGATTGAACCACTGTGTACGGTTTGATATTACAGTTGCATTTCACCCGTTTGTGGATTTTACGACTATTACGATTTTGTGCACCGACAAAAAGGACGACGAAGGTGAAACATTTGACGTTTTGGCAAATGATTTACGAATTTAAGACGAAAAGACATGCTTCCTTACAATGTACAGTGCTTTATTCATAAGTATGTGCAATGTCACTCTAAGGATGCATGTCAAAATCAGCAAAGTCAAGTCTAGAAAAGCAGACACCATGAATGGATAAGGGATAAATACGGCTTCACTGTGAACTAAAGGTAAGTTATAAGAATGTTTTTAACCAAAATGGTAAAAGTTCTTTATTAAAATACTTATTGATTATGTGATTTCATATTGGCCCAGTTATTTGTCCTCGGTCAGCTGTATTTGCCTGAGCCCGAAGGGCTCAAGCAAATGCAGCTAACCTCGGACAAATATTTACTGGGCCAATATGAAATCACCCAATTAATAACATTATAATACAACTTTGGTAGTTTTATCTTATTTAAAACAGTTGTTATCTTATGTCAGGATTCTATGGTTATTATGAATTTCATTTACTCGTGACAATTAGTCAGCCTTAGCAAACAGTTCCGCACTGTATCTTTATTCCGGATTTAAGAACAATTTCGACTTTATTTTTAACCTTGTTATAATATACAAGTACCACATAGTGTGGTCACTTCTCTTAACATGAGACACAAAGTGAAGACTGTATAAATTGTAAAGAAAAGAATTTATGTCGTCATTACATAACTGATGATAACACTTTTAAACCCCTTCAATTGACTTAACCGGAGAATTTCTTCTTTCTTCTCTGCTTTACAAGTTTATTCTATTTATAGCACTAAATATATTGATCGCTTATACAAATAGTTAAAACAAAACTTAAATGGTAGGTCCTGGTAGGTCCTTGAAGAAAGATCTGAAATTTAAAACGATCTTAATTAAGATTAATAATAATTATGACACCTAGTGCAGTTAGTTAGTGACCTACAAAATATAAACATGAACATTGTTAAAAGTATGACCATTATATTTTTTAAGTCATAGACATACTGTCACAAATATGGGTGAAAAATTTAAAATAAAAAAACAAAATGAAATATAAGTTCCTAATAAAACGACAGGATTTCTTTAATTATTCATTGTGTAAAAAAGGTTTTACTTGTGTATTCCTACAATTGAATCGACAAGCATGTAGAGTTTGAAGAGGGCAGGCACTCTGGAACATTTAGGTGATTTAAAATGGCGTGGAGAAGTGTACCTGTATGTTTTATATTTTCCTGGAAAAACGATCCCTCAATTCGAGTTGTGATCGGAGTCCATGTGTTTCTTTGCTCTTAAATCCTTTGTATAAAAATGTATAAGGCAGATAGAGATAATATACCTACTAACTCAGGATATTTTAGATGACTCGGCGTATAACGGCTTTCATCAATTGTGCAAAATTAGGCCGCGTATAGTGATGTTGCTCAACCTAACATCCTTTTGTACAAGTTAAGGTGTATTTGGTGACTTGATGGTTACTGTAAAGGGGATGGTGCGTGGAACGAATACCAAGCAAAGAGTACTGCAAATGTGATATGTATGTCTCTCTGAATATGTCAGATTTATGATTCGGGTATTAGCTTAAGAGTTTGAAAGGGTGCTGTACCCAAATGGTTATTATATTATATTATGATAATAAGTATTAAACTTTACATACATGTGTTTGGCAGATGATTCTTAATAGTACTTCATCCAAACACAAATCCTAACATTTTCTGTGAATCTCGAAATGTTCTTCACAGCACGATACAATATTGGATTTTACTTTTCTCTAAAGTACCCGGACCGACTTCTGCAGCATCCTGCCCTTTTAAAACTATTAAGGTTTATTATTGTTGTTCAGTTTTCCTATAACCATGGTAGTGAATCAGGTTCTAAGCACTTCTCTTAACACAAGTCAAAAAGTCTTAATACCCAATTATGAAGAATATTTATTCCTATAACCATGGTAGTGAAACATATGTTCGTCACTTCTCTTAACATGAAACCAAAACTCAAAAGTCCAAGAAACAAATTATGGTCATTACTTTTAACATCAGACCAAAAGTGAAAAGTCCCAGTTATGAATATTAGTCATTCTAATTACCATGGTAGGAAATTAAATTATGATTACTTCTCCTTACATGAGACCTTATGTCAATAGTCCCAGTTATGAAGAAAAATCATTCCTATTACCATGACATTGAAACTATGATCACTTGTATTAATATGAGTCAAGATGTCTAAGTACCCAATTATGAAGAAGAGTCTTTACATAACAATGATTGTCAAATTGATGATAACCCTTCCCAACCCTATCCAACGACTTAACAGGAGTATTTCCCCTTATTTAATTGCTTAATAAGTTGAAGTGCATAATATTTATACGAACATGTTCCCTATGACATTGCGTTTATTGATCGCTGATAACAAATAGATAAATAAATCGTCACCTTAGTGCAAGAACTCAATATCTGATTCTATTTCTATATGCTGTTATTCAGTTATTGCACTAAGGTGACGAAATGTTAAATGGCAGGCCCTAAAATGAAGGTGATGAGACAGTAGATCTTTCACTTTTAATAGCTTGAAGTAAAATCTGCAATTGTAAACCGATTTTTAACACTCACATTTATCATGACAAACAATTTAGAAAAATAATTAAAAAGCAAGTTAGTGACTCACGAAAAATATAAACATAACATTTTTTATAATACAAATAAGAAATAATAATTATAAAAGATATAAAGTCATAGACAAACTGTAACAAATATGTGTGGAAATAAAAAAAGATTACAGACTCCCCTTAATGCACAATAAGGCCGCTTACAATGGTGTCGGTCAACCACACAGTACAAGTTGAGATGTATTCAGAGGACTTAATTGGTATATACTATAAGGGCGATTGAACTTCAAACGAATAACTCGGCTGTCGCAGATTGTTGAGTGTAAGATAGGTTCATCTTAACCCGACTGTAGTAAATTGGGTTTAGTAAATTTGCTTCAGCGTAAAGACAGAACTAGCTAATACTACGGCTTTATTGTTGCACTGGCAGTTTTAACCACAAGAGTATATTTATGTTGGAAAATTATCTCCTAGCCACATTTTTTGTGCGAGCACTTAGCACTTATCGCTACAATACCCATCATTGAGGTTCAGAGTAGTTCCGACAATGACGTAATGCGTCCACTACTTGAATCTGAGCAATAGAATGATGACCCAAGTCTCTCCGAACATTGGCATCGACAGAAAGAGCCAGGGGTTGCTGTTGGAACACAGCTTGAGCAAGCAATCAAGGGTCGATCAGGGGTTGTTGGAACAGGTGCATCAGCGTGATCCAGCTACCAGACGTATTTTGGCTCGTACGTAGCTTTTCATATTCCACCTCAATGAAAATGCGGAATTAAAGTTAAAGACACCTTAAGGCCGACACGCTTAAACCAAGAGCTCAGGGCTCAGTAGTTTCACTCTCTATTTTCGAATACCTTAAAGGTTGACTGCATGCACAGCGTGGTGTATGACGTCAATCAAGAATTTAACGTAAACGCTTGATGCTTGTTTTTCTTTTATTTACCAGGGGCAAGCTCAGTAGCCATACCTTAACGAAAAACATGTTTGTAGGCACCATATATTAATCCAGACATACCGTACAAAATGTTCTTCTGAAACAGACCACACATACATCTTACTTTCATGTGTTTCAAAGTATATTATGATGACTGACTGATTAAAAGCAGTTCTGTTAATGTTAGATGTTGGATCAAGTGGGAACAAGTGTAAGATTTTGCGCATATAAACAAGTTTAAAACCCACAGTAACCTCGTGTTACAGTGAACTCGTCTTTCAATGACTGTTCCAGGGCGCTGTGTCAATCATTTTTGATGACGCTATTGTGACGAGTGTTTGGTCTGGTTTGATGATAGTGCGTTTGTGTCTCTTATTCAGTGTCGTTTGGGCCTTCATCTTGTGCGTCTCAGTAAGCTTTCTATTTGAATAACAGACTACTGGACTTGTTCATTGTATTATCATTTTTTTTTTCAGCGCATGTGTACGATATAGAACGATATTGGCCATTCTGCTATTTTTTGGATCGCCCATCGCCATAACTCAGACATAAATGTAAAAAACAAACACAACTCATAAATTGTGATACATGTTTTATTTTTCGGTAATATTAATATACAAGTAAAAAGGTTATTATTGACACATCTTGGTAGTTTAGTTCAATTTAAAAGAGATTTGCAATAATCTTACTTTAGATCTATTTTATATAATAAATAGGTTGATATGTGTTAAATACGTAAATCACATCACTTGGTGATTTTTTTCGTATTGACACGGTGTTTATCTACTGTCAGGCATGCATGTATCATGTTATCATGTATCAGCGTTTCTTTTTGTAGGCTTAAGAAAGAAAGAAATAGAACAATTGTGAAAAAGGCTGAGATATTCAGCAATCAGAACCACAATGGTCATCATAATGCAAAATTCTCAATGAAGGAAGATAAGCCAAAACACAAAACCAGTGTTGACAAACAAAAATATGATAAAAACCTATTTTCTTTGGATGAATTAAAAAAATTGACACTTATCCCAATATCATTAAAAATTATAACAATTGTATTCTTAGATTAAATTTGCAATAAATTTTATCTGCTCTATGCATTGTCATTTGTATATTATAACATATATCATAAAAGAAATAGCTAATACTCTAAAAGATTGTCTTTAAACTTAACTATTCATTTTAACGTTCACAAACAAAGTAGCCCATACACTGGTCCAAGAGCGAAAAATCCTATGTATAAATAAACTTGTGCATTAAAAAAACGGTCACCCTTCGACTCACAATCGCATTGTACTCATTTATATGTAACTTAACCTTAACTTCATAAGTAATACATGTAATACCAGAAACTCGTTGGCAAACATCAACTAAATTAGTATCGTGTTAAATACGATGAAGTTGCCCTTTTTAAAAATAAATAATCATTGAAAGTTCAAATTATAACTCTTTTGTTATTATTATCTTTAAATGTGACACAAAATAGTATGTTTCATTAAAACGTTCGTAACACTTTCGAAAATATACTTATAATTAATAACAATTGTGTGCATAATTGCTGTAAGGTATTTCTATAAACTTGTTAATTAGATAGCTAAATTGAAACACAGTTTAAAACAATCGTTGCCAAGATCTACTATGTTTATGAATCCCTTGTAAGATGTGTATTAAATCTTCATTTGTTGATTTCCTCAAACTTATATTTTTTAATAAGGTAAACATTTTTTTTTATCAGATGTCGTCCAAAATAAGGCATTTCAAACATTAAGCGTCAAAAAATGTATCACTTTGGTATACAAAGTATTGGGCACTTTGGGTAAATCCATGATACATATATATAAACAATGCGAGAATCGATAAGGGCACACTAACTAAAATTATCAGTCTTTTATAGGGACAGACTGGTATACAAAAGCAAAGACAACAGAAGGCTTCCGAGAGCAGCAGCCATTTTTTCCTTCCCGCTGCAATCACCGACTTTCACCGTCAGTGTTAGGACGTTGCTCTCGCCACCGGTGACCGTGCCTGAAATAGCGACCGTGTACTCGTCTTTTGTGGCCTTGTCGAGGGTAACACCGGCAGCCGTTGTCACAGCTCCATCAGTTGAACCAACATCAAAGTCGGTATCTACAATGGTTAAGCGTTTTAAGACATTAATAAGGAGAGGGATTCGATCATTGTCAATGGTGTTCCAAATCAAACATTATTTTATTACAAATACATAACATAAAAAATAGATGTTTCAACTACAGAATACTAGCAACATTTATATCGACTTTTGATCTTTGTAAACAGAATGGGTTTTTTTATTTGTTGTATTACAAACTGAATATAACTTGTAAGTTCAATTTCTAGAAGGGCAATAAAGTTTAAACTTTTCATTCAATTTTCCTTTAATGACTGATGAGTTTGATGTAATGTTTTTAACACCATGTTGTTAAAATAACACAAGACGAAATTAGATCTTGTCATGTTTAGATATGTTTTGAAAAGTAAATTATTCATATAGCAATTATATGTCGTAAATTGGTGTCCATCCTATGGTGATGGCTGCTGCTGTTTGTATTCTTGGTAAATGTAAGTAAATTGCATACAGGGTTTTATGGAAGGGTGTTGCACCGATTTAGTTTGGTAGCGCCCTTCTGCCTTCATTGAGACAATCCTTTAAGTAATTAAATGCTGAAGAATGTCATTCATATCTTTTGTTGTTTTATAAAACTTATAATATGATTATATAATTTATACAAATTTTACATATTTCAGTGGTTAGCGCATTCGCTTCTCATCAAGGCGTCTCGGGTATGATTTCCGGCCTGGGTGCATGTGAGTTTGGTTCGATATCATCAAGCCTGACAATTGGGTTTCTGCGGGTAATCTGGTTTTCTCCACAACACTTGACTATACTCATGCGTAAAACCATGCCAAACGAGAGTGATTAATACCATGTTGTAATAACTTGTTTAACAGTCGTTGCAAAATCAATAAGTTAAGGTAAGAACCAGTAGTCGTGTAAGTGTCGACACCGGTAGCAGAAACGTCACCAACTGGTTCACCTATTAAAGAAAAAGGTTCGTTTTGTTAAATGAGCAATAAATGAATTTCAAATAGTGTTTCTAAAGAGTTGTTGGCTTGTTCATGGCCATTGTCTAACGCTGATTAACATCTGGTTGTAAATTTTGACATTCAAATACGTACATAACCTGCTTATTTGTTCATAACGAATGTTACAATGAGTTCTGGAAACCTTCCATTAGTAATTGTTGTGCATCTGGATTCGTGTTCTTGAATTTTTAAATTGTTTTAACATTTTTATTGGACACTTGGTATTTTAATTCAATAATTAGCAAAAAATGAATATAAATGAAATTTGTGTATTCATTTATACAGTAAGGAGTAACCAGCAGGTTTTCGCTGTTAACATATATTTGTAGAACATTATATCATTATCAATGATAAATATAAAACAGTATCATGTTACAAACTGACATATTTTGAACCATGGAATAGTTCAATGCCTATTTTATTCTTTCATTTTCAGGTTTTAATCACCAGGTTATTTCGAACGGATGTTCCCTGTATCATTTTGGAAAGAGCTTTGTTTGTTTTCGTTCATTTATTTATCTCCATATCGGAACAGTAGCCATCAGTATGGTGCAATAAGAAGAGTGCAGATTAATGATGTTCACTTACTCGCACGCTACCTGAATGCTAAGCTTAACAATGCTATGAACGCTCAAATATGATTTCAACAATTCGAGTAGAGACCGCAGTATGTATTATGTGTAAACCATTCGAAGAGATAAACAACATATTTTTCGCATCATATGTTGTTAGGTATTTCCTCAATTTACCGTTCATTGTCATATCGTTGTATGTTATCCGCTCATTAATACTTGCAGAGTTAGAACTCTGCCTTATGGTTACCGCTCTGATATAATAATGAATGCATAAAAACAAAGCATAAATCACTCTTCAATGAAGTACAATATGCGCTTTAAAATATATTGTCCTAGAATAGTTCAAACAATGGCATAATGAATTTGATATTGATACCAATCATTGGAAATATTGTTGAAGTTTCAATCGGAAACTTCTACCGACCTGGACCTAAACCATCCGCTACGCATAGCTCTTTTGTGGTTGTTGTAAAAGGGCCGACATCTCCAATTGGCACAGTAACCGTGGCTGTTGCGGTCCATCGCTATCTGTGGCTCTGAAAATAACGACATTTTGTCAGAGTGTTCGACATCAATTAAAATAATAAGATCACAGTAAGTATAAGTACAATAAATTGGTAAATATCTTATTTTGTCTTCTTTGTGTGTCTTAAAGTGAAATCATCGAAAAGGTGAAAACAAAGTACGTGCGGGTAGACATTGGGTAAAAGGAGAATGTTTGGTGTGTTTTTTTATAGTAACACACTGTTTATCACTTAGCAAAGTTTGTCGTTTCTTTACTGATATAGTCAATAACACCACACTTGACAGACAGTGATTACGGGGAAAAGTTGGTCAGTCAGGATCGGAGAAGATGCTACATGTCTACATAGTCTAAACTAACATATTGATATAATCCATTTGTTTATCTTTCTAATCTTACATGATTGTAAGAACCAACTCTGCATCTGTTTCGTAGTCTACTGTGGTTGTAAGAGTTACAATGCCTACATTAACTGTGGCTATTTCCACTTTACTTGGAACTCCGGTGACCGTGTATGCCGAGACAGTGCCATCAGTGGTCGCTGTAAGCGAAACAACTGTTGTTCCCACACCTGAGTCCTCGCAAAGTGGTGAAGCAAGTGTTATTGTTCCATCGGCCAGTGGCTAATTTGCCGTCACCGGACCAACCACTGATAGTTGATTCTAAAATGTATGCATTTCTTAGTTTAGAAGATTGATGATGATGATGGTGGCAATTGAACTCTTATATATATTTATATATGTATTTATATGCCATTGTCTTTTTTAAAACGGCTTATATTATCTTAATAAGGATTCTTACGTTATTTTATATTATTTCATTATTTTCGACCATTTTCGTAACCGGTGGTAAGAGTTCATAAACGTGAAAAGGCTTCCTTTTTCAAAGTGTACACTAAACTGTTCAACAAATTATAAATGCCAAAAGTACAGAATAAGTAACAATGAATCATCCATTTTTAAAGAATAAATAGTAATACTTGAAATTAGTAAAATGACAACGTTTTGTAAATATGCAATCTTTTTTTTAAATAAAGTAAGTGCAATATTATAGTTTTATACCTGTCTCACCTGCACTTAAATAGTTTAGCAGAGGTAAAAGTGTATGCATTGTTCAAAATAGTATATCTAACTTAGTAATGTACTATGCAACAATTATTTTTGTCTTCAAAAAGGAGGACGATAAAGATCCTACTACTACGAGTACTTTATTCCATATAATACATTTTTAACATAAACAGGATCATTTTCGATACACGGATATAACTCAACAATTATTATTGCTATAATTAAAGGCCATACTTTCGTGTCTTTGGACATATGTGTCAATATTTATGTAAAAAATTACAGAAACAAGATCAGTAGCAAAACGTTTAAACATAACACTGGTTTAATGGCACTGGGAAAATGCATAGAACACAAAAACAAATAATCACAAACGAGAAACATGGAAGAACAGCACAAAACTCCACAAACAGCACAGTGCATAATACTATATATATAAAAAACTAGGTATGTTTATCAAGGATTGTTTGGTACCGCCTTGGAAAGCTCATTTCAATATCTTGACCGATTTTGTGTTAAGTTATAGTTGTAGCCTAGTATTGAGTTTATGCGCGCCCACCTCGACAATAAAGATAGCACATTGATATAACAACAGATCGTTGTTGTATTTTTTTTTTCTTTACATGATATTGAAAATTGAACGACTGAAATAATTCAGTTATAAGTGGTTTTCTGTTGATCAAAATAACCGATACATATTTAATAAAGGCTCCGCTTTAACACTGCGACTATCCTATGCTTCCTTCTGTTTGGAATGAACGTGGTAATTTTCCAGATCACTAAGATTTGCTAAATATGCACCTGTTAAGGTTGAATGTTTCGGTGATTTTTCGTTTTAAAACATTGGTACGAATGAACGCACGTTCCCCAACATTTCAATTCTAATTTTTAAATATTTTTGTATTAAATAAAATAGTAGTCAAGTTCTTAAACATATTATATTTGTATGTGCGGGATTTATATTTATGTAGCCCATACAGATACCCGTATGTGTTCCCGAACGGTGATAATGATATTCTTTGTTCGCTTTTTAGTACTTAACTCTGCTTTTTATTTTCTTACAGTGTTTGTCAAATTGTTTTCTTTAACGCATTTCTGTCCGTTAAAAAGTTACTCAAAATAATTCTTACTTTATTGTAAAGGTAAAATTAATCTGTACATGGAATTAAGATTGCCTTATTGTTAAATCAACTACTAATATCCACCTGACCCGTGCGAATTGTTATTCTACTTCGGCAACCATAGTAAGCGAATCCAATCGCGTAGAGCCCGTTAGTAAGATGCAATGGTACCGCATTATTCATGCGAATGCCGTACGGTACTTGGTCGGGAGACGGGCGGAAACCGTCAGATACACGTACGATTTCAGACGCCGTACGGCGCTCGCAATGGACTCGGACGGACAATGTTAAAGACTTGAACGATTTGAAGAGCCAGTAACTCCCAAAAGTCAGTCCGGAAATCGTACGAAGTCCGCCCGATTGTTGTTTGGGCCGTCTTGGGTCGTTACAATATTGTCTCTAACGTGTTAGCTAGCTTAGAAATCAGTTAGAAATCTTTTCACATCGGAATATTTTTATTTTGCACTCCCTATGCGCCTTACGGCTAATTAAGAATCCAAAGAATCCCGCCGCATAGCCACGGTTCCCTCGCTGCGGCCGTGGTTTTTGCAAACTTTCCACGTAACTTGTTACTGGCAGCCAACTTATAAATGGTTTAATGCATACTTTGATAAGAATTCCCTTTACGTTTTTTTTTTCTTTATTTAGGATTGTTGGGATAAGAGTGAGGTTTGTGCATTTAAACTGTTTTAAACCCCCAGTAAATTTACATGTTACTGACCGTTCCAAGGCGGTACCTAACAATCCTTGATAAACAAACATAGTTGTTTTATATAAAATATGTATGCATTTTGCTGTTTGTGGAGTTTTGTAATGTTCTTCCATGTTTCTTGTTTGTGATTTTTGTCTTTGGCGTTTACACAGTGCCATTAAACCGGGTTTATGGTTAAACTTTTTGCTTTTGAGCTTGTTTCTGTAGTTTTTAACATAAGTATTAAGGGTACGTTACTGTTTTCTTAAGTTCAAATGTTCAATCATGACAATAAACGTGCGTTTTTAAAATGTTTGATTTCTAAATTTATGGATTATTAAAAATAAATAATGCATAATGGACAATTCTCGGAGTACAAAGTATTTCAAAGTTAGACAAATTTAATGAGTTTATTATTGAATAGTTAATTTGGATGATGGTCCACGGTATCAAAGGTTTACATATAAAGATCCATTTAGACCTTATCGCAAATAGCATTTGAACAAAATGCTTCTAAAAACACATGCGATTGAAATTAATATCAATTGCTTAAAATAAACACAGCTTTTGCTATATGCTGGTAATAGCATGTCAATTTCATATATGATTGTTTATTTACTTTTGAACAAAGTCACCCTTTCATTAAAGTAGATATAATTCATCAATGATTTGTTCGTAGCAAAAACGCTGCTGACTTTAAAAAAATCAATAAGTCAAAGGCGTTTCAACATCCTATATTTTTGTTAATATAATTTATTTCGAGTAAGATAACAGAAATGAATCTTTTAACATACCAGATTTCTGAACGCCGCAGAACAACAAAGCACAAAAAATAATTTTCAGAAACATCATTGCAAAGTAGATTTGTGTGTGGAACGTTTTTCAGTCAGTCGGTAAGGCGCTACGGTCCCGACCTGACAATTTATACTGCATAATTCTAAGGTTTTTACGGCAGCAAGACAACATTACCTTATTTAGACAGATTTAACATGAGTTGTGTTTTTCAATTGCAAACAAACTGACACCTGAGGACACATTGACTTTAATATTTGAGTAATTTTATTCAATTGATTATCAATTGGCTACAACTGTTTTTGCATGCGCCATCAATTAATACCAAGTAGGCCCTTGCAGATCTGTAATAGGCAAATACCAACGAAAGTACGAAGTAAAGCATTGCACAGTCTGATTTTGAAATTGAAATCTTTAAATATTTACATTCTCATCCTTTCAAAATGTCTTTGCAAAGAAAGTGCTTGAACATTTTATGTTATCCCTATTGCAGGACCCATTTGATTTGCAGACAGTCTCACGAGGATTTTAATGACGAATGTAATACAAATACAACTTGTCATTTATTCACTGCACCTTTTAGCAAAATATGAAACGAGTTATTTGTTAGTACGATGCATCTTCAATTTTAAGGACGATTAAATTTAAAACGACGCGCTTAACAGGCTGTGACCTGCGCCGGTGGTTTTTCGAAAACACCGGAGCAAACACAGGGTTAAACAAAGGGGTAAACACAGCCAAGTAAATAGGTTACTCATGCTTAAATAATTATCTTATTAATAAAGTAAAATTCTATGATAAATGTATTGCTTGTAATGCTTGAAAACCATTAGGGTTTTCTATACTAATATACATCAAGAACGTAATCTCAAAAAAGGTGTATGTTTCTTACTTCAGTATTCTCTTTAATATAAAACAAGGCTTGAGTGAAATCATTTTGTGTGTCAAGTCTGAACTTTCACATTCCATTGCACTGATAAAATCAAATAAAATGAAATAAAATCTCTGAACCGGTAATATGCTGCAATTATCAAGTAATATTTCACTGATGTATTGCTTTAAAAAAATTATAATGGAAACCATGGACCAGTAATCGGACCCTTTTCAAAGGCACAAAACTAAGGCTGACAACCAAAACAAAACAGGCAGATCATACATGCACCAAACAAGGCTTTCGCAACAAACTACATATATTTCGATCACAATCTTTGAAAATATTGTGTGGACCAATATCATTTATAAGTGCGAAAGGCCGAAAAACATTGTTTAATGGTAAAAAGCTATATACATAGAAGCACTATTTCATTTAACCGTTTAGTTTTGAGTTAAAAATTGTAGAAGCAGGTGAGTCAAATAAATTTGTTGCTCTTTCTCGCAGGATCGGGCAAAATGATAAGTAATTAGAGAAAATAGGTGGCACGATTGTTGGATATACGTGACAAATGAAACCTGTAGAATGTATCCATTTTAAACAGTTAATTAAAGTTATTAATAACGTTGTTTCATTTTTTTATTACGCGAAATGTTATGTTGCAGCCCATGATGTCTTGATGTAAACTGAGTGACATCATTTTAATCATATTGACGGGTAAATTGAATGTCATTTTAAACACGTTTAAATGCTACAATTGTGTATTTATTTTAATTTACACGAAACTTATAAAACACTTCATGTGTATTGCAGCCAATTATTGCATAAATTCCAGCAAGTCATACGTTTATGTCTCCTTTTGTCTTGGTGATAAAGAATTATTTGAATTAAGTGGTTATTTTTCATTACATCGTTAGAAGAAAATGGTATATGTTCATGAAACCATGTGTGACGTCGACTTTTGCACGGATTCTTACAGGATAAGTACTACCATGTACTATATTTAGGCAATGCATGTAGCTCGGAAAATTGATTTGTCAGGTCATTATTAGCGCAGGTTAAACAGGTACGTAATTGTTTTTTTTTATTTATTACCACAAAGGGGCCAGTGATAACAATTGTACGACATTCGTTTCATCATTTAACGCCGTATTTCACAATAGTTTTTAACTCATCCAGGAAATATGTTCATAAGACCTCCAAATGCTCGCCTACTAACAAATTTCAATGAACTCGTTGAATACAATGGGGACTTATGACAGATCCTACACATCTTCATTTAAAAATAAATATTATTTTGTATTGTATTTGCATGTCAGTATGTTATTGTCAACGATCCTTTATGTTTAAATTATTTATAGTCTGAAATTAAACGCCTAACACAAACCATATACATCTTTATAAAGATGACTTTGAATTAAGCATCTAATCAAAAACTGTAAATGATTTTTTTTAAACCTGTTTTTATCAAATTGCACATTTCATAGTTATCAGTAAAATAACAACAACAACCGTTTATACATTTGCGTTATGCATCGCAACAGCGTAAAGCACACAAATGAATATACATGTAAGAGTATCATAAACAATTATCGGTATATATGTTATAAACATATAATATTGAATTATTTTATTATTGAATAATTTATGAATGAAATGCCTCGAGGATTGAAATATTACAGATAAGCTTTAATAGAGATAATACTTTTATTGTAAATGTTTAAGTCAAGGATTTAACTAGTTTATTATTAAAAATATATAGTTGGGATACTTTCCAATCATCGGCGCTTACCGAAGGACTGCGAACGACGCTTTGCATATTTCAATTAACTTAACTGAAAGTCCCAGAAAGATAAAAACATGCAAAACAAATATGTTCTGTTCGGTGTAATTGCTGAGACACCGTTTATATGACGTGAGCAAATTTACCCCACGGGAAATATGTGCATGTAAACGCAAAAACTCCCTGGTGTATTTTTGCCAAACGGGCCTTGAGTTGGGGCCAATGAGCTCCGTGGGACATGTCATATAAACCTGAATTGCCTTCGGTGATGTTTTGATTTAAGCCGCAGTTTTCCGAAATTATTCGGCAGTATTATAAAACTGAAAGAACTTTGTTATATATACACAATTATATATTTATTAAACATGTTGTCGAAAATCCAAGCCACAATATTTCTTAAAAAGCAACTGGTGTATCTAAATGAAATGTTTACATCTGATTCTTTTCATTGCGTTTAGCTATTTGGTCAATTTCAAAATTGGTATACAAGAGTTGAAAGCTGCCGCACATGTTTTTGCATGTGCATTTTGTTTCAAATATTTAACAGTGAATAGACATGAACAGCTAAGTGATCTAATAGCCTTATAATTACTTATTGAGGTGACACAGGACATATATGAGTTTTTTAAGTCGTTTTTAATCGTTTGATTCAATGCAGTTTTTTAGTGTGTAGAAACAGCCGTCAGTCTTTCTAATATTGTTTCCATCACGGATCGGATGCGCACAGCACTAGTCCCAACAGTATTTAAATCGTGTGGTTTAAACGTACGCGATGCTGAAGCGCACAGCATGTACGAGGACATAATGTGGAATGGTGTATAGATGCTACCTACGGCTGATAAAGATCTCCAAGGCGCCCGCCGGGTAGCCACTGTACCCTTGCTGCCGCCGTGATATTTTGCAATCATTCCACATTATTTTTAGTTCAAATGTAAAATCATGACAATAAACATGCGTTTTCTGAATGTTTGTTTTCAAAACCTTATGGATTATCTAAGAAAAACGAGCATAATGTACCATTCTTTAAACGCATTCTAAAAAGTATCGGAGCATTTTTGAGTTTAACAAACTTAATAAATTATAAGTTTAATGCTACTTAATTATTGAATGGTCCTCGGTATCAAAGGTTTACATTGAATCAATGAAGATCATTTTAGACCTTATCGCTCTATGTAAAATAACACTTGCAAAATTGAACCTTAGTTAACCACAAGCATTAAAATTCATATACGTTGAATAAAATAATAACAACTTTTGCTGTGTGCTAGTTAAAGAATGTCACTTCACATATTTATATATATAAATAATTGGTATGTTTATCAAGAAATGTTAATTACCGCCTTGGAACGGTCAGTAAAATGTAATTTTACTGGGGGTTTAAACCAGTTTATGTGCACAAACCTCACTCTTATCCCAACAATTCTTAATAAAGATAAAACGCAAAAGATAAACCTTATCAAAGTATGCATTAACTTTAGGAAACTTATCAATAAAACAAATAATAATAATAAACGAAAAGGTAAACCCCAAGTACTTCAATGATAAGAGATCCCAACTCTATCTGCAGACGGAGGGAAACAATTCAGAGCACCTAATGCAAATACTTTTCAAAGATACGATGCAGTCATCGTTAGAAACCAAAAGCTTCACAACAGTCTGCCTTAAAAGGTTTAAAACTGTGTGATCATAGAGTTTCATAATAAAAAGCATCATTGTACTAAAACTGGGAACAAATAAAGAAAAACATTATTAAAAATAAAAGCGACTTGTATATGCTATTCTCTCCTTCCAAATGATTTGAAAACGTAAAATATTTAAAGAAATTTAAGTCACAGCCAACCCGATTTCTGAACGAAAACACTCGCTCATCAAGGTAGATATAAATCATATAAAAATAAATGAATCTTTTAACATACCAGATATCTGAACGCCGCAGAACACCAAAACACAAAATTAATTTCCCGAAACATCGTGGCAAATTAGATCTCAGTTGTGTGTGGAGCGTTTTTTAATCAGCCGGTAATGCGCTAAAGCCCCGGTCTGACAATTTATACTGCAAAATTCTACGGTTTCTACGACAGTAGTAAACATTGCCTTATTTAGACAAAATTTGACACAAATAGCAATTTTTCATCACAAACAAACTGACACTACAAAACACATCGACATTAAAATAAATACAAAGTAGTCCCTGGCGGTTTTGAAATACAGGAATACGAGCTCATTTCAAAAGATGCACCAAAATATGCAAATTTCAAATGTGTACGTTCTCAACCTGTCAGTAATTTATATTTTAATACAACCCTTGATCAAGGACCCATTTGTATTACAGGCATCCAGGTGGTGTTAATGGCTAATGTAATAAAATCAGCTTGACATCCAAAATATGTTTTGACAAAACAAATTTAGATATATGTGTAATAGTATACGTTAATGGTTATGTTAATCGACAAGATGTAATATTTATTCTAAAAATGGCATAATAATATTGAAATTTGCATAAAAGTGGTATTAAGCTATGACACAGTGTATTATGCATTGTAATTAATTCTGCATATATAATAGTGCCTTAAAGATTAATATTTAGAATAGAACCCATATAATAAAAATAAATATTATAATTAAAATTTGTTTATAACTACGCCTTTAACAGTCTGTGCCGTGTACAATGACTTTGCAAGACACTTAAGCAAACACATAATTAAACTGTCTATGGGGTATAAACACCGAAATGGTATTATGAGTATTTTTGCTTGAGCGTCTGTTGAAAGAGTTTTATAGATGCGAGTATAAAATAAGCCGCGATATGAGATCCATTAATAAATATTTATGTTCTTTCGGTTGAATAATAATTAAATCGAATAGAAACTTCTTCTTCAATTTTTTTTTTGCATATTTTGTAACCTATTTTCAAATACAAGTCTTTTTCATTACTTTTGAAACATAGCTTTAAGTACTTACTTGTTAAAACATATTACCAGCACTGTAATAAGCAATTTATTTCTTTTATTATATGCATAGGAATGATACAAAATCTAATTGTAGTATTTCCCGAAAAGCGCGCTGAATTGTGTGCAAACGGAACGTCATTTTAGATATGACGCCGATAAAACTGTGTCCCAGATTTGTGCTCTCTGACCTTTGATTTATACGTGAGAACGAGCAATTTGATTCGATTTGAAGACAATACTCTAATCGTTAAGAACAGTGAAATATCTTATTTCACAAACCATCTAAAACATTAATCAATTAATCAAGCTTGATTTCTTATAAGATCACATCACTTATGTCTAAAAACCGCACAAACAAACATTTTGTCAGAAAATGACGTTTTTGATTTCTAGTATCATCTGTGTGCCAGCTGAGTACCGAAATCAGTTTCGTTTTTCAAAACTTGTTCAAATCCAGCTACGAGAAACCTTTATGATCTATTACATTTTACCTTGTTATCATTCAATTTATAAAACACATTTTCTTATTTAACACCTTATTTCTTTTCAGATTGCAATCTATACCTGTTTATAATTCAATTTATCACCTGAAAACGGAGGCTTTTGCGCAATAAACTGCCTGTGCATGCATTTCAATCATAATGATTTGAGGTATCAAAATACAACGACTAAATGTTAACTGGGTAAACAGAGTCACTGTCAAATGTTTTTTAACTATTAACATGATACATTTATAATGCATTAAAAGGTTTGCATCGCTCTTATGATGAATGCATTGGCCATTGAATGGCAATGAATATACTGTAAAACTATTACTGATTTTGATTATTATGTATCTGCAATTTATGTTTCCTTTGCATTGAACATAAAACAGATGGATTTACAGTGTAGAACAGTCCTTACATCGGTCTGGTTATGTGTTGCACAGATACCTTATTTTCACCCCAATTTGAAATGACACAAAGGTTATATGTAGCTACTCGATTTTTAAATGTATGTAGTTCATAAAACACAAATAGAAGTATTAATTAAGTGTAGTGTTTAACGTGTATGTTGTATTTCTAAGTTTAAATTAATTGTCAGTAAGGTGTATCATTGCATAAACAATTAACATTGCCAAGAGTTAATTCATGAAGTCTAACCCCCAAATTTCTATGCGATCTACTTGCAGCGTAGTTAAACTGTTAAGATTTCTGACATTGTAAACCGTCCATATACATTCGATGTGGTTTGATGAATGTCAACATGCCACACAGTTCCAAAAAGACTCATTTACTATTGACACATCCTGAAAGTTAAGATTGATTTCATAGAAATTATTGATTATTATCAAACAGTTTATGTATTTAAGAAAATATACATATTTGTATTTTATTTTATACCTTGTAATAGAAGTTACATAGCTTGAAATCATTTCTCTTAACACCAGACCAAAGGTCAGCAGTCCTATATAAGAGATCAGTCATTTATATTAGCACGGTAGTTACACAAATTGTGGTCACTGCTTTTACATGAGATGAAAGGTCTAAAGTCCCAGTTATAAAAATCAGTCAATCCTTTTATCATAGTAGACACATTTGATTTTTGTCACTTTACTTACCATGCGACCAACGGTCAAAAGTCCCTTTTATGAAGAACAGTCATTTCTTTAGCATGGTATTAACAGAGAATGCGGTCACTTCTCTTACCATGAGACGAAAAGACAAAAGTGCCTATAATGAATAGTCATTCCTATTACCATGATAGTAAACTAATTTTTGTCACTTCTCTTAATATGAGTCAAAAGGTCAATATTCCGATTATGAAGAAAAGTAGTTCCTATTACCATGGAAGTGAAACGGATTGTGGTCATTTCCTCTTAACATGTGACCAAAACGTAAATGTCCCTGTTATGAAGACAAGTAGTTCCTATGACCATGGAGGTGAAACTGATTGTGGTCTTTTCCTGTTAACATGTGACCAAACTTAAATGTCCAAGTTATGAAGAATATTCATTCATATGCCCATGATGGTAGATTGATTTATGTCACTTCTCTTAATATGAGTCACAAAGTCAATATCCCGATTATAAAGAAAAGTAGTTCCTATTACCATGAAAGTGAAACAAATTAGGGTCGTTTTTTTTTAACGTGAGACCAAAACTTTAAGACGCATTCTTACTCCCAAATAAGATTTACCACAATTTAATTATTGTTTTAATATTCCAAAAAGGATTGATAAATATCAAAAAACAATTGTCCTTATGAAGGATACCGAGTTTAATTTGAAAGAAATGTGACATATCATATAAATAACAATGAGCTTGTGACCTGGAAATAAAAGTATATATGTTAAAATGAACCCATATAAGAGCAAGTATTTACAAAGCCGTTTGTTATCATATTCATGCATACAAATACAATTAGGAAAATAGGATTATAACATCGAAAACAGTGATAACATCAACAAGATTTACCGGCTGTACGGCCAGTCTACACACACACGGTTCCACTAGTGGATATACCATTGTAAAATGGTTAGTTGTTTCAAAAGTATAACTTAAAAAGTAATCATATATACATTAAAATAACAAAATTGTAGGTAGCAAAATATACAAGGGAATAACAGCTTTGTACATCGATGTGTAGTTTGTAAAAAAAAAAATACAATTAATCTAGCTTGATAGGAAAAATCTTTGAAATAGTAGTCACGCGACATACAGTTACGTCATAATACAGTCATTTATGACGTAATATTGTTCTCATCTTGTTCACTCTCGAGAGAGGACGTGTATTTGTTCAGTCAGGAAAATAAGTTTATTTTATAGACAATTATTCAGATGGAGGAACAGTTTCAGGAGTTTAAAGACTCTGTGAACGAAAGGATTATCGGCGTAGAACGAAATCTACAGACAGTGATTCAGAAACTTGATATTTCCTCCGGATTTGTAAATTCACCACGTGAAGGGTGCTTCTCGGTAAACGACCACCCAGGAAGAAGGCACGTGTTGGCTCCCGGTACCGCAGCTCTAACTGCCACCGAGTCTAATTCTGATATCCAGGGGGATTTTTCCGCACTGAAGGACAGTTTGGCACGGATTAAGCTGCCGACAGAGCTACGACCCAACGAATCCCGTCAAGGAATCAAGCGTTCGGATGTTCCTGTATTGAACATTCTTTCAAAGTGTAGCCGTTACAGTGAAACCACGGCAAAACTCCTATCGACAATTGAACCAGGATCTAGTGTAACCCAAGAAACATCGGACCAGTTGTTTCTTATTTGTCATGCCCAGTGTAAATATGTTCAGGACGAGTATGCGGCTATTCTTGTAAATGGACAGTTTGACCAATCAACATCAAGGATATTTCGTGCGTTACAAAAGAACACAGCCGGGTTAAACGCAGACCCGCTCGATACTTTAAGGTCTGCAGCCACCTTATCGGCGGCCAGCCGTACGACAGCCCCAGCACGTGGTGCGTCAACATCATCGTACGAGTCGGGACGTGGCGGTTATCGTGGAGGTCAACGCGGAGGTCGTCGAGGAGACGTTTTCAATAGCTTCGCGTCGTGCCAGTTCCCGTCGTCGAGATACCGCAACAGTCACCAGAAGGACGAGGGTGCACCAAACACATCCGATAAGGAATAAGTTAATTAAAATTTTGTTTCAATGTGTATTTCTAATCTCCAACGAAATATATCTGCATGGAAACAGATTAATGCTCCCGATCACATAATTGATTGGATTACTAATGGTTTTACTATCCCCTTTGCGACACAAGTACAGCCTTTCGAGTTAAAGAATCACGATCTTAGTGCAAAACAGTGTCAGTTTGTTAATCAGGAATTACATAGGTTGTTATTATTCGAGATGCTGTGAAGTTAATAGAACCCGAAGACAGGTTTATTACGACTGATATCAAAGACGGATTTTTACATATACCTGTTCATGTATCACACAGAACATTCTGAGGATTTAAATGGGATGGAGTTTATTATGTGTGGAATGTGTTAGTATTTGGTTTATGCTGCTCACCATATTTTTTTCAAAAAGATTTTGAGGCATGTTATAACGTATTTACGGTCTGTAGGGTTGAGAATTACAGTTTTTGTTGACGATTTTCTACTTTGTGCATCTGTCACAAATATAACAGATCACAAAGATCAGTTACTGCATACATTAGACGAGTTAGGGTTTGAAGTGAATTTTGAGAAATCAAACCTAGTGCCAACACAGCGTATTGCATACATTGGATATACAATATGTACTGCCGACAGCAAAATAATCGTAAAAGTGCAGTTGATTCGCGTGGCCAGGCTGACGAGGTCTATCCGGAGAGTTCTTGGGCAAGGGCTGGCAGCTGCCCGTCAGTTAGCGAAAGTATTGGGGCAGTGTGTGTCAGTTGCCTGGGCCGTCACACCTGGCAAACTTTTTCTGAGAAATTCGTATAAATTACTTAGTGCGCGTAAGTCGTGGTCGGATAGCTTAATTATAACACCGGAAGTTGCAGAAGAACTACAGTGGTGGTTAAATTCAGTAGATTACTGGAAGTCACCCGAGATATGTTCCGAGACAATACAGGCTCAGGTGGTCACCGATGCCAGTGGTCTAGGCTGGGGAGCAACGTACGGCAGCCATGTTGCACCGGGCGACTGGAATCGCCGCGTCTTGTATCTCATCTCGAACGAAAGAGAAATGTTGGCCATATTGATGGCCATCAAGGCCTTCGCGAAGCTGTTACGCGGGTTAGTAGTGCAAGTACTAACCGACAATATTTCTGCAATGACTTATATAAACCATATGGGGGGCCCGAGCCAAAAACTGTCAAGGCTGGCATTAGCAATTTGGGCGGAACCGTTCGATCATGGAATCACGTTACGTTGTGCTCATATCGCAGGAGTACAGAATGGTCAAGCTGATTATTGGTCGAGAACGCCAGACAAGCACAATTGGATGTTGCATTCAGCCATGTTCGGCTACATAGACAAATTGTACGGTCGTCACACAATAGATCGGTTTGCAAGTTGTTAGAACGCTCAGTTACCGAGGTTCAATAGTCGGTACTGGGATCCGTTGTCAGAAGCAGTGGACGCAATATCGCAGGGCAACTGGGGGTGCGAAAACAACTTTGTAAACGCCCCGTTTTGTCTTATACCACAAATTTTAGACATAGTACAAACGCAAAAAGCGTAGGCGACCATAATAGCTCCGCAGTGGAAGACACAAACATGGTATCAACGGTTGGCTCGTATGTCAATTTCCCCACCTCTAAAGTTACCGAACAACCCAAGAGTTTTTCGATCAATGGCGGAACCGGAAGTGGCAAATAGTCGCCTGGAGAGTGTATGGCGGGAAGAACTTGTAGCAAAAAACTGGTCACAGTATAGTACTAGCAAGTTGAGATACAGCCTTGCTAAGGACACTTTACGATCATATGATAACGCGCTCGAGAAATTGTTTAAGTTTTGTACTGAAACAAACTGTGATTTCCCGCCAAATGACACATGTTATCTGGCCGATTTTTTCTGCAACATGGCTAACGCGTCGTCTCGACCTAATTCGGTCATTAGAACAAACATTGCCGCTATAGGTCACTTATATCGAGCCAAGGGGCGTGTCAATCTTGTCGAAGATTCAGACGTAAGACTTCTCGTTAGCGGACTAGTCAAATCGGGGACCAGTGAACCAATGAAGAGATCAATGGTCATGCCTATAGAGCGTTTTCACAACTTATTTTTCAGTTGGTCGGACAACAAACATTTGGATTTTAAGTATCTGAGGCTTAAAGCCTTTACGTTATTAGCATTGACGTTAATGCTAAGACCATCAGACGTTGCACCTAATGGCATATTGTATTCACAAGCCGACGACGAGATAAAGTTATGTTTCAATATTAGTCAGGTTGAATTCCGTGAAACGTCTGCCAAAATAACATTTTTCGGAATCAAAAATGATACATCGCGGCCAGGGTTTGAGGTCGAGTTGCCACGGGCGAGCAACGTTAAGCTTGATCCTGTTCAGACATTACAGGACTACATTGAACGGACAGACAGGTTCCGGCCGCCAGGTGTTCCGGTATTCTTATCGCTTCGCGCGCCGTATAATGCAATTCAAGCATCGTCTGTTGCCAAGATTTTGGATGAAGCTATAAAACTGGCAGGTCTAGAGGGACAGGGTTACACGGCAAAGTTGTTTCGTCCAACGGGAGCTACTACCGCGATAGCTCAGAATATAAATCCCGAGATCGTACGTAAAGTCGGGCGATGGAAGAGTTCAGAGGTTTTCTTCGCGCATTACGTGCATTCTCAGACTCCTTTTGGCTTCACAGATGACATACTTAATCATGAGTAAATAAGTATTGGAGATTTTAGTTCATACATGGAGTTGGCACTCTGGTTTAGTACTCTCAAATTTGAGTACTTCATTCTATTTTGTGCATTTATCTCATCAGTATGGCATATGTGTTTAATTTTAATGTTTAAAGTTTATTAAAATTAAGAAATAACAATGTATGTATTGTTTGTCGTAGTGACGTATATTTACCAAAAAATATTACTAAGAGGAGGTATGATATATATCATGTTATTTTGATATTACACCTATCACTGTAAAAGAATGTTAATTGAAAAGGTAAAGTCGTAACACCTAGACAAAATACTTGCCGAAAGAAAAACACAAGTAGTTGTATGTGTTCGACAGATGTTATACAAATTTGAAACAATCATAAATAGATATTAGACCATGTTATTTAATTTAATAAGTTGTTATTTTAATAAAAAAGTCCGCTGAAATCTTCTCCGGTATTTGAATATCATATTTTGTCCAGTGGGTGTAAGCCATTCCACTGAAAACAAAACTCCTTTTCCGTTCAGACAAAGGATAAACGGTAATAAAACATCTTATAATTCTCAATTCCTTCTAAAAAAATCAAGCAAAAAGGTAATATTTGCACATCAAAAATTTACAAGAGGGACCTGTCCAGCCTTCTAAATTCCAGGTAGCTTTGGGAGCACCTTTTTTCCTTTGGAAGGCTGTTCCACACCCGACTGGCCTCAAAGAGGAAATAGTTTTTCCCATATTTAGTTGTTATTACTGATGGAATGTCTACACAGTTTTCGTATCTCAGATTAAAATTGCATGTCTTAAAAGTTACATGGTTTTGAACAAATTCCGGTGAGATACCACACAGACATTTGTAAGTTGCAATAGCAATTTATCTTACCCTGCTCAAATATAATGTTGGCAACTGAACTCTATGAAGAAGATTTTCGTAAGTTGAGGTGTAATCATTAAAAACATTTTTTAAAGCTCTGTATTGAATCTTTTCCTATTTTTCTGTGTTGGTCTTGCTACAAAAATGCCAAACGACAGGACAGTAGTTGAAATTGGATGTGATAAAATATTTAAAGATACTAAGCTTAGTATTGGTTGTCAAAAATTTGCTTAGTCTTTGAAGAATATTCAATTGCTTAGCTGTTTTTTGCGCATTTTAGAAATCTGGGCATCAAAATTTAATAAACAATCTACCTAAACATCTAGTGGTTTCACTTGCGCTTCAAAAAATGGTGTGATTAGGAATATTAAATTGTTTTATTTCTTTTACAGACCTTGAACCAACTGAAAGTGCCTGAAATTTGTCAGGGTTAGCCTGCATTTGATTGGAAGTAAACCACGTAATCAAAATGATACTTCTTCAAGTTAATCTTCACTCTTGAAGAAGAAAGTATCATTTTGATTACGTGGTTTACTTGGTAAAAATCTTAACAACATCAGGATTTTTATCACACACAGAAAGAGTATTGTCATCTGCATAATTATACAAAACTGCATTATTGATAAAGTAAAAGTGTAGTTTTTAGAGATTTTGAAAACTAAAGGCCCTAATATTGATCCTTGTGGTACGCCTTTCAGGATGTAGTTCAATTCACTGGTAATTTGACAAAGTTTGACACGTTTTTTTTCTGTTTGTAATATAGCTGTGCATAAGTTTACATGCTGTGGCTGAGAGACCGTATGCATTTAGCTTATGTAAGATAATATCATGGGGCAGGCAGTCTAATGCTTTTGAGAGGTCCAATAGAACTGCGTCCAACATTTTTGTTTTCATCAAGGGCCTTTTTCCAGTCTTCCACTAGCCTTTACAGGGTAGTTTGACAAACAAAAACTGTTTTGAATGTTGCAAGGAAAGGATGAAAAATGTTATCAAAATGACTTTTCACGTATGACCCGTTCATATAATTTGGACATTGATGGTAAAATACTAACTGGTCTATAGTTCTTTTCAATAAAGGGGTCATCTTTCTTGAAAATATGGGTAACTAATGCTAGCTTAAGACTATTTGAAATGATCCTTGGCTAATAATTTCATTGGCCATGTTTCGGATGGGAACCTGTTACGTATCTTTGCCAGCAATGATGATTTGGGGAGGAGTCAGATCGATACCAGTAAATTTTTGGGGATTTAACTTGTCAATGTATTTTCAAAAATCTTTATCGGTGACCGGGTGAACTGAAGTCAGGTGACATTTGGCAGTTCTCTGATATTTGGCAAGACTAGGGTGTTTATTTTTAAGCTGAGTTCCAGATAATCCAATATTTTCTGCTATATTAATGTAAAATGAATTCATTTTATTGGCCACCAGCTTTTGATCAGAAACCAAATTCCCAACGTTGTCTTTGAGTATTTTTGGTTTATCTGATTTATTTGTAGGTTTCTGTGAGTGAAAAGGTTTAATTGTCGGCCAGAAGTCCTTAGATTTGGGTCCTCCACTACACCGTTCTTGGAGATTAACAGCTATAGATTCTCTTTTTACCTTGGTTTTGAGATTTCTGAACTATGTGTAATTTAACCAGTTGGCCATGTTCTGATTTCTGTTAAAGGTGTTTCTTGATTGAAGAGCCTTGAAAATTAGTTTACGATACCTAGGGTTCATGTAAGGTTGTGGATTCTTCTTTGGGGTTTTCTGTTTTACTAGGGCATGCTCGTCGACTTGTTTCAGTATGTGTTTGTGAGCCCAATAAATATCGTTTATGTCCTCAAAGATATTGGCCACATGGAACGGTACATGGGAAAGATGTTCATAAAATGTTTTTGTCAAAGTTCTTGTGTGAGCTGAAAGTGACATTCTTTTTCATAAATGACTCACGTTGTTCACTTAAAGTAGTAGCTATGAGGTTGTGACAGTAGTCGCTTAGGCCGCAATTAAAGTTAACAGTTTTACACATGAAAGACTTTGTATTGGTGAGGATGACATTAATAAGTGTGGGTCTGCAATTTTTCATAAACATAGGTTCAGAAATAGTATTTTCCAGGCTAAAGTTATCACAAATGTTATGAAGAGGTTTACTTTTTTGTCTGTTCAGTAAGACATAATTAAAAACTCCTATGCAGATAATAATTATGTTCAAACGTTATCAACATTTTGTCCAAACACTTGGAAGTATAATTTTCAAAGTCTGGATCTTACATCGACGGTTTTGATACAAGCACAAAATTCCCCATTTCTGCCTCTGGAATGACAGCTCGTAGCACTGGCATTCCAGTTGATCATTTTCCAGGTCCCTACGGCGTTTGAAGGGAAGATCAGCACGGGTGAAGGCCATCAGTCCTCCATTATGGCAGTTGCGATCTAGTCTTTCTTACTTATATCCGTCTGCAGTGAAGAAGTTGTTGTTGAGACTCTGATCCAGTTTGGTTCAAGAGCCGATCTGAAAGTTATCATCAAGGATTGTACGAATTGTCATGGAAACTGTACCGTATGCTCTTAATATTTATGTATATAAGCAACGGACGTTTATTGTTTTCATTTCCGAGAGTTTTAAGGTTGTCGAATAAATTTGAAGAGTCGCTATTTGTGCAGCAAGATAAAACAGAATCATTAGTCATAGGGGTTGTGTTGTCCGCTGTTGTGTCCTCGCCAGGCTGTAGCCAGTCTTCTTCAGGATCTGAAATAGAATGAAAAGAGTCATTTATATCTAAAAACTGGTTGCAACTGTCAGATGCAGGTAATCCTGGTCCATCTCGTCGCCGGGGTGTTATTTTCTCTGGTGTAGGGATAAAAAAATGAGTCTTAAAAATGAAAGCAATTGTTATATGCCAGGCATATGGCACACGGAGAACATGTAAATGAGTTATCAGATGGATTATTATTTAACACTGATGTAAGATCTTGGTAGTTTTTTTTTCCCTTTAGTTTGGAACATTTTTTATGAATCCAGTGACGACAGGTAGAGCAAAGTTAAATATGATGATATTTGCGTACATTTTTTAGGCAAACACTGCAATTATTCATCGAATTGTTACCAGAAGGTCCAGGGTTAAGCGAAACGTCGCCGCTCAATAGAAGAGATAAAGAAAATTTATTCAAATCTGTAAGGTAACATTTCGGTTTGTCGATTTTCCACCCGAAATCATTCCGTCCGAATAAGTTCTTCACCACGTAGGTCGAATTTCCATTTGGCTACCACACACCCGCTTGTCTAGGTACATTTATTTAATTTATTATTTCTGTTGTTTTTGTGATGTTTTTCTCATACAAATTAGTTAAACTTGAGGTAAAGTGAAGGTAAAAAGACAAAATTAAATGCTGTTTACAAATCGCGCTATACCGCGAAGCAGGTAACAGTCGTTAGCAAAACTATTTTAGCATTCACCAATCATTTAATATGTTTGCGTTTTCTGTTATTAAATACAGGGTTACATCCTTGTTATCAGTTATATTTTTTTTTTGAATTTAATACAGGGTTACATCCTTGTTATCAGTTATATTTCTTCCATAAATGTATTATTTAGTAAGTAGTTAAAGGTTTATCACTCAAAATTGACGTTTGTTATACATGTGTATGTATTGATTTTGAATATGTGTCACTATAAATGTCTCAGTAAGGAAGAATAGTCATTCATATAACCATGGTATTTAATCAGATTATGAACCATTGTCATGGTAGTAAAAGGTGAGGATAATCCTTTCCAATCTTTCCATTGACTTAACCGGAGTATTTCCCCTTAATTAACCGCCGAACAAGTTGAAGTTATAATATTTATACACACATGTTCCCTATGGCACTGGGTTTATTGATAGCTCAATAACAATAACGTCAGACAGGTCCTAAAATAAAGGAAGATACACGATAGAAGCAAAATCTGAATTCTGAAAACGATTTGATCTAAAACATAAATTCATGATGATACCTATCAGTTTGGCAATGGAACACTGGGAAGCAAGGTATTAACATGAACATTGTTGAATATTTAAAATAAAGAAGAAAGAAAAAATGTATAAGCATAAAAAGACAAAGACATACTGTAATAAATACATGTGGAAATGTAAAGTAAAAAATAGTAAATGTTTATCAATTTTTATAACCACTTAAACGATAGGATTGCTTTAATTATGTAACATATGGGATGGGATTTATTTGGAAACTCCTTGACTTGAATCGACACGTGTGTAGAGTTTGAAAAGGGCAGCTACCCTGAAACATTCAGGTGATTCAATGTGGCATTTAAATAATGTACCTGTATGTTTTACGTTTTGTATGTGAAAGGCGATTCCATAACGTCATGTTTTGTGTCCCAAACCCCGAGGATGTTATTTTCAAATGTATCGGTCAGATGCGATACTTATGTGAAAATCTTCAGAAACGAGCTCAGTACCCATTGAAACATAAACCCCGTTTAATGGTACAGGGTAAACCCCAAAGACATAGAACACAAAAACAAAAAATCACAAACAAGAAACATGAGACAACAGAGCTTAACTCCACAAACAGCACAGTGCATATATACTATATAAAACACTAGGTTTGTTTATCAAGGATTGTTAGGTTCCGCCTTGGAACGGTCAGTAAAATGTAAATTTACTGAAGGTCTAAACCAGTTTACGTGCCTCACTCTTATCCCAACAATCCTGAATAAAGAAAAAAAAACATGAAAGGTTAATCAAAGTCGAACCTACTTACACAAAATATTGCAGACGAATCCGCGTTTAAAAGTTTCGATTAGTTCATGTGTTATGCCCAAAAATCTGAGGAAGTTGTTATCAACATGTATCGGTCAGATGTGAACCTACTTACACAGAAGATTGCTGACGTATCCGCGTTTAATAGTTTCCAGTTAAGTGTGCATAATCAGCACGTTACATGGTTGTTGGTCAAACACATCATCCTTTTGTACAAGTTAAGATGTATTTAGGGACAATCATGATAGGTACTGTAAAGCCATTTGACCGTGGAACAAATACCTCGGCTATCGCAACTATTTACACCCTGAGCTGATTTTAAGAAGCATTGCAATTCAGACATTTTTGTGATACCCGATATGGATATAGATAATAAATACTCTTTTGTTTGCTGATGCCAAATTTCATTATTTATTAGTGGTCACTTCTTTTAACACGAGACCAATGATCGAAAGTCCCAGTAATGAGAAATATTCATTACAATGGCTACGGTGATGAAACAGATGTTTGTCTCTTCTTTTAACATGACTCAAATCTCAAAAATACCCAATTATGATTTATCTTTCATATCATCATGATAGTAAAATTGATGATAACCCTTTCAACACTCTGCAGTAGACTTTACTGGAGTATTTTCCCTTTCTTAACTGCCTTATCAAATGAAATATGAACACGTTCCCAATGACATTGAGTTTATTGATCGATAATATCAATTAGATTAAATAAAATACTTAAATGCCTAGTCCGAAAATTAGGGTAGTGAACGATAGTTGCTGGATTTTTAAACGCTTGAAGCAGAATTTGAAATTTTAAAACGATCTGAATTTAAACTTAAAGTTATTATATGACTCCTATCAAGTAATTAAAAAAAGGCTTGTTAGGGACTATATAATATAAACATCGTTAGTATTTGAGTCGGTGTGGCCATACAAACTACAAATACAAAATGTGTAATAAATTAATGTCAATCCCAATAAAACGACAGTACAACCTTAAGGATACAGTTCGCGAGCTTAGTGCAAAACGGTTGTAATTCAATGTAGATATAGAATATTTATGTTTTCTTGGATAAAGGATGTTTTTCTCCGAATAGGGGTCGGTTGTTTATTCGTTTCGTGCACTATTCCCGACGAAGCTGTCATAGAACTTAATCGAACTGATAGGAGGGTAAACCTACAAACACAAAAGAATATAAACGACTCAACGAAGTGAAGCTTCTCTTAATTGTGTTAAATAAGGCCACTGACAATGGTGAGGGTCAACCACAACATCCGTTTGTACAAGTTAGTATGTATATTGGTGACACGGTGCATAATGTAAAGGCGATTGAGCTTGAAACGAATACTTTGGCTGTGCCTTTTAAACACACCTTATGGAATATTGGTCAAGTATAAGGTACTTGCAAATGCAAAATATCATTCTGGTTATGTCAGAACAAAACAACAGGGTTTTAGCTATGGAGTTTTTTCAAGGTAGCTGCACCAAGTCCTTTTGTAAGCATCCTACCGCTCTCATATAATTGAATTCAATGCTAGCTTGGGCGCCCGTCTGCTTTCATATAATTAATTGCTCAATTAGAGAGTCAAATATTTAGTTTTTCTTCGTTACATCTTGTTCATTATTATTTTATAAAATAAATAATATATATATTGCAACGAGAACCCGAGTATTAATTCACTACTCGAGTACTCGGAAAAAAAGGTTTGAAATTCACGAAATACGCGATATTCAAGATGAAAATAACCAATATATACAAACATTAACTTGTCTTTCTCGAAAACTAATTCAAGTTTTCCGTGTAATCGAGTACCCGAGTACTCGATCGGAAGATTGTCCGGGTACTCGAGTATCAATTTCACTACTCGTTGCTATCGCTAATATAAATACAAAGGTTACATATTTGGCCGTTAAAACCTAAAACTATAATTAAACAAAATTCCTAACGTGTACTTTTCAGTTCAGAATGTTCCAAGTTTCACACAGCCCTTTTTTCTCACTTAGCCCCAGTCCTACTTCTGTAGAACCTGCCCTGTTTCAAACCTGGTTGAAGCCCTAAATAAATATACATGAAAGCGCCCTGCTCTAATAAAAAGAACCATTGCAATTTAATTATGTTTCAGCCAACTAACTAAATTAATAATCACACTTTTATGTTGGCTCATTCGTATTTAGCATTATTATACATTCCGTTATAACCTGCCACGTATACTCATTACTACGTACTAGGTAGGCATACATGCTTTTAAAGTCGTTTCGAATTCTTGTTGTTAATCTGTATTATTATATGCAGGTTTTTGCGACAGCTTTAGCTGTTCTCAGAATGAAAAAAAAAGCCCGATAACCATCTAAATACGCAATCTCTTTGCTGTGATTTCCCTTGAAGAGCAGATATAATATCTGCCACGTCGTACCAGACAACTGTGCTATATTCTGAGGTATCCATTGTGATTTATCCATAATAGTTTGGATATAGAATTGAGTATTATTGTCATTGAGGGTGCTTATTTTATTCAATTGCATATTGATGTAATACCTGATCAGGTTATTCGTAAAACCGTGATTGTGATTTCAACTTTTAACTCGCACTTCAAGTATAATGACCCCTACACATAAATCCATGTACAACAATAATTTTTTTTGCATGGGCCTTTTTAAGAAAATGTTGACCTGGTTTACAAGTTGATGTGGGAGAGTTGTATATCGTTTAAAAATGGTTTGGCATTTTGTCGGTGTGTTATTTTGTCCTTAAACATTTTTCAAAATAGCAACTAGTTTTGTCTATTGCTCAAGGACAGCACAGGCGATTCGTAATCCAATATCAGACAAATACAATGTCATTTGGTCGACCAACAAATCAATGCCTCCGTCGTCGGAATGTTGTACACACCCACCAACAGAACACCCTATCCCATTTTGTATCAAATTGCCACCCCGAATGGCCAGGTAAAATACTTCACTAAACGAAGGACCGTACGACTTTAAAAGTCATTATAGCAGCAAATGTGCTTGCACTCAAGCAAAAGGACACGCATGTCCACAAAACATTGAATACAATTGTGATGTTTTTCCATGTTTCTTGTTTGTGATTTTTTTGTTTTTGTGTTCTATGTCTTTGGCGTTTACCCTGTGCCATTAAACGGGGTTTATGTTTAAACTTTTGGCTACTGAGCTTGTTTCCGTAGTTTTTGACATAAGTATTGATCGTGTTACATAATGAGGGGACTTTTGGTAATTCACAGATGGGGTAAGCAAACTGACCAAACTCATTACTCTGTTTAGTGTGTACATTTAAAAACATACAGTGAATGCACTACTATCAACATTTGTCCCAATGTTTATATTTCATCGAAGTGCCCATTATTTCACTGTTTTCCTGTCAGAATTTACGAGGTGTACTTCGGAAGGACGGAATGGTGAGATTTTAAAAAACAAACTTCAATGGCGTTTTATATCATTTATTTTTATCACACTATCGGTAGCTTGTCAGATAAGAAATTGTCTCGAGAGTAACCAAAACGTAAAAGTCCTGCTCTAAGAAATCCAAGTGTCGTTACTGTGTTAGTAATTCATGTTGGATTTACCTAGGCTATTTCATGAAAAATCATAACGTATTTCGAAAAAGTAATTTGAATGTTTTCAAATCGAGACAATCTCCGTAAATCTGACTGGCATCCGAAATTGGTATACACACTACACACTTTATTAGAAGAAATATGGGTAATATAACTCATAATCGGTTGTACAAAACCAAACGGTTGAATTCAACTTGTTTGTCTTTTTTATATCACATATTTTGGATGGTGGCTATCTAAGCAACTAAGTTTTTATTAAAAAATATGTTTACAACTCTGAATCGTATGATCTTATAATAGATTAAACAGTTGACATTTTGTAACAAAATACAATTATCATATGTGTAAGAAACAAAACTGTCATTGTACAAAGATCAGAAATATATATCAAGGTATAATAATAAAAGCATGAATTGAAGGTATACAGCACATCACTTCAGATAAAACAGAGATAACACCTCGTTTGCGAAACACTGCGTGTAGTTGCACTTAAGGTTACAGTTGGTGTCAAAAGTTGATTGTACGTGTAGGCTCAAAGACATCGGTGCGCGTTCCTTGTGATTGGATTCAATTTTGTACAAGTGTTACCGTGTGTATATTGAGTTTGCTCAACTTTGCTTAACTTTCTCAAACCAATGGGAATAAGATTCATATCGGCTACACGTTTATAATTTATCAAATGTACCCATGACTTAAAGGTATTTCATTTGAAGAGAAGCAACCTCGGGTACGTACATGGAGCGTTTCGCAACCTCGCTGATGTCAACATTGGTTCGTAAGTTCAGAGAGTTATTATTTGGAAATATGTCTTGGCATAACCCATGGTATTTGCTAAAGGTTTAAGCAGAAATTTCAACAAAATAACAGCTGGAAATTAAAAAAACAACTAAGCATCGATTTTATTTTAAGAATGTTCATGGAATATTGGCCTATGTGTTATGTTGATTGTGGTCGTTATGTTTGTTTTATTTCATAATATGTTAATGATTGTTAGTTTTTCACATTTATCTGTTAATCTGAAATATCAACTTTGTTGACAGAGATTCTCTTCGGTAACTTTAGAACTCACTTAATTATATCAGATAAGAAACAATCGCAGACATAAGCACAGACACAAACATGGCACCGAAGGCTTCCGCGCCGCTGCATGTTGACTCGACACTCAACGTCACCGTTGCTGTTCCGGTTAGGGGTCCGGTGTCAGTGGCATGAAGCACCAACGTGTAGGTTGCCATTGTGCTTTTTTCAAGCGTCTTGCTGGTGTACCATCTGTCCCGTAAACGAAGTCAGAGTTGGTGTCTCCAGCTTAAAATAAACACATGTTATTATGCGTTAATATCTTTACATTAAACCGTGAGATTATATTCGAGATTTAAGCTGATTAAAATGCGGCCGCATATTCGTTACAATATCATTTGCCTGCAGATGTATTATGGATATAACATTCTAATTTTATTTTTCTTAAGCTTTTTCAAACATTTATTCAGTCTGAAGGTTACACTGTTTATACATTTGCTTGTAAATTAGCATTAAAACTACATGTAGTAAAATAAACAATATTAATTCAGGTAAAAGCACAATATTAAAACAAAACGACGAAAAACAGCTTTAAAATATTTTGAAAATGCATCCTACAGGCAATGGAGTATGTGACAGTATCGCTTGCGTCCGGATCTGTGGCTGTATATGTGCCTACCAGCGTGTCTGAAATGGCGCATGATCAAAATGTTATACATGTAAACAATGAATGAATTCAAAGAATATTATATATTGTTTAAGTTTATAAATGTTTCAATAGTTTTATCAATCGATAAAATTATCATCGATGTATTGACTGTTGGATTGAATGCTCCAGTGTTAACCAATTGATAACGAAATCAGTTAACGCTTCGTTGAAGGGGAAAGCTGTAAATTATGTATCTTATATTGAAAACAATGAGGATTAAAAAGACCAGGGGTCGAATTTCAGAAGTATGTTTTAAAAATGCAATGTTGAACTTGTTTAATCACTTTGGAATTCAGATTCTTTAAGGGAGTCGTTCAAGTGTTTTTTGGTCAAACGTGAACACAATTAATGTCGTATGATATGTGAACAGACTGCTTGTTGCTAGGATACGACTTCATCATGAGTTAAAAAAGAACTCAATTGTGAATCATTATTGAAAATGTGACAAAATATGGTATATTTAGCCGTAAGGCAAATGATAGAGTTGAAAATATTTGCTTTTAGCGATCTAAATTCTTACGATGATATATGTTTTTGTTTTGTTTTAATGTATCTGAATGAAATTAATAATGCTTAAACTAATGCATTTGAAACTTGAATCATTTAAGGCTTTAATATACAAACTGCTTTTCAAAGGAGTGTATGCTAGTCACTATTCGTTCATAAAAAAGGAAAACAAAAACATTACAATACCCATATCCGCCCGACAACTGTCCGATATAAATAGTCCTGGTGCTGTTGATATGACGTCATTGTCACATGGTATGTACAGCGTGATTATATAAAGAGAACGTTTAGCATTGAATGTTTAGCCTTTTAAAGAAACAACCCAAGACAACTAACGCATAATGTAAACTGATTGCTATTTTTTACCAGCGCCAGAGTTGTCCTCAACACACTCTGTGAACTGTGCCTCTGCGTACGCTGGCGCTTCATTGACGTCGGAAATTGTAAGGGTAATGGTGGCTGTTCCAACACCGCCGTCTACACTATCAGTAGCCCTGAAAGGAATCAACAACTAAGCGTCACTTTAAATTAAATAATTGAGTGCGATTAATTATGATATGGTTTTCGAATAGTTGCCAGGTTAATACAAACTAGGAATGAATATGAAATAAGGTGACTTTAAAAATATCGTAAGCATCCGAGCTTATTGATGAGGACTCAACCTCACATTTGTTCAAACACTTCTCCTAAAAACAGTAGCATAATACTCTCTAAATTTTAAAACTTGAGAAGTAAATGAAGTAATTATATTCATACATACTTTACTTTAAATATAAGAGTTTGAGCCGCTTCAAAATCCAGCGTCTGGCCAGTTGCCAAGGACACTACGCCAGTGCCTCCATCTATCGTTCCTTTACCACCCGCATCATCAACAAGAATATAGGGGCCAAGGGCGTTGTCAGCAGTTGCTGTGGCTGTAAAGAGGGGTGCCCCAGCAGTGGCGCCTTCTGCTATTGCAGTTGGGACTGGTATATTGCCATCTGGGGTACCTAAAGCATCAGGAGCTGTCCATGTAGTTACCCCTGCCTCTATCAAGAAAAATAAAATATTAATATGACATTTGCAGTTTATATTTGACAGAAAGGATAAACATCGTATTTGTGCTTTTAAAATAAAAGTAGTATGGCGATATAGGCGAAAATTTCAATCTTTGAGTTTAGAATATGCATGATAATGACATCTGCAAAAGTAAACTATATCTTCGAATGCCAAAGACCATTATATGGATCTTATATTTACTGCTTTACTTAAGAGTTATTGTATTTCATTTCATGTCCTTTCTGTATAGTTTCAGACATAAACAGTGCTAAATTTAATTTGGCGTACACCTTCGAAGTTAATTTACTGTACAAATACACTGGAAGAGTTATTTAGATGCTTCGCATGATCCCAAATATGTCAATTACAAGCAAGATTAAAATTGAATAAAACAATGATAATTTCAACACTGTCGACATATCTTAGCACCAGATTAAGCAAAATACTATTTTCAATAATTGAATGCAACTAATTCAAAGATCCTGAAAAAATCATAAATTAATGACTACACTACGGACTATTGGACTTTATGCGGGGCGTCTCTATAACACAAGGGTGTTGTTATCCGTAAACAGGAGTGTCTGGTATAGGTATAATAACATCTTACTTATGTTACTTACTGAAAAGCTTAGCCTATAGAAAAGAAGGCTTTATTACTTTTACGAGTGTTTATTACTGATGTGTGTAATCATGATTGTACAGAAAGCTCTACCAAGATAAATATCACTCTACAGTTCGTTTTCTTTGGTGTAAACAAATAATAGTGCCCTTTTTGAAGGGCCAATAGAACATCCCTCTGGTGGTTATCGTACCTACACATCTTCGGCACATTACCACTAGACTAAACTTACGCATTTAGAAGTTAAGAAAGTTTATCTTAACCCCCCAACCAGCAGTCAATACAATCTATTTCTTTAGTGATGCACATCAAACGTAATTGTGTGCGTTGTTTAAAATCGGTGTATCTGTTGTAAAGATACTTCTAACAGGTGTTTTAAAGGTGTCATTTTTAAACATAAGCCTGTTCGTGAATGAATGTTCATGTAACTTATTCTATTTTGCTTAAAGATGCACTATTACTCCCAAATAAGATTGATGACAATTAATACAATTGTTTTAATTTACCGCAAACGATGAATAATGTCAAAAACAATGGTTCTTATTAAGGGATACCGAGTTTAATTTGAAAGAAAGATGCAGAAAACTCGGCATTTCTTCCTTTTGAGACAATATACGATGACAATTAATATTTTAGCACTCACCAATCGTTTATTTTTTGCGTTTTCAGCTATTAAATAGACGATTACAATCTTGTTATCAGTAATTAATATATTCCATTAATGCATTATTTAGTAAGTTGTTAAAGGTTTACCACTTATTTTTATGTTTTGTTATACATGTGTATGTATTGATTTTGATAAGAGTGTCACTTTATACACCTTTATTGTGGTGTTTATGTGTTATTATCAGATTATTTACGTACTTACAAGCGTTTAAACATAGACCACATACGCACCAAAATAGCATTTTCAATAAATAATGTGATGTCATCAATCACTGGAACTTGCTATTAGACATTTAACGGGGGTTTATGTTTAAACTTTCGACTACTGGGCTTGTTGATGAAGTTATTCATATAAAAAGTGTACGTAATTTTAACCAATTCCCCTTCAATATACTTTCATTGTGATTTTTACGTTTTACACTTAGGCATTTATTTGTATTATGTCAATCAAAGCAAGTAAAATGGTGTGTTAATAGTTGTTATATATATATATATATACGTTGTCTTGTGACGTTACTTATATCTCGTTCAGTGGATGTTGGGATTTGTAACTCTATGTAGCTTATATTGTAATAATTTGATTATTTCGAAATATAAAGCTTTGTAAATTTTTGAGTTTTATTTAACGGTCTGGGTATAATTAATATTGCAGTTTTCTCTCATTGGCTCACTTCTATGCTAGTCTAATTGAATAAAATGATATCACATAGTGGACTCCTCCAATCCGTCCATGTTGCCGGTTATAGAATGAGTGCCAGTGATGCATTACTTGGTCTCTGCGGAAAAAGCGATAATGCAATAAAAGTGTTGTAGACACTCGCGGGGGAGTAAAATTTAAACTATTTGCGAGTCAGAGATGCAAGTTCGCGGAGGGAGGAATGAGTCGCGCGGAGGGAGGAATAAGTCGCGTATTAAAAGCGCCACATTATTGAGAGTGATTAAAAAGCAGCTTGGTACGGAGACAAAGCGCCGGATGTTTAAGGACAGTTGAAGTAATTGTCGGATTTCGCGATTCCTAATGATAATAGTTTAATATTTCTAAAGTCAAATCATTTTGCGAAAATTTGTCCTTAAGTACTAATCATACAGACAGTGTAGTGTCGAGGAAAGTTATCACATATATATATATCAACCAATTTTGAATGAATGGACTAGATAGAGGCAGCTTAATTTCGCTTTCGGTCCATGGTATCTAAGGTCTATATTGGATCTATAAACATCATTTTAGACCATATCGCTCCGTGTAAAAAGCGTAGTAAAACACACGCGATTGAAAGTCATAAAGTGTAGTTAAGTAAAACACAACTTGTACCGTATGCTGGTAATTTAATGTTCATTTCATATATTATATATCTTCATTTTAAAATAAATATTATTTTGTATTGTATTTGCGTGTCAGTATGTATCTAGATGTTATTGTCAACGATCCTTTATGTTTAAATTATTTATAGACTGAAATTAAACACATTATACACACTATATACATCTTTGTATAGATGACTTTGAATTAAGCATCTAATCAAAACTGTAAATGATTTTTCTTCAACCTGTCATTATCAAATTGCACATTTCAAAGTCAAACAAATAACAACAACAACCTTTAATGCATTGGCGATATTCATCGCAACAGCATAAAGCACACAAATGAGTATACATGTAAGGGTATCATATACAATTATCGATGTAATAAACTTATAATATTGAATTATTTTATTATTGAATAATTTATGAATGAAATGCCTGGAAAATTGAAATATTTCAGATTAGCTTCAATAGAGATTAGACTGTTATTGTAAATGTTTAAGTCAAGGAGTTTACTGGTTTATTATTAAGAATATATAGTTGGTATATTTCCCAATCATCGCTTACCGAAGGACTACGAACGACGCCGTGGTTTCGTATAAAGTACAAACTTTTTAGTTTCACCGATTTGCATATTTCATTTAACTTAACTTAAAGTGGCTTTACTTCACCCTTTTAACATTTTAACCCACAGAATGATAAAAAAAAATGTTCTGTTCTGTGTAAATGCTTGAACCCCGTTTAAATGACCCCGAGGGAAATATGTGCATATAAACGCAAAACATCACTGGTGTATTTTTGCTATTAGGGCGGTAAGTTGGGGCTAATGTGCCTCCGTGGGACATGCCATATAAACCTGATTTGCCTCTGGGGTTGTTTTGATTTAAGCCGCAATTTTCAGAAAATATTCGGCATAATTATAAAACTGAAGGACGAACATTGTTATATATACACAATTATTTATGTATTAAATATGTTGTCGAAAATCCATAGCAAAATATTTCTCAAAAAGCAACTGGTATATCTAAATACAATGTTTACGTCTGATTTTTCTTTTATCGCGTTTAGCTATTTGGTTTCCTTCTAGGCTGGCATACAAGAGTTAGAAGCTACCGCACACACTTTATCATATGCATTTAGTTTCTAATGAATCCAGCAGTGAATAAACATGAACAGCTAAGACTTACGTGTTTTTACCGTCTTATAGTCATTGAATGCGGTGACACTGGACATATATTAGTTTATCTAAATGTTACCCATGCAAAAGAAATGAATTAGATATAACTATTTCTATCATAGTTCACTGATAGTAGTTTTACGTATCACTATGATACATGTTCTGTTCCAACAAAAACTATTGGAGCTTTATTAAATATACTGGCATTTTTTTTATTTGCAATATCAACGCGTGCAAAACAACTACCAGATGCATTATTTTGAGGGGCGAAATGAAGTGTTGAACATATCAACGGAGTAACAGTGGATGTGTTTTCTCTTTAATAAGTACACTTCTTTAAATCGCTCAGGCCATTTTTTAGGGTAACATGAGCAATGCGTCTACTTTATACTTATTTCAGACATGTTTTTATAAGTCGTTTTTAATCGCTTGATTCAATGCAATTTTGTAGTGTGTATAACCAGCCGCCCGGTATGTTCAGTCGGTAAGAGCACCAGGCTAGCCCCACAAAAAAAACAACATTATGTTTCCTCATAAATAATACAGATAATTGTATTTCTAAATACAAATATCGTCTGATAATAAAAAAAATGATTTTATTTCAATAGCCGCAATTATTTTTCAAATTGACAGATACAATTACTTATTTCTGTTAAGCAATCGAACAAATATCACTTTATCAAAATATTTCACTTGCCGTATAATGAACACGAACTAATTAACTGATTCTATGCATGTTTTGCTTGATTATTTAAGTTCTTTGATTGTTCATAAAATACAACTTTTGCCACTCTTATATGTTTCACCCAAACCGTGTTCGTGTATGTCAAATCGTGTGGTTTAAACGAACACAGCATGTACGTATAATGCTGGCCTTATGTTGGATGGGGTACAGTGTTGGTAGGAACCAGCCTCCTGGTTAGATCTGTTGGCAAAGCGCCGCGTGTTTGCCTGCGGACATGGGATATCATAGCAAATATTTACTGTTTTGTCTTGACGACATTTAGATGGTAATGAAAACATCAAAATTGATTCCGTTTTCACTCTGCGACGATCCTGTGTTTCCCTTATTTTAAAATGGGTGCTATAATTTTCCAGATCACTAAATTTGCCTAAAATTCTCGTGTATTATTATATCATGTACAGTTTATTTCAATACTGAAGTGTTTTTCAGTAACAATATATATGCCTTACATTTTATCAATCTGATTGAATCATTTTTTCAATGAGTGCTCTGCTTCCCGCAAGCGAATAAGATCTTGCATTTACTTCAGATTAATATTTCAAAATATTGTTTTGGTATAAATCCAGTCAAAACATGAGTACAAGTGTACGCACGCTCCAGATCATTTCGATTTTGTTTCCATTTCAATTATAAAATTCCTTTTTATAAAACATTTTTTTAACAAACTATTATGTATATAATGTTGTTATTTCGGTGGTTTATGTTTAATCTTTATCAATCAAAAATCATTTGTGCGATAATACTGACGTCGTCAGTTTTATCCTGTTGTCGTCGCTTTTCTGTTGGTATCTTTTATATTCTCATACTGTTTATCCGGTCAAGTTATTCACAACAACGCATTTCTGTCTGCTTCAGACGTTATTCGAATGTATTTGTGTTTTATCATTAAGGTAAACATATTCTTTACATGGAATAAAGAATGACTAATGCTTCAATTATCTATCCAACTAATCCGTACGAGTTGTTATTCTTGCCGATTGGAATTAGGTATGTCAGTGATCTTCGGCAACCGCGTGAATCGGTACCCGCCTTGTGCCCTATCATTTTCTTCGCAAATTCAATCGCAAGTGGCCCGTTAGTAAGATACAAGGGTGCCTCAGGATTGAATGCGGACGTTACATGGTACTAGGACGGGAGACGTCAGATACACATACGATTTTTTAATATCGCACGGGGCTCGTGAGGGACAGATGAGGTATTGAATCACACATGTATATTGGATTGTAGAATACTTAAACGACTTGAAGAGCCTGAAACTCAGAACAGTCCGTTCCAAAATCATAAAATCCAAATCATACGGCATCCGCCCGAATTCTGTTGGGGCCGTACTGGACCGGTGCAATGTTGTCTTTAATGTGTATGATAGCTTACGGTATTTTAGAATTTTTCTCACATCGGAATCTTTCAACTGGGCACTCCCGATGCGCTTAACGACTAAATAAGAACCCAATGAATCACGCCAGATAGCCACGGTACCTTCGCTGCCGCCGTGGTATTTTGCAAACTTTCCATGTAACTTATAACATACTAGCAACCAACTAATGGTCTAAGAATATGTAACTGTTCTCTTAAGTTCAAATGTAACGTCATGACAAAACAAATAGGGATTACTAAAACTAAACAATGCATACTGGACCATTCTGTAAACGAATTCTTAATAGTATTCGGAGTTTGGCAATTTTAATTAATTTATTTATAAAATACAAGTTAATTTCGCTGATGGGTATCTATAAAGATCATTTTAGACCTTATCGCTCCGTGTACAAAAAGCATTCGAAAAAGATGCTTGATTAAAATTCAAAGAAGTTGCTTAACATAAACATAGCTTGTGCTATATGCTTGTAATAGCATGTCAATTTCATATTTTATGATTGTTTTTGTTTGTGTTCAACCCCAATTCTGAACAAAGTCACTCTTTTATTAAAGTAGATATAATTCATCTATGATTTCTTCGTCACAAAAACGCTGCTGACTTTAAGATATCACTAAGTCAGAGGCGTTCCAACTCCCTGTTTTGTATTTATTTATGTTCAAATTATAAGATAACAGTAATGAATCTTTCAATATAACAGATCACTGAACGTCGCATAACACCAAAGCACAGAAAACAATTTCCCAAAATGTTTATTCATATTTTATCAATCATAAATAGATACAAAGTAGACCCTGGCGGCTCTGAAATTCACAAAAACTGATGAATGTTTAACAATTTACTGTATGCGTTTTGAAGATGAAATGTTTGAATATTTACATTCTCATGCTCATGCTGTTATTTTCTTTGAAAAGAAAGTGAATGGAAATGTATTTTATTTCATCCCTGTTCCTCGACCAATTTTCTTTGCAGACAGACTTCCGGGGATTTGAATGACAAATGCAATGATAAGTGCAATGGAAAATGCAATACAAACAAATCTTGTCATTATTTTATAACCTTTTGTCAAAACAGAAAAGACACGGTGCATTTTGAATTGTAACGACTTTTATTTGATAACGACGCGTTAAACAGGCCGTGCTCTGTGTGAACACACCTTAGCAAACACAGAATAAAACAGGGGACAAAAACCAGCAAGGTAAATGTGAGCGCCGCGAACTTGTTCTGTATAGATTGCAACTCAACCTTAAAAAAATATGCCATATTAATAAAGTAACATTTTTTTTCTATACAATTCGTATTAAGTATAATGGAAACATGTTGTGTGTCAATTTTGCAATTTACTTTCCATTGCACTGATGCAAACAGTTTAAATCTTTTAACCGGTAAAATTATTATGTTCTAGTTCACTTATATGAGGCTTTATGAACAAATTGAACACAAAAGATATACGATCAGTTGTCAAATATTAAATGAAGACCACATTTGAAAGACATATGACTAAGGCTAACAGACACTAAACTTGAGACCCTCGACACAGGCAGATCACACATGCATCAGAAACTAAAAAAAAGATGTTATAATCTCACTTTCTCTAACACACTACATATATTTCGATCACAATCTTCGAAAATATGTTATGATCCGATATAATTTACAAGTAGGATAGTCCAAAAAATACTTTATACATAACCGCCTCAGTTTTATTTTTGACCGTCAAGTTTTGATGTAAAAAGGTGTAGCAACAGGTGCATCAAATAAAAATGGTATTTCCTCTTGCAGGATTGAGCAAAGTGGTTATTAGGGAAAAATAGGTGACACGATAATTGGATGTACGTGACAAATGGAAACTGTAAAGCATATCCATTTTAAACAATTATTTAAAGTTATTAATAACGTAATTTCATACTTTTTTATTTAGCGAAGTGTTATGTTGCAGCCCACTTTATTTAGTTAAAAATCTGATACTCGTTTCATCATATATTTACGAGATACACAATCGTATTCAACTCGTTTTAATATAAAATATTTTAGTAAGCATATCAAAATGCTCGCTTACTAACAAATTTCCTGAACTCGTTGACTATATGACGACTCATGACAGTTCCTATATATCTCTGTTGTAAAATAAATAGTTGGTATCGCATTTGCTTGTTAGAACGTGCCAAGATATTTTTGTCGACGACCCTTAATGCTAAAAGCTATATCTTTTTCGAGTCAGAAATTATCCATCTTTGTATATAAAGCATCCAATTCAGAACTGTAAATAACCCTGTCATATTAACAAATTCCACATTTTACATTGTGTAAGATACCATTTGTTCAGTTTCGCCGATTTGCATATTTCAATTAACTTAATGAGAGTTTAATTTAAATTTGTTTGTCAATGGCTTTGAAAAATATTTCGAATCAAACATGTGTATTAATACCAATGTATATATTTGAATATTTGAGATATTTCATAAGAAACAAAGTATAAAGTTTATTCTTAATTTTGCCATAAACGACTCGAATGTTATTTCATTTTAGTTCATACATTCAAACAGTTATCTTTCTTTTTATAAACCCTATAAACCTCGATCGCCATGCTAATACGCATACTGATAATTTATCAATGATAAGGGTAAATTTTGACTGATGTCTTCATGTATATTGCGTAAAATGTTAAACACGAAAGAAACTTTGTGATTTTGTGTTATATCTTGTGTGAATGTTTAGACCCCGTTTATATGACGTGAGCAAATTTATCCTCGTGAGAATTGTGGCCATATAAACGCAAAAAAGCCACATGTTTAAATTTACCATTAAGGTCTTGGGTCGCGGTAAATGTGCCTCCCGTTGGACTATCATGTCAGATAAAGCTTCTGATTTTGGTCGGAATTTTCAGTAAATGTTCGTCATAATTATAAAATTGTAGAGTGAATATTGTTATAAATACACAATTATTTATTTTATTAAATCTATGATTGTCGAAATTCCTTCTGCACACAATTTATTATATGCATTTTATTTAAAAAAAATCCAGCAGTGAATGAACATGAACAGCTAATATTAAGTGTTCGAACAGTCTTACAATTATAGAATGAGGTAATACAGGACATCTGTTAGATTAATCTAACAAAACAAAAATGAATTATATATAAATATTTATATCGCTAGTCACTGGTCATGACACTTTTTACATTGAAATAAACACGAACTAATATTTGATACGTAATCGCAGAAAATAAGACTATATCAAAATGATAAGGACATAATTAAACTCATTATCTGTATGCTTTACATTTAGCATTTTAGTTTCTGATTGTTCATAAAATATAACTTTTGCCAGTCTTTCTAATTTTGTTTCCACCAAACCCGAATTTGTCCGACACGGATTGGATGCGACAACGCAGTAGTACCAACAGTATTTAAATCGTGAGGTTTAAACAAAGCACCGCGTGCTTGCCTGGTGCCAGTTTTGTCTCAACAACCTCTAGAAGGTATTGATAAAGAAACAACGAACGACAAAATCATGCAATGCTGACTTTAACATGTAAGCTAGCTTACGGCCAATTACATATCTTCTCATATCGGAATCTTTTAACTTCGCAACAACAACTCCCGATGCGCCCTACGGCTAATTAAAAAAAAACAAGGTGCCTACAGGACAGTCTCGGTACCTTGCATGCCTCATATTTTATAAGTAATGTCATGATAATAAACATGCATTTTCTGATCTGATTTTCTTTTCTGAATGAATGGTTTATTGAAAATTATTGGAGCATTTCAGAGTTAAGCCATTTTAAATTAATTTATTAATGCAATACATTTAATTCACCTATGGTCCACGGTATCAAACGTCTGCATAGAGTCCATGAAAATACTTTTAACCTCATCGCTCCGTGTAAAACAATGTTTGAAAAAAAACGCTTATTAAAACACAAGCATTGAAATTCATATGATAGTATATAAGTTAAAATCAACTCAGCTTGTGCTTTCTGTAGCATATATTGTTGGTAACATTATGTCAATTCCATATACAATATGGTTATATTTATTTGTGTTAACCATTTGTCCATTACCCGATTTCTGAACAAAAGCACTCGTTCATTAAAGAAGATATAAACCAACTCTGAATTCTTGACTTGAAGACATCATTAAATCGAAGGCCTTTCAACATCCTTATTTGTTTTTAAATAATATTATTTAAAGTGAAATAACAAATGTTTAAACATACCAGATCTCTGAACGCCGCAGAACACCATTGCACAGAAAACAATTTCCCGAAACATCAGTAAATCGCAGGTGTGCGTGGAACGTTTTTCAATCAGCCGATATGGCGCTACAGCCCCGACCTGACAATTTATACTGCAGAATGCTAGGGTTTCTACGGCAGCAAGACAACATTACCTTATTTAGACAAAATGTTATGTGAGTTGCAATTTTCAATTGCAAACAAACTGACACTCGAGGACTCATTGATTTTATTCTATGAGAACTGTTATTAAATGTATTATCGATCGGCTACAAAACAGTGCAGGTGTCATCAATAAATTAATGAACGCCTTGGTGGTCCTGTAATGAACAGATACCAAACAAAGTTAAATACTGCACTGCCTGCGTTTTGAAAATGATTAATTTTATTGATTTACATTACCATGCGTTGTTTTATTTGCAAAGAAATTGCATCAAACAATTATAAGAAAATAGTTATGTATTGGTTCGATGCACTTGTACGGATTTAATTATTACTACGCGATAAAATTGATGTGTCATGCCGCTTTGCATAAACAACTGAGGAAACTGGGGTTGGGGTAATCACAGCAAGTTGAAATATGAGCCCGTGCGTACTCGTTTTCTATAAATTCTAGCTTCTGCTTTAAACTTGTATGACTAATAGAGATAGATTTTTTCATAAAATTAATGCATACAAACCATAGCAATCAGGTGCGTAGCCAGGCTTTACTGAATGTTACGCACGCTAGGAGGAGAGAATGGGAGGGGGAATATCCCTGTAGCCGTAGGGGCACTGATGTGTATTTGGAGGGATTTATAGGTTCGAGGCAGTCGACATTGTAGTAACCAAGTGATTGATTTAGGCTCAGTAAGCTATCGTGCTAAGAGAAACAATGATTATTATAGCTGATCTTCCCTTTATTCTTTATCAATATTTAGCTTAGCCCTCGACTTTGATGCCATTTTTGGCCATATTAATTTTTTAATTTTCAAATTGATGTTACGCACATGCGGAAGTGCGTAATGCTGGCTACGCTTCTGGCAATATACGTGAATTACATTAAAAAACACGTTAAAACAGTGTATGTCACACTTTCACATTCCATTGCACTGACTTTTGCACAACCTACTATCAATGCGGCAATTATTCAAAACTTTCGAAAAATTGCCGCATTGATAATAGGTTGTGCCTGAGCAATAGAGAGCCCCAGACGCTCCGGGCAGCGACAGAAAGAGCCAGGGGTTGCTGTTGGAACGCAGCTTGAGCACGCAATATGTTGCAGTCGATCATGGATTGTTGGGACAGGTGCATCAGCGTGATCCAACTACCAGACGTTTTTTGGCTCGTACGTGTATAGCTTTTCATATTCAACCTCAATGAATAAGCGGTATTTAAGTTACAGACACCTTAAGGCCGACACGCTTAAATCAAGAGCTCAGGGCTCAGTAGCTTCACCGCATAGGCTCAGTCAAAAACTATTGACACAAACTGCTCTATATATACTCATGTACGAAACGAATCAAAACTCAACAAGAATTTGACGTAAACGCTTAATGCTTGTTTTTCATGGACAAGCTCAGTAGCAATACCTTGACGAAAAACCTGTTTGTAGGCACCAGATATTAATCGGGACACACCGTACAAAATGTTCATCAGAAACAGACCACACATACATCTTGCATTTTTTGCCTTGAATTTGATAAGGAAAACCTTCACGTGTTTCAAAGTATATTATGATGACTGACTGATTTAAAGCACTTCTGTCAATGTTATATGTTGGAACAAGTTGAGAGAATTGTAAGGTTTTGCGCATATAAACAAGTTTCAACCCCACAGTAAATTTGCTCCATAGCGCTGTGTCAATCATTTTTGATAAAGCTATTGTGACGAGTTTTTGGACTTGTTTTGATGATAGTGCGTTTGTGTCTCTTATTCAGTGTCATTTGGGCCATCATCTTGTGCATCTCAACATGGTTTAAATTTGAATGTCTGACTACTGGACTTGTACATTGTATTATCATTGTTTTGTTTCAGCGCATGTGAACGATATAGGACGCTATTGGTTATTCTGCTATGCGCTTGGATCGCCATCGGCATAACTCAGATAAAAATGTAGAAAACAAACACAATTGTGATACATGTTTTACTTTTCTCAAATATTAATATACATGTACAAATGTTACTTTTGACACATCTGGGTAGTTATGTTCAATTTGAAAAAAGAGATTTACAATAATCTTACTTTGAATCTATTGTATACAATAAATAGGTTGGTATGGGTCAAATACGTAAATCACATTAACTTATACCTCTTGGTGATTTTTTTCTTACTTATAACGTGTTCATCTTATGTCAGGCATGCAAAGTTATTATGCATCAGCATTTACTTGTTGTAGGCTTAAGAAAGAAGGAAATAGAAAAATTGTGAAAAAGGCTGAGATATTCAGCAATCAGAACCAAAATGGCCATCATAATGCAGAATTCTCAATGAAGGAAGATAAGCCAAAACACACGAGCAGTGTTGACGAACAAATAAAATGACCCAAAAAACGATTTACTTTGGATAAATTGGACAATTTGACACTTATCCCAATATGTTATAACAATTATCTTCGTAGATTCAATTCGCAAGAAATTTTATCTGCTCTATGTATTGTCATTTGTATATTATAACATATATAATAATCGAAATAGCTAATACTCTTATAGATTGACTTTAAACTAAACTTTTCATTAAAACGTTCACAAACAAAGTAGCCCGTACACTGGTCCTAGAGCGAAAACTCCTATACTGTATAAATAAACTTGTGCATTAAAAAAACGGTCACCCTTCGACTCACAATCGCATTGTACTCAATCATATGTAATTTTATCAGAACTTTATTGAAACGTATACCAGGAACTCGTTGTCAGGCATCAACAAAATTAATAGCGTATATAATGCGATGAAATTGCATGTTTCAAAGATAAAACATCATAAAAAGTTCAATTTATAAATATTTTGTTATTATTATCTTAAAATGTGCCACCAAATGCTATGTTTCGTCAAAAAACGTTAAAAAAACTATAGAAAATATACTTGAATATAAAATTGTGTTCATGATTGCGTCATAGCTACTGTATGGTATTTGTTTAAACATGTTAAAAAATAGCTCTATTGAAACACAGCTTAAAGCAATCGTTGCCAATAATATCAATTATATAAATGAATCCCTTGTGAAATGTGTTCTAGATCTCCGTTGTTTGTTTTATTAAATTGTTAAAAGCAATATATTTTTAGAGTCAGAAATTAAATGCATACCACATTACAAATCCATCTTTGTATAGAATGCTCTGAATTAAGCATTGAATCAGAAACTGTAAATAACCCTGTTTGAATTTGTTTTTCAATGGTCTTGAATGTATATATTTAAATATTTGAGATATTTTATAAAAATAAAGTATAAAGTTTATTCTTAACTTTGCCAAAAACGAATCGAATGCTATTTCATTTTATTTGATTCATTCAAACAGTTATTTTTCTTTTTATTAACCCTATTAACCTCGATCGGCATGTTTTCACGCATACGTGATAATTTATCAATTATAAAGGGTAAATATTTACTGATGTTTTTATGTATATTGCCTGAACTTTTGAACAGGAAAGAAGCTTTGTTATGTTATGGTTTGTTCTGTGCAAATGTTTAGACCCTGTTTATATGGCGTGTGCAAATGTATTCCCGGGAGAAATGTGTACATGTAAGCCACTTGTGTAAATTTACCATTAGGGACTTGAGTTGAGGTTAATGTGCCCCATTGGGACTATCATGTCATATAAACCTTCTGATTTTGTCGGATTTATCAGTAAATATTCGTCATAGTAATAAAATTGTAGAGCGAACATTGTTATAAATACTGCTGTCGAAATTCCTTGGCAAAGTATTCCTAATAAGCGACTGATATGTCTACAACAATGTTTAGATCTGATTGTGTTTCTTATTTAGTTTCTTCGGGGTGTGTATACAAGAGTTATACAATACAATTTATCATGTGCATGTTGTTTCGGAATAATCGAATAGTGAATATACATAAACAGCTAAGTGTTCTAACAGTCTTACAATCGTTGAGGTGACACAGGGCATCAGTTAGTTTAATCTAAAGTTACTTAAGAGAATAAAATGATTAGATATTTATATCACAAGTCACTGGCAAGAGTTTAATCGAAAAAAAAATTCGAACTTTATTAAAAATAGTTAGTTTTTTATATTGAGGGATGAGGTACAGTGTGGGTAGGAACCAGCCGTCAGGTAAGATATGTTGATAAAGTGCAGCGTGTTTGCCTGTGGAAATGGGTTTTCACAACAGACAATTACTGTTTTGTCTTGTAGGTAATGAAAACGGAATAACGACTAAAGTATTTCAGGCAGAAGTGATTTTAGTTTGGTCAAATAACTGAAAAACATTATAAATGATTCCCTTAAGATTCTCTTAATTTTCAAATGGCCGCTGTCCTTTTCCAGATCACTAAAATTGCCTAAAATTATATTGTAAAGAATATATTATGTGCAGTTGATTTTAGTAGTGAAATGTATTTCAATGACAATGTATACGTTTATATCTTTCATTTTATCAATCTGAGTGAATCCTGGATTCAATGAGTGCTCTGTTTCCCGCAAGCAAAAAAGAGCTAGCATGTACGCAAGATTAATATTTTGAATCATTGTTATGGTTAATGTTCAATTAAAAGCATAAGTTGGAATGTACGCATGCTCCAGAATGCTTCGATTATGTTTCTATTTTAATCTTTAAATTCCTTACTTATAATGCAATTATTAAAGCATTTTTATATGTATATTGTTGTTATTTCGGTGGTTTATGTTAATCTGTATCATACAAACACTCATTAGTGTCATAATACCGACGTACCAGTAAGTTAAAAATAATAGTCTGTGTTGTCGTCGCTTTTCAGTAGTTTGGCCCTGCTTTTAATAATATTCTAATAGTGTTGCCCTGCCAATATATTTACAACAACGCATTTCTGTCCGTTTACGAAGTTATTCGATATAATTCCGGCTTGATGATGAACGTTAAATTAATCTTGACATGGAATTAATAATGACGTATGCTACAATCAGCTATCCACCTGACCCGCTGTTATTCTACATAGAGCGGTTTTCTACGAATTCTGCAAATCATGATGTCAGTGGTCTTTGGTAAACGTGTTAAGCAGGACCCGCGTTATGCCCTATCATTGTTTCGCGAATTCAATCGCGAGGAGTCCGTAAGTAAGATAAAATGGTACTGCGTGATTTCATGCGGCTGCCTCACGGTACTGGGACGTTCTAGAGCCGTCAGATACACGTTATATTTTTTTTAACATCGTACGGGGCTCGCGAATGACTCGCAGGGACATGGTTAGGTACTTGAACGATGAAGGGCCCGAAATTTCCTAAAGTCAGTCACGAAATCGTACGGCATCCGCTCGAATCTTGTTGGGACCGTTCTGTGACGGTACACGGCTGTCTCCAACGTGTATGCTAGCTTAAGGTAAATTAGAAATGTTCTCACATCGGACTAAAATCTCCCGATGCGACCTACGGCTGATAAAGATCTCCAAGGCGCCCGCCGGATAGCCACGGTACCCTTGCTGCTGCCGTGACATTTTGCAATCATTCCACGTTATTTTTAGTTCAAATGTAACATCATGACAATAAACATGCGTTTTGCGAATGTTTGATTTCAAACATTTATGGATAATCTAAGAAAACGAGCATAATGTACCATTCTTTAAATACATTCTAAAAGTATCGGAGCATTTCAGAGTTTTACAAACTTAATTAAATTATTAATTTAATGCCACTTAATTATTGTAGGAACCTCGGTATCAAAGGTTTACATTGAATCAATGAAAATCATTTTAGACCTTATCGCTCTATGCAAAATAGCACTTGCAGAATTGAACCTTTGTAAACCACAAGCGATTGAAATTCATATATATGTTGGTTAAAATAAAAACAACTTTTGCTGTTTGCTGGTTAAAGAATGTCACTTTCACATATTACATTATTTTAATTATTTAATTTTATTTTCAACCAGATTTCTGAACGAAAACACTCGCTCTTTAAGGTAGATATAAATCATATAAAAATAAATGAATCTTTTAACATACCATATATCTGAACGCCGCAGAACACCAAAACACAAAAAACAAATTCCCGAAACATGCTGGCAAACTAGATCGCAGTTGTGTGTGGAGCGTTTTTGAATCAGCCGGTAAGGCGCTAGAGCTCTGGTCCGACAATTTATACTGCAAAATTCTACGGTTTCTACGACAGCAGTAAACATTGCCTTATTTAGACAAAATTTGACACAAATAGCAATTTTTCATCACAAACAAACTGACACTACAAAACACATCGACATTAATTTAATTAATATTAATATTATTCGAATAGTTTCAATGTGATTCAAATTTATTTTGCAGACACCATTAATAAATACAAAGTAGTCCCTGGCGGTTTTGAAATACAGGAATACGAGCTCATTTCAAAAGATGCACCAAAATATGCAAATTTTAAATGTGTACGTTCTCAACCTGTCAGTAATTTATATTTTAATACAACCCTTGATCCAGAACCCATTTGTATTACAGGCATCCAGGTGGTGTTAATGGCTAATGTAATACAATCAGCTTGACATCCAAAATATGTTTTGACAAAACAAATTTAGATATATGTGTAAGAGTATACGTTTATGGTTATGTTAATCGACAAGAGGTAATATTTATTCTAAAAATGGCATATTAATATTAACATTTGCATAAAAGTGGTATTAAGTTATGACACAGTGTATTATGCATTGTAATTAATTCTGCATATATTATAGTGCCTTAAAGATTTATAATTAGAATAGAACCCATATAATAAAAATAAATCTTATAATTAAAATTTGTTTATAACTACGCCCTTAACAGTCTGTGCCGTGTGCAATGACTTTGCAAGACACTTAAGCAAACACATAATAAAACTGTCAATGGGGTATAAACACCGAAATGGTATTATGAGTATTTTTGCTTGAGCGTCTGTCGAAATAGTTTTATAGATGCGAGTATAAAATGAGCCGCGACACGATCTCCATTAATAATAATTTATTTTCTTTCGATTGAATACTAACTAAATCGAATAGAAACTTCTTCTTCAAACCTGTTTATATATTTTGTAACCTATTTTCAAATATCAGTTTTTTTCGTTACTTGTGAAACATAGCTTTAAGTGCGCACTCGGTAAAACATATTACCAGCACTGTAATAAACAATTTATTTATTTTATGATATGCATAGAAAGGATATATAATGAAATTTAATTGAAGATTTTTTCGGAAAGCCCGCATACTTAGATGTGAATGGAATGTCGTTTCAGAAATGACGTTGATGAAACTGTGACCCAGACAGAGTCTTACCTTTGATTTATACGTGAGAACGAGAAATTTGATTTGATTTGAAGACAATACTTAAATCGTTTAAAACAGTGGAATATCTTATTTCACAAATCATCGAAAAACATGTTATACTTCGTGTCAGTTTATAAATGTAGCTTAATTTCTTATAAGATCACATCACTTATGTCTAAAAACCGCACAAAGTCACATTTTGTCAGAAAATGACGTTCTTGATTTCTTGTATCATCTGTGTGCCAGCTGAGTACCGAAATGAGTTTCGGTTTTCAAAACTTGTTCAAATCCTGCTACGACAAACCTTCGTGATCTATTACATTTTACCTTGTTATCATTCAATCTATAAAACACATTTTCTAATATAACACCTGATTTCTTTTCAGATTTCCATCTAAACATGTTTATTATTCAATGTATCACCTCAAAGAGGTTTTTGCGCAATAAACTGCCTGTGCATGGATTTCAATGATTTGAAGTATCAAAATACAACGACTTAATGTTAACTGTATAATCAGAGTCACTGCCAAATGTATTTTTACTGTATTTTGACATGAAGCATTTATTAGGTATTAAAAGGTTTGCATCGCGCTTATGATGAATGCATATGCCATTGAATGGCAATGAATACACCGTAAAACTATTACTGATTTTGAGTATTATGTATCTGTAATTTATGCTTCCTTTGCATTGAACATAAAACAGATGGATTTACAGTGTCGAATGGTCCTTTACATCGGTCTGGTTAAGTGTTGCACAGAAACATTATTTTCACATGAAATGACAGAAAGGTCATACGTGGCTACTCGATTTGTTTTAAGTGTTTTATCTCCTCGAGTTTATAATGACGCATTCCGACCATTTTCCATCGAAAAACAACCTCGGATGTACGCCAATACATCAGTGGATGTAGTTCATATAACACAAATGTAATTATTAATTAAGTGTAGTGTTTAACGTGTATTTTGTATTTCTAAGTTGAAATTGATTGTCAGTGAGGTGTATCATTGCATAAACAACTAACATTTGCCAAGAGTACATTCATGAAGTCTAACCCCCAAATTTATATGCGATCTTCTTTCAGCATAGTTAAACTGTTAAGATTTTTGACATTGTAAACCATTGTCCATATACATTCCATTTGTTTTCAACGGATAATGGCTTAGAAGTTCTGAATTTGCCGTCATCCGCTAGCGATGGTAAATGTCAACCATATATACGTCTCTTCCTCTTTAACATAGCTTTGCGATGTGGTCGGGGCATAACGTAGCCAATGGAAGCGGGCAGACGTTCAAATTCTTAAATTTTGCACCACCTTGAGGGTCTGTAATTGTATAATGTCAATGTATAACATGGCGTCCGTTTTGAATCACTGATCAAACCTTTGGCTGCCTGTCAACACTCTCATATTTCAGTGCGGGTAAATTTATTTTTCAATAAATTTACAAGAACAGTCGGAAACCTTTTTCAAATATCAAGTTATACTTAAAACACAGCCTCGGGCAATAGTTTACTTGTCCTTCTCGACCTCCGGCAATAGTTCGCTAGTCCTTCTTCGACCCATGTCAAAAGTTAGCTCGTTCTCCCTCGACCTCGGTCAGTAGTTCACTCGTCTTTCCTCGACCTCGGTCAGATTGTTTTTACTTTTCATCGACAAACTGTTTCATGAGTATATACTAACGAATTAAAAAGAATGATGAAAACTGTATTTTACAGAAAAAACACAGTAATCATTTTATAACTACAAACTACATTTTGTATGAACCAAAATGAAATGTTCTTGGAAGTCCATCATTTTTTCTTGTCATAAACTCGACTTCTAAAAGATTCTTGTATCTTGTATTGTTATCAATCGTATCATGGATTAAACTACTATCAAAAAGAATATACTTCCAAAAATGCATGCTTTTTAAAGACTATTGGTAAAAATGATATGCTATAAATTGTATCAAATCTGCATGTAAAACAATAGGTGTGAATGTCGATAGGGGTATTAAATCCACTTATTGTTGAATAAGTCAGAAGAGTAAATCATTTGCTGCGTCGTTACGGAAAAGCCCCGCCTAACTCTCTGTGACTAGAATGGTGCTGTTTCGAGAAAGAGGTTTTCGTGAACGTGCTATTAAAATTTATATCAATAATAAAAAAAAGCTTGGACTTGTCCGAGTCGAGGCTTGGCATTTCCCGCACTTTTTGCATAGTTTGTTTTCTTTCGTAACAAAAAGCGCGTTTGCTAAACAATAAGTGTGGGTCTGCAATTTTTCATAAAACATAGGTTCAGATATAGTATTTTCCAGGCTTAAGTTATCACAAATGTTATGAAGATGTTTACATTTTTCTTTGTTCAGTAAGTCATAATTCAAGTCTCGTATGCAGATAATAATTATGTTCAAACGTTATCAACATTTTGTCCAAACACTTTGAAGTATAATTTTCAAATTCTGGATCTGACATCGACGGTTTTTGATACAAGCACAGAATACTCCATTTCCACCTCTGGAGTGACAGCTCGTAGCACAGGCACTCAAGTTAATCATTTTTCAGGTTCCTGTGGCGTTTGAAGGGGAGATCAGCACGGGTGAAGGCCATCAGTCCTCCACCATGGCAGTTGTGATCTCGTATAACTTACATCCGTCTGCATTGAAGAAGTTGTTGTTGAGACTTTCATCCAGTTTGGTTTCAGCAATTACGAGCAGATCTGAAAGTTTATCATCAAGGATTTTACAAATTTTCATGGAATTTGTACCGTATGCTCTTAATATTTAGGTAGATTAAATACCTACCGGACATTTTTTTTTATTTCTAAGAGTTTTAAGGTTGTCGAAAAAATCTGAAGAGTCGCTATTTGTGCAGCAAGATAAAACAGAATCATTAGTCATAGGTGTTGTGGTGTCCGCTGTTGTGTCCTCGCCAGGTTATAGCCAGTCTTCTTCAGGATCTGGAATAGGATAAAAAGAGTCATTTATATCTAAAAACTGGTTGCAACTGTCAGTTGCAGATAATCCTGGTCCACCTCGTCACTGGGGGTGATATTTTCTCTGGTGTAGGGCTATAAAATGAGTCTGAAAAACAAGAACAATTCTTTTATTCAGGGCATATGGCACACGGAGGACATGTAAGTGAGTTATCAGATAGATTATTATTTAATACTGATTTAAGATCTTGATTGTTTCTTTCCTTTAGTTGGGAACATTTTTTTATGAATCCTGTGACGAAGGGTAGAGTTAAGTTAAATATGATGATATTTGCGTACATTGTTTAGGCAAACACTGTAATTATTAATCGAATTGTTACCAGAAGGTCCAAGGTTAAGCGAAACGTCGCCGCTTAATATAAGTGATAAAGAAAATTTATACAAATCTGAATGGTCATTTTACGGTTTGTCAATTCATTTACCCGAAATCATTCCGTCCGAATACGTACTTACCACATAAGTCGAATTTTCATTTGGCTGCCACACGCCCGCTTGTCTTGGTACAGTTTTTTTTATTTACGATTACTGTTGTTTTTGTGATGTTTATCTCATACAAATTATTTAAACTGGAGGTGAAGTAAAGGTAAAAAGACAAAAATAAAATGCTGTTTACAAATCGCGCTATACCGCGGAGCAGGCAACAGTCGTAAGCAAAAATATTTTAGCATTCACCAATCATTTAATATGTTTGCGTTTTCTGTTATTAAATACATGGTTACATCCTTGTTATCAGTTATATTTTTTTTAATTTAATACAGGGTTACATCCTTGTTATCAGTTATATTTATTTTTCCATAAATGCATTATTTAGTATGTAGTTTAAGGTTTATCAGTCAAAATTGATGTTTGTTATACATGTGTATGTATTGATTTTGAATAAGGGTGTCACTTTAAATGTCCCAGTAAGGAAGAATCGTTATTCATATAACTATGGTATTTAATCAGATTATGAACCGTTGTGATGGTAGTAGAAGGTGAGGATAATCCTTTCCAATCCTTTCCATTGACTTAACCGGAGTATTTCCCCCTAATTAACCGCCGAACAAGTTGAATGTCATAATATTTATACACACATGTTCCCTATGGCACTGAGTTTATTGATCGCTCAATAACAATAGCATTAGACAGGTCCTAAAACTGAAGGTAGTTAAACGATAGATGTTGTACGTTCAAAGCTTGATGCAAAATCTGAATTTTGAAAACGTTTTATCTAAAACATAAATTAATGATAAAACCAGTTTCAGTTTTGCAATGGGATACTGGAAAGCAAGGTATAAACATGAACATTGTTGAATATTTAGAATAAAAAAGAAAGAAAAAATAAACAAAAATGTTTAGGCATAAAACGTCATAGACATACTGTAATAAATACGTGTGGAAATGTAAAATAAAAAACAGTAAATGTTTATCAACTTTTATTACCACTCAAACGACAGGATTGCTTTAATTATGAAACATATGGAATGCGATTTACTTGGAAACTCCTTGACTTGAATCGACATGTGTGTAGAGTTTGAAAAGGGCAGCTACCCTGAAACACTCAGGTGATTCAATGTGGCATTAAATACTGTACATGTATGTTTAACGTTTTTATGAAAAAGGGATTCGAAAAGTTCATGTTTTGTGCCCCAAAACCCGAGGAAGTTTTTATCAAAATGTATCGGTCAGATAAAGATGTTTACCTACTAAAACAAAAGATTGCAGACGTATCCACCTTAATAAAAATCCAGTTAATTGTGCAGAATAAGCCCGTTTCATGGTTGTAGGTCAAATAAAACATTATTTTGTACAAGTAAGATGAATTTAGTGACAATCATGGGTACTGTAAAACCGACTGACCGTGGAACAAATACCTCGGCTGTCGCAGCTATTTACACCCTGAGCTGATTTTAAGACGCATTGCAAATCGGATATTTTTGTGATAACCGATATGGATAATAATTACTCTTTTGTTTGCTGATGCGAATTCTTAATCAGCTTTATTATACCTGCCGCCGTTAATTTGTCGTTATGAACTTGAAGTATAGTCATCAATAGCTTTTCTGTAATAATGATACTTTCAAACTTCTTTCGAGGACTGAAAATTATATGTCTGTATTACTTTACGCTTGTCATTTCAACATTTGTTAGTGGCGCTTCTTTTAACCCAAGACCAATGATCGAAAGTCCCAGTAATGAGGAATATTCATTCCAATGCCTACGGTAATGAAACAGATTTTGATCTCTTCTTTTAACATGACTCAGATCTCAAAAATACCCAATAATGATTTATCTTTCCTATCATCATGGTAGTTAAATTGATGATAACCCTTTCCACACTCTGCAGTGGACTTTACTTGAGTATTTCCCCTTACTTAACTGCCTTACAAGTTGAAATACCAACACGTGCCCATTGTCATTGAGTATATTAATCGATAATAGCAATTAGATTAAATAAAATACTTAAACGGCTAGTCCGAAAATCAAGGTAGTAAACGAAAGCTGAAGGACTCTCAAAAGCTTGAAGCAGAATTTTAAATTTAAAAACGATCTTATTTAAAACTGAAATTTATTACATGACTCCTAACAAATGATCAAAAATGAATAAAGCTTGTTAGTTACTTTCAAATATAAACATTGTTAGTATTTGAGTCTGTGTGGCCATACAAAATACAAATTCAAAATTTGTAATAATTTAATGTTAATCCCCAATAAAACGACAGTACTGTCTTTATCGTTTAGTGTGTATAAAAGGATACACTCCGCGAGCTTAGTGCAAGACGGTTGTAATTCAATGCAGAAATAGAAGGCGTTACATCAATTTTGCGTATGCGCATGATTCATCACCTATGTAGCATTTGAAGGGGAAAGGCATTCATAAAATTGCAGGTACTTCAACGAATGCACTGGTATATTTATGTTTTCTTGGATAAAGGATAGTTTTACCCGAATAAGGGTCGGTTGTTTATTCGTTTCGTGCTCTATTCCCGACGAACTGATAGGAATGGTAAACCTACATACACAGAAGAATATAAACGACTGAACGAAGTGAAGCTTCTCTTAATTGTGTAAAATAAGGCCGCTGACAATGGCGAGGGTCAACCACAACATCCGTTTGTACAAGTTAGTATGTGTATTGGTGACACGGTGGTAACTGTAAAGGCGTTTGAGCTTGAAGCCTATGGAATATTGCGACATATCATTCTGGTTATGTCAGAATAAAAAATAGGGTTTTAGCTATAGAGTTTTTCAAGGTAGCAGCACCAAGTCCTTTTGTAAGCATCCTACCGCTCTCATATAATTGAATTCAATGCTAGCTTGGGCGCCCGTCTGCTTTCATATAATTAATTGCTTAAGAGAGTCAAATATTTATTTTGTCTTCATTACATCTTATTCATTTTTATTATAAAATTAGGGATGGCAACGAGTACCCGAGTATTAATCACTACTCGAGTACTCGGAACAGAAACTGTTTGAAATTCACGAAATACATGATATACATACTATGTATCAATATTGGCGCGTTGCTTATAAGGCAATGTACTGTCCCTCTAATCCCCTCTATGTACACAATTGACCCTTACTATTAAGTAGAATACAACCTACATTTTAACCCAATGACATTGCATGTAGGCTATCATTAAGTACTAGACTTAACCATTAAGAATTTCACCTTTGCGGGTGTTTAAAGTCAGCCTACTGCCACTCATCCGAAACACATTACCTGCGTCAGATTTTGCGCTGTCAATGCATCAACCAATTAGGTTGTATTCTTATTCAGTTAGATGACTTAAGTAATTTCTTAATGAATTGACCTCATGTCATCTTACTATTACATGAGAGTTGTGAGAGTAAACAAACTGTCATAAAGGGCCTAATTTGCAATAAGCACTGATATCAATTAGCGAAGTCTATCTCATACACAATTTTTATTGTTAACCAACTATTTTTTTTTTCGAATAATGTACGTTGACAAGGGAACTAGGAACGACAGTTACGAGCATTGATTCGTTAAAATGCGTATTTTTGCAATGATCCGCACAATTGACTGGTGGATATCTTTAATTTGGAATTATGAATAGTAATGATGTTAACAACAGTATAACAATATGACGAATTGTCCCTTAGTAATAATATTGTGTATGGTAAACAACTGAACATCAATCACAGTGGATTGTAGTGTCAATTATGCAGCTCGCAAAGCCCACAACGTCAATTACGAGCAGCCGACAGAGTCGTGGAAATGCACGCTGTTAGGTGTCGAGAGAGTTCTAGTTTTTTGTATGTGCTTTTTTTTATTATTTTTGGATACATGTTCGTTGTATCTTGAAGTTTAATGTATGCTAATAAAATTTCGTTCAATGAAATTTCATTTACGTTCATCATTGAGTGTAAAAGACACAATGACAGACTTATTGAAAGCTGAAAATGGCCAATATATATATATATGCCCATTATTTGCACTGTATTACTGTCGGAATATACCCGTTTTTTCTATGGATGAACAAAAAGATGAGATTTTTAAAAACAAAGTTCAATGGCGTTTCATATCATTTATTTTTATCACACAATCGGTAGCTTGTCAGTAAAGAAATTGTCTCGAGAGTGACCAAAATGTTAAAGTACTGCTCTAAGAAATCCAAGTGTCGTTACTGTGCCAGTAATTCATGTTAGATTTACCTAGGCTATATAATTGAGAATCATAACATTGTCCAAAAGTTCAAAAAAAATCATAATGTAGTTCGAAAAAGTAATTTGAATGTTTTCAAATCGAGACAATCTCCGTAAATCTGACTGGCATCCGCAATTAGTATACACACTACACACTTTAAAAGAAATATGGGTAATATAACTCATAATCGGTTGTAAAAAGCCGAACGATTGAATTCAAATTGTTTGTCTTTTTTTATATCACATATATTGGATGGTGGCTAATTAAGCAACTACGTTTTATGAAAAACATGTTTACAACTCTGATCTAATGATCACATAATAGTATAAACAGTTGACATTTTTTAACAAAATGCAATTACCGTATGTATAAGAAACAATACTGTCATTGTACAAAGATCACAAATATTTATCAAAGTATAATAATAAAAGCAAGAATTGAAGGTATACAGCAAATCACTTCAGATAAAACAGAGATAACAACTCGTTTGCGAAACACTGCGTGTAGTTGCACTAAAGGTTGCAGTTGGTGTCAAAAGTTGTTTGTACGTGTAGGCTCAAAGACATCGATGCGCGTCCTTGTGATTGGATTCAATTTTGTACCAGTGTAACCGTGGGTATATTGCGTTTGGCTTAATTTCTCAAACCAGTGTGAGTAAGATTCATATCGGCTACAAGTTTATGATTTATAAATTGTGCCCATAACTAGAAAGTATAGCATTTGAAGAGAAGCCATCACGTGCATGTACATGTAGCGTTTCGCAACCTCGCTAATTTTAGAATCGGGTCGTCAGTTCAGCGAACTATCATTGGAAAATATGACTTGTCATAACCCATGGTAGTTGTAAAGGGGTTCTCAAATAATATACAAAATTAAAGTATTTCCAACTGCAGTTAGAAAATATGAATATTTTAAAAAGTTAAAAATGCATTGATATTAAGGGATATTAAGGAAACAACGACTTGAAACTAAAAAAAAATCAGCATCGAATTGTTTAAGAAATATTTGTGTGTGTTTTTGTGTTGTTGTTTTTTCATAATTTTAAATAATTTCTAGTTCTTCACACGATATTTGTCTTTAAATCTCAAATCACAGCCTTGTTGAAAACTTTCTCTGAAAGGTAATTTTCAAACTCTTCAATTTAGATCAGACAAAAAACAATCGCAGACAGAAGCACAGACGCAAACATGGCACCGATGGCTTCCGCGCCGCTGCATGTTGACTCGACGCTCAATGTCACCGTTGCTGTTCCGATAAGGGGTGCGGCGTCGTCATCAGTGGCATGAAGCACCAACGTGTAGGCTGGCGTTGCACTTTTGTCAAGCGTCTTGCTTGGCGCCACTTTCAGTTGACCATCAGTCCCGTACGCGAACTCAGAATTGGTGTCTCCAGCTAAAAATAAACACATGTTATTATGCGTTTATATCTTTACATTAAACCGTGAGATTATATTCGAGATTGAAGCTGATTAAAATGTGGCCGCACATTCGTTACAATATCACTTGCTTGCAGATGTATTATGGATGTTACATTGTAATTTTATTTTTTTAAGCCTTTTCGAACATCTATTCAGTCCGAAGGCTGCAATGTTTATCAATTTGATTGTAAAATCAACTTCATGTAGTACAATACATAATATTGTTCCAGGTAAAAGCACAATATTGAAACAAAATGACGAACAGCAGCTTTAAAATATTTTGAAAATTCATCTTACTGGCAATGGAGTATGTGATGGAATCGCCTGCGTCCGGATCTGTGGCTGTGTATGTGCCTACCAGCGTGTCTGAAATGGTGCATGATCAATATGTTATACATGTAAACAATGAATGAATTCAAAGAATGTTATATATTGTTTAAGTCTATAAAATGTTTCAATTGTTTAATCAATCGATATAATTATTATCGATGTCTTGACTGTTAAATTGAATGCTCCAGTGTGATCCAATGATAACGAAATCAGTTTAGGGGAAAGCTGTAAATTACGTATCTTATATTGAAACCAATGAGGATTACAAATACCAGGGGTCGAATTTTAGAAGTATGTTTGAAAACATGCAGTGTTGAACTTGTTTAATCACTATGGAATTTAGATTTTGTACGTAAAGGGAATCGTTCACGTGTTTTTGTGGCCAAATGTAGAAAACAATTAATGTCGTTTGATATTTGAACAGACTGCTTGTTGCTAGGATACGACTTCATCATCAGTTTAAAAGAACTCAATTGTTAATCATTATTGAAAATGCGACCAAATATATATTACAAATATGATATTTATGGTCCAGATGTTGTTTATATGACGTCATTGCTACATGGTATGTACAGCGGGATGATATGAATGGAACGTTTAGCATTTAACGTTTAGCCTTTTAAAGAAACAACCCACGACAACTCACCCAAAATATAAATTGATTTCACTCAGATTACTATTTACCAGCACCAGAGTTGTCCTCAACACAAGCAGTGAATTGTGCTTCTACGTATGCTGGTGCTTCGTTGACGTCGGAAATTGTAAGGGTAATGGTGGCTGTTCCAACACCGTTGTCTGTACCATCAGTAGCCCTGAAAGGAATAAACAACTAAGCGTCATCCTAAATTAAAGACATTGAGTGCGATTAATTATGATATGTTTTTCGAATAGTTGCCAGGTTAATACAAACTAGGAATAGTTATGCAATAAGGTGACTTTAAAAATATCGAAAGCATCCGAGTTTTTATAAAAAAAATTAAAAAACATGCGGTCCAGTCTAATAACCTTTAACTATTGCAAATTAATATCATGTATAATTTAAACACATCATTCGTTTCAAACACAAATCGATTGATAATAAAGTTTATTGAACATATACAGATAACATATATTTTGAAATGTCTGTATTAATAAATGTTGGGATTACCGCTTGTGAATGTTCAGCAATGCAGCCATTCATGGATACCGTTACCTTATTAATGATGACCCAACCTAACAATTGTCCGAACACTTCTCATTAAAACAGTATCATAATAATCTCTAAATGTTTAAATTTGAGAAGTAAATGAACTAATAATATGCATACATACTTAACTTCGAAAATAAGAGTTGGAGCAGTTTCAAAATCCAGCGTCTGGCCGGTTGCCAAGGACACTACGCCAGTGCCTCCATCTATCGTTCCTTTACCACCCGCATCATCAACAAGAATATAGGGGCCAACGGCGTTGTCAGCAGTTGCTGTGGCTGTAAAGAGGGATGTCCCAACAGCGCTACCTTCTGCTATTGCGTCCGCGGCTAGAATCGTAAAACTCCCATCTGTGGTAGCGATAACTCCCGGAGCTGTCCAACCAGTTACCGCTGCCTCTGGCGAAAAGAACAGAGGAAATACAGGAAAGACCTCAAATAAACATCGTATGTGTGTTTTTTAAATAAAAGTAGTAGGGTGATACTAGCGAATATCCCAATCTATGACTCTGGGATATGTATAATAATGACCTCTGTATAAGCAAACTACCAATTTTGTTAATGCCAAAGTCCTTAATACGGATCGTATTTTCTGCCTTAGAATGCAGTCATTTACAAGCTATATTTGAGTTTAATGATAAAAATGAATTATTCATCACAGCGGACGAATTTTAGTACCTGATTGGGCAAAATGCTATTTTTAAGAATCACAATTAACTTTTTCAAGGATCCTGAAGAACCATAAAATAAATGACTTCGTTGTGGACGATTGGACTACATGATGGGCGACTTTACAACACAAGGGCGATGTTATCTGTGAACCGGAGTGTTTGGAATAGGTCAATTTACATCTTGTTAGTAAATACTAAATTGTATAATCATGATTATATAGATAGCTCTACCAAGATAATTATCACCTAATTCTTTTTCTTTGGTGTAAACAAATAATAGTTCCCGTTTTGAAGGGCCATTAGAAAATCCCTCTGACGGTAAACGCATCTTCGGCACCTTACCACTTTACTAAACTTACGCTTTTAAAAGTTAAAAAAGTTTATCTTAAACACCCAACCAGCAATCAAATCAGTGATTCACATCAAATGAAATTGTGTGCGTTGTTTTAAATCGGTTTATATGTTGTAAGGATACTCTTAACAGTTGTTTTAAAGGTACCTTCTTTTGATTTTAAACAAAAACCTGTTCGTGAATGAATGTACATGAAACTTATTTTACTTTGCTTTAAGATGCACCATTACTCCCAAATTAGATTGGCGACAATTAATATAATTGTTTTAATTTACCGAAAAGGTTAAATAAATGTCAAAAACAATGGTTCTTATTAAGTTTAATTTGAAAGAAAGATGCAGAAAAATCGGTATTTTCTTCTTATGAGACGACAGATCCGAGTCCGAGATGCCAGTTCGAGGAGGGAGGAATAAGTCACGTATTAAAAGCGCCACGTTATTGAGAGTGAATAAAAAGCCGCTTGGTACGGAGACAACGCGCCATGTTTAAGTACAGTTGAAGTGATTGTCTGATTTCGCGATTCCCAATGATAATAGTTTAATATGTATAAAGTAAAATCATTATGTGAATATTTGTCCTTAAGTACTAATCATACAGACAGTGTAGTGTCGAGGAAAGTTATCATATATATATATCAACCAATTTTGAATGAATGGACTAGTTAGAGGCAGCTAAATTTTGCTTTCAGTCAATGGTATCTAAGGTCTACATTGGATGTATAAACATTTTAGACCATATCGCTCCGTGTAAAAAGCGTAGTAAAACAAAAGCGATTGAAAGTTATAAAATGTAGTTAAGTAAAACACAACATGTATCGTATGCTGGTAATATATTGTCAATTTCATATATTATGTAACTTTATTCGTTCGTGTAAACTTCAACCTGATTTCAGAAAAGCATTTGTTCAATAAAGTAAATATTAATCTTAGAGTCTTTCAACATCCTTTTTGTTCTCATTTTGATAATAGTATTTACAATACGATACCAATAACGAACGCCACAGAACATCTTAACACAGAAAGCAATTTCCACAAACATCATGCCATAATAGATCGCAGTTTTGTATGGAACGTTTTTCAATCAGCCGGTAAGGCGCTACAGCCCCGACCTGACAATTTATACTGCAGAATGCTAGAGTTTCTACGGCAGCAAGACAACATTACCTTATTTAGACAGATTAAATATGAGTTGTATTTTTCGATTGCAAACAAACTGACACCTGAGGACACATTGACTTTAATCATGAGTTATTTTTGTTCAATGGATGATCAATTGGCTACAACTGTTTTTGCATGCGCCATCAATTAATACCAAGTAGGCCCTTGCAGATCTGTAATATGAAAATACCAACAAAAGTACGAAGTTAAACACTTCACAGTCTGCTTTTGAAAGTGAAATCTTTAAATATTTTCATTTTCGTCCTTTTAAAATTATTTGCAAAGTAAATTCTAAAACATTTAAATATATCTTTATTGCAGGACCCATTATTGATTTGCAGACTGTCTCCTGGGGATTTTAATGACGAATACAAATGCAACTTTTCATTTATTCACTTCACCTTTTACCAAATATGAACCGAGTTTTACGTTAGTACGATGCATGTTCAACTTTAAAGACAATTTAATTTATAACGACGCGCTTAACGGGCTATGACCAGCGCCCTTGGTTTTTCGAAATCACCTGAGCAGACACAGAATAAAACAGAGGGTTAAACACAGCCAAGTATATATGTTACTCATGCTGAAATGATTATCTTATTAATAAAGTAAAATTCTATAATAAATGCTTGAAAACCATATGGGTTTGCTACACCAATAAACATCAAGAACGTTATATCAAAAAAGGTGTATGTTTCTTACTTCAGTATTCTCTTTTATATTAAACAAGACTTGAGTGAAAGCATTTTGTGTGTCAAGTCTGAACTTTCACATTCCTTGTCACTGATAAAATAAAATATCTGAAACGTTAATATGCTGCAATTTTCAAGTAATATTTCACTGATGTATTGCTATAAAAATATAAAATGGAAACCATAGACCAGTTATCGGACCCTTTTCAAAGGCACAAAACTAAGGCTGACAACCAAAACAATACAGGCAGAACATGCATGCACCAGACAAGGCTTTCGTAAAAAGCTACATATATTTCGATCACAATCTTGGAAAATATTTTGTGGACCAATATCCTTTATAAGTGCGAAAAACATTGTTTAATGGTAAAAAGCTATAAACATAGCTGCACAAGTTTTTTTAACATTTAGTTTTCAGTTAAAAACTGTAGCAGCAGGTGAGTCAAATAAAAATGTTGCTAACTCTCGCAGGATCAGGCAAAATGATAAGTAATTATAGAAAATAGGTGGCACGATAGTTGAATATACGTGACAAATTAAACCTGTAGAATGTTTCCGTTTTATACAGTTAATTAAAGTTATTATTAACATTGTTTCATTTTTTTATTACGCGAATTGTTATGTTGCCGGCCACGATGTCTTGACGTAAACTGAGTGACATCATTTTAATCATATTGACGGGTAACTTGAATGTCATTTCAAACACGTTTAAATGCTACAATTGTGTATTTATTTTAATTTACACGAAACTTATAAAATAAACTTCATGTGTAGTGCACCCAATTATTGCATAAATTCCAGCAAGTCATACGTTTACGTCTCCTGTTGTCTTGGTGCTAAAATATATTTGAATTAAGTGGTTATTTTTCATTAAATCATTAGAAGAAAACGTTTCATGAAACGCATCTCACCAGGTGTGATGTCACCTGTTTCACGGATTCTTACCGGATAAGTACTACCGGGTACTATATTTAGGCAATGCATGTAGCTCGGAAAATTGATTTTGTCAGGTCATTATTAGCGCAGGTTAAACATGTACGTAATTGTTTGTTATTTATTATCACAAAGGGGCCAGTGATAACAATTGTACGACATTCGTTTCATCATTTAACGCCGTATTTCACAATAGTTTTAAACTCATCCAGGAAATATGTTCATAAGACCTCCAAATGCTCGCCTACTAACAAATTTCAATGAACTCGTTGAATGGGGACTCATGACAGATCCTACATATCTTCATTAAAAAATAAATATAAGTTTGTATTGTATTTGCATGTCAGTATGTTATTGTCAACGATCTTTTATGTTTAAATTATTTGTAGACTGAAATTAAACTCATAACACAAACCATATTCATCCTTATATTGATGACTTTGAATAAAGCATCTAATCAAAAACTGTTAATGATTTTTCTTCAACCTGTTATTATCAAATTGCACATTTCATAGTTATCAGCAAAATAACAACAACAACCGTTAATACATTTGCAATATGCATCGCAACAGCGTAAAGCACACAAATGAGTGTATATGTAAGGGTATCATATGCAATTATCGGTATATATGTTATTAACTTATAATATTGAATTATTTATTATTGAATAAATTATGTTTAAATGCCTCGATGATTGAAATATTACAGATATGCTTTAATAAAGATAAGACTTTAATTCTATATGTTTAAATCAAGGAGTTTACTAGTTTATTATTAAAATATATGGTTGGGATACTTTCCAATCATCGGCGCTTACCGAAGGACTGCGATCGACGCTTTTCATATTTCAATTACAGTGGAACCTCGTTATGTCGACTTTTTCGGGACCTAGTGAAAAGTCGAGATAACGAAAAGTCGACTCATCCGAATTACAAAAAAATATCACCAATCCCAACACGTTTGAGTTTGATTGTACATGTTTACATCCACAATTGAACGGTCTTGTTAAATATTTTCGTCGTGAAAACAGCAAACTTATTATTGAAAAATAAAATGAAACAAAAAAAGAATTATTTGTGTCAAATTTATTTCTTTTACGTTTATGGATCATACAAAACACATATAAAACCACAATTGCATACATTTGTACATTGTCAGATTGTATACGGGGTCTTTCTCTGAATTGGTCGACCAGAGCAGTGGACCTTACATTTGATAATCAATAAAATGTTCATGTTTTATACATTACCAAAGAGCTTGAGCAATAAATATCTCTTTAATTAATTACATTAACAAACAAGTTTAATTATTCGCACTTACCAATTACATTTTTGTATCCCCCAATTATGACAGTTTGTTATATTGACATGCACGGTATTTTGCGACATGTCGCAAACCGCTAGAATATTTTCACACCTACGTCTCGATCTACAGTTCGACATAAAGAACATTGGAAATCTGTGAAATTCGACCACTGGGACTGAAAAACGAGGTCGACATAGGGAAAAAGTCGAGATAAAAAAATCGACACAAACAGATTTATTTAATATAGAATAAGAAGGAATAAATTTGGGACCGGATGAAAAAGTCGACATAACCGGAAAGTCGACTTATCCGACGTCGACATGGCGAGATTCGACTGTACCTTAACTGAAAGTCCCAGAATGATAAAAAATGCAAAAAAAAAATGTTCTGTTCTGTTTTATTGCTTAGACCCCGTTTATATGACGTGAGCAAATTTACCCCACGGAAAATATGTGCATATAAACGCAAAAACTCCCTGGTGTATTTTTGCCAAACGGGCCTTGAGTTGGGGCTAATGCGCCTCCGTGGGACATGTCATATAAACCTGAATTGCCTCCGGTGATGTTTTGATTAAAGCCGCAGTTTTCAGAAATTATTCGGCAGTATTATAAAACTGGACGAACTTTGTTATATATACACAATTATTTATTTATTTAATATGTTGTCGAAAATCCATGGCAATTTTTTTTTTAAAAAAGCAACTGGTATATCTAAACGAAATGTTTACATCTGATTTCCTTTCATCGCGTTTAGCTATTTGGTCAATTTCGTAGTTGGTATACAAAAGTTGAAAGCCGCCACCCATATTTTTTCATATGCATTTTGTTTCAAATATTTAACAGTGAATAGACATGAACGGCTAAACTGTTATGCGATCTAATAGCCTTACAATTACTGATTGAGGTGACACAGGACATATTTGAGATTTTCTAAATGTTATAATTCGTTTTTAATCGTTTGATTCAATGCAATTTTGTAGTGTGTAGAAACAGCCACCGGTCTTTTTTATATTGTTCCACCACGGATCGGATGCGCAAAGCACTAGTCCCAACAGTATTTAAATCGTGTGGGTTAAACGTACGCAATGCAAAAACACACAGCATGTACGAGGAATGCTGACATAATGTGGGAAGGGGTACAGTGTGTGTAGGAGAAGTCGTCTGGTAAGATCTGATGACAAAGCGCCGCGTGTCATGAAAATGGAGTGACGACTCTAGTAATGCAGCAACAACTGATTTTAGTTTGTTCAAAATAACGGAAAAACATTAAAATGATATTCCACTTTCACTCTTCGACTATCCTTTGTTTCCTAAATTTTCAAATCGGCGCGGCCATTTTCCACTACTGCTGAGATTGCCTAAAATTACGTTGTAAAATTATATTATGTACAGGTGTATTTCAGTAGTGAAATATTTTTTAGTTACAATATATACGTTTATGTCTTACATTATTGCGATCTGGTTGAATTTCATCAATGAACGCTCTATTTCACGCAAGCAAATAACATCTTGCAATTACTTTAGATTGATATTTTATATAATTATTTTGGTTATTTTTCAATTTCAAACGTCAATGTTAAGTGTATGCACGCTCCAGAACATTTCGATTCTGTTTCAATTTCAATTCTAAAATTCCCTTTTCTATTCTACAATTATATAACAAATGTTCATGTATATAATGTTGTTATTTCGGTGGTTTATGTTTATTCAATATAAAAAAACAACCTTTGCGCGATAAAACTGACTTTCCTGAACGTTAATAATGATAGTTTGTGTTGTCGTCGCCTTTCAGTTGTTGTTGTTTTTATATTCTAAAAGTGTTTATCCGGTCAAATTATTCACAACAATGCATTTCTGTCCGTTTAAAACGTTATTCGAATTAATTCGTGTTTTATTATGAAGGTAAAAATAATCTTTACATGGAATAAAGAATGACTAATGCTACAATTATCTATCCAACTGATCTGAACGATTTGTTATTCTTGCCGATTTGGATAAGGTATGTCCGTGATCTTCGGCAACCGTGTGAATTGGTACCCGCCTTGTGCCCTATCATTTTCTTCGCAAATTCAATCGCAAGTGGCCCGTTAGTAAGATACAAGGGTGCCCTAGGATTTCATGCGGACGTTGCATGGTACTAGAACTGGAGACGACCGGGGGCAGTCAGATACACATACGAGTTTTGAATATCGCACGGGGCTCGTGAGGGACAGATAAGGTATTGAATCACACGTGTATATTGGATTGTAGAATACTTAAACGATTTGAAGAGCCTGAAACTCAGAACAGTCAGTTCTAAAATCATAAAATCAAAATCATACGGCATCCGCCCGAATTCTGTTGGGGCCGTACTGGACCGGTGCAATGTTGTCTTTAACGTGTATGATTACACGCTTACGGTATGTTAGAATTTTTCTCACATCGGAATCTTTTAACTGGGCACTCCCGATGCGCTTAACGGCTTAATAAGAACCCAATGAATCACGCCAGATAGCCACGGTACCCTCGCTGCCGCCGTGGTATTTTGCAAACTTTCACTTAACTTGAAACATACTGGCAACCAACTAATGGTCTAAGGATATGTAACTGTTCTCTTAAGTTCAAATGTAACGTCATGACAAAAAAACATGCGTTTTCAGAATGTTTGTTTTCTAAATTTATGGATTATAAAAAATTAAACAATGCATATGGTACCATTCTCTAAACGAATTCTTAATAGTATCAAAGCATTCGGAGTTAAGCAATTTTAATTAATTAATTTACAAAATACAAGTTAATTTCGCTGATGGGTATCTATAAAGATCATTTTAGACCTTATCGCTCCGTGTAAAAATAGCATTCGAAAAAGATGCTTAATTAAAATTCAAAGAAGTTCTTGTGCTATATGCTTGTAATAGCATGTCAGTTTCATATTTTATGATTGTTTTTGTTTGTGTTCAACCCCAATTCTGAACAAAGTCACTCTTTTATTAAAGAAGATATAATTCATCTATGATTTATTCGCTGCTGACTTTAAGACATCACTAAGTCAGAGGCGTTCCAACTCCCTGTTTTGTATTTATTTATGTTCAAATTATTTAAAGTAAGATAACGGTAATGAATCTTTCAACAGATCGCTGAACGTCGCATAACATCAAAGCACAGAAAACAATTTCCCAAAATGTTTATTCATATTTTATCAATCATAAATAGATACAAAGTAGACCCTGGCGGCTCTGAAATTCACAAAAACTGATGAATGTTTAACAATTTACTGTATGCGTTTTGAAGATGAAATGTTTGAATATTTACATTCTCATGCTCATGCTGTTATTTTCTTTGAAAAGAAAGTGAATGGAAATGTATTTTATTTCATCCCTGTTCCTCGACCAATTTTCTTTGCAGACAGACTTCCGGGGATTTAAATGACAAATGCAATGACAAGTGCAATGACAAATGCAATACAAACACAACTTGTCATTATTTTATAACCTTTTGTCAGAAAAGGAAGTATATAATGGCACGGTGCATTTTGAATTGTAACGACTTTTATTCAATAACGACGCGTTGAACAGACCTTGCTCTGTGTGAACACACCTAAGCAAACACAGAATACAACATGGGACAAAAATCAGCAAGGTAAATGTGAGCGCCGCGTACTTGTTCTGTATAGATTGCAACTCAAGCTTAAAAAAGATGTAACATTCTTTTTCTATACAATTCGCATTAAGTATAATGGAAACATGTTTGGTGTCAATTTTGCAATTTACTTTCAATTGCACGGATGCAAACAGTTTAAATCTTTTAACCGGTAAAATTATTATGTTCTAGTTCACTGATATGAGGCTTTACGAACAAATTGAACACAAAAGATATACGATCAGTAGCCAGTTATTAAATGAAGACCACATTTGAAAGACATATGACTAAGGCTAACATACACTAAACGTGAGACACTCGACACAAGCAGATCACACATCCATCAGAAATTAAAAAAGATGTTATAATCTCACTTTCTCATACAAACTACATACATTTCGATCACAATCTTCGAAAATATGTTATGATCCGATATAATTTACAAGTGGGATAGTCCGAAAAACACTATATACATTACCGCCTCAGTTTTATTTTTGACTGTCAAGTTTTGATTTAAAAAGGTGTAGCAACAGGTGCATCAAATAAAAATGTTCTATCCTCTTGCAGGATTGAGCAAAGTGGTTATTAGGGAAAAATAGGCGACACGATAATTGGATGTACGTGACAAATGGAAACTGTAAAGCATATCCATTTTAAACAATTATTTAAAGTTATTAATAACGTAATTTCATACTTTTTTATTTAGCGAAGTGTTATGTTGCAACCCACTTTATTTACTTAAATATCTGATACTCGTTTCATCATGTATATACGAGATACACAATCGTATTCAACTCGTTCAAGAAATATTTTAGTAAGCATATCAAAATGCTCGCTTACTAACAAATTTCCTGAACTCGTTGACTACAATTGTGAACTATATAAACTATTTTATCAATATGCTCGCTTACTAACAAATTTCCTGAACTCGTTGAATACAATTGTGTACTATATGACGACTCATGACAGATCCTATATATCTCTGTTGTAAAATAAATAGTTGGTATCGCATTTGCTTGTTTGTACGTACCAAGATAGTTTTGTCGACGACCCTTTATGTTAAAAGCTTTATCTTTTTAGAGTCAGAAATTATCCATCTTTGTATATAAAGCATCCAATTCAGAACTGTAAATAACCATGTCATCCATTGTGTAAGATACCATTTGTTCAGTTTCGCCGATTTGCATATTTCAATTAACTTAATGAGAGTTTAATTTAAATTTGTTTATCAATGGCTTTGAAAAATATATCGAATCAAACATGTGTATTGATACCAATGTATATATTTGAATATTTGAGATATTTCATAAGAAACAAAGTATAAAGTTTATTCTTAATTTTGCCATAAACGACTCGAATGTTATTTCATTTAAGTTCATACATTCAAACAGTTATCTTTCTTTTTATAAACCCTACAAACCTCGATCGCCATGTTTATACGCATACGTGATAATTTATCAATGATAAGGGGTAAAGTTTGACAAATGTCTTCATGTATATTGCGTGAAATGTTAAACACGAAGGAAACTTTGTAATTTTGTGTTATATTATGTGTGAATGTTAAGACCCCGTTTATATGACGTGAGCAAATTTATTCCCGTGAGAAATGTGGCCATATAAGCGAAAAAAAAACACTTTAAATTTAAATTAACGTCTCGATTTGAGGTTAACGTGCCCCCTCTGGACTATAATGTCATATTAACCTTCTGATTTTATTCGGAATTTTCAGTTAATATTCGTCATAATTATAAAATTGTAGGACTAACATTGTTATAAATACTGCTGTCGGAATTCCTTGGCAAAGTATTCTAAAAAAGCGACTGATATATCTAAAACAATGTTTACGTCTGATTTTGTTTCCTATTTAGTTTTCTTCGGGGTTTGTATACAAGAGTTAGAAGCTACCGCGCACAACTTAATCATGTGCATTTTGTTTCGAAATAATCGAATAATGAATAAACATAAACAGCTAAGTGTTCTAGCAGTCTTACAATCATTGAGGTGACACAGGACATCTGTTAGTTTAATCTAAAGTTACTTAAAACGATTAAAAGGTTAGATGTAAATATTTATATCACTAGTCACTGGTAATAGTTCTATGTATCAATATGATATGTAATTTTCCAACAAAAACAATTCGAGCTTTATTAAAAACAGTCATTTTTTATATTGAGGGATGAGGTACAGTGTGGGTAGGAACCAGCCGTCTGGTAAGATCTGTTGAAAAAGGGCAGCGTGTTTGCCTGCGAAAATGGGTTATAACAACAAACAATTTCTGTTTTGTCTTGGCCACCTCTGGTAGGTAATGAAAACGGAAGAGCGAATATGGTAGTGCAGGCAAAAGTGATTTTAGTTTGGTCAAATAACTGAGAAACATTAAAAATGATCCCCTTAAGATTTCCTTAATTTTCAAATGGCCGCTGTTCTTTTCCAGATCACTAAGATTGCCTAAAATTATATTGTAAAGGTAATATTATGTGCAGTTGATTTTAGTAGTGAAATGTATTTCAATGGCAATATATCCATTTATATCTTTTATTTTATCAATCTGATTGAATCATTTTTCAATGAGTGTTCTGTTTCCCGCAAGCAAAAAAGAGCTTGCATTTACCCAAGATTAATATTTTGAATATTTTTAATTTTCAATTAAAAGCATCAGTAAGAGTGTACGCACGCTCCAGAATGTTTCGATTATGTTTCTATTTTAATATTTAAATTCCTTTTTTATAATAAAATTATTTACAAATGTTTATGTGCATAGTCTAGTTATTTCGGTGGTTTATGTTCAATCTATATCATACAAATAATCGTTTGTGCATAATACCGACGTACCAGAACGTTAAAAATAATAGTCGTGTTGTCGTCGCTTTTCAGTAGTTTTGCTTCGCTTTTTATATACCCATAGTGTTGATCCGGCCAATGTATTTACAACAACACATTTCTGTCCATTTACGAAGTTATTCGATATAATTCCGGCTTTATTATAAAGGTTAAATTAATCTTTACATGGAATAAATATTGACGTATGCTACAATCAGCTATCCACCTGACTCATTGTTATTCTACATAGGGCTGATTTCTAAGAATTCGGCAAATCGTGGTGTCAGTGGACTTTGGAAAACGTGTGAAGCAGGACCCGCGTTATGCCTTATCATTTATTTTGCGAATTGAATCGCGAGGAGTCCGTAAGTAAGATAAATGGTACTGCGTGATTTTATGCGGCTGCCTCAGGGTACTGGGACGCGCAATAGCCGTCAAATACACTTTATATTTTTTTAATATCGTACGGGGCTCGCGAATAACTCGCAATGACATGGCTAGGTACTTGAACGATTCAAAGGGCCCCAAATTCCCAAAATTCAGCCCCGAAATCGTACGGCATCCGCCTGAATCTTGTTGGGACCGTTCTGTGACGGTACACTACTGTCTTCAAAGTGTATGCTAGCTTAAGGTCAATTAGAAATGTTCTCACATCGGACTTTTCGCACTAAAACCTCCCTCCCGATGCGCCCTATGGCTAATAAAGAACTCCAAGGCGTCCGCCGGGTAGCCACTGTACCCTTGCTGCCGCCGTGCTATTTTGCAATCATTCCACGTTATTTTAGTTCAAATGTAACATAATGACAATAAACATGCGTGTTCCAAATGTTTGTTTTCAAAACTTTATGGATTATCTAAGAAAAACGAGCATAATGTACCATTCTTTAAACGCATTCTAAAAAGAATCGGAACATTTCATAGTTTAACAAACTTAATTAAAATATTAATTTAATGCCACTTAATTATTGTAAGGTCCTCGGTATCAATGGTTTACATTGATTCAATGAAGATCATTTTAGACCTTATCGCTCTATGTAAAATAGCACTTGCAAAATTGAACCTTAGTTAACCAAAAGCCATTGAAATTCATATACCTTGAATAAAATAAAAACAACTTTTGCTGTTTGCTGGCTAAAGAATGTCACTTTCACATATTATATTATTTTATTGCTTAAGTTAAATTTTCAACCCGACTTCTGAACGAAAACACTCGTTCATCAAGGTAGTATAAGTCATATAAAAATAAATGAATCTTTTAACATACCAGATATCTGAACGCCGCAGAACACCAAAACACAAAAAACAATTTCCCGAAACATCGTGGCAAACTAGATCGCAGATGTGTGTGGAGCGTTTTTCAATCAGCCGGTAAGGCCCTAGATCGCCGGTCCGACAATTTATACTGCAAAATTCTACGGTTTCTACGACAGCAGGAAAACATTGCCTTGTTTAGACAAAATTTAACTCAAATAGCAATGTTTCATCACAAACAAACTGACACTACAAAACACATCGACATTAACTAATTAATATTATTCATATGGTTTCAATGTGATCAAATTTATTTTGCAGACACCATCAACAAATACAAAGTAGTCCCGGCGGCTCTGAAATTAAGAAATACAAACTAATTTAAAATGATTCACCAAAATTTGCAAATTTCAGTTTTTTACGTTCTCAACCTGTCAGCGATTTCTATTTTAATACAACCCTTGATCCAGGACCCATTTGTATTAAATGCATCCTGGGGGTGTGCATGGCTAATGCAATACAAACAGTTTCACATCCAAAATATGTTTTGATAAAATAAATTAAGATTCATGAGTTAGATGATACGTTCGAACGAAATGTAAAAAGGAGTCAGTTTAATTACTGATACATAGATTGGCGCGCATATGATTAAAAAAATGTAATTAAAATATAATTATAACTAGCCCCTTAGCAGTCTGTGCCGTGTGCAATGGCTTTGCAAAAACACTAAAGCGAACACAGGATAAAACTGTCAATGGGTATAAACACCGAAATGGTATAATGAGTTTTTTGCTTGAGCGTCTATCGAAATAGTTGTATAGATGCGAGTTTAGAATTGGCCGCAACAAAAGATTCAAGGTATTCAGATAATTTTGTAACTTGTTAGGTACTTTCGATTGAATAATAATTGAATTAAATCGAAACTTCTTCTTCGGAATAGTTTTTATATACATTTTAACCTATTTTTGAATATTTGATAACTTGATATAGGAGACATAGATTTAAGTGCGCACTCGGTATAACATATTACCAGCACTGTAATAAACAATTTATTTCTTTTACGATATGCATAAAAAAGATTTATAATGAAATTTAATTGTTGTATTTTCCGAAATGCGCGCATACTTGTGTGCGAACGGAACGTCAGTTCAGATATGACGTCGATGAAACTGTGTCCAAGAATTTACGCTCATTGGCCTATACATGAAAATGAGCTAATGCTTAAACACAATACTTTTATCGTTTAAAGCAGTGATTTATCTGTTTTGCAAACCATCGGAAAGGATGTAATACATCGTGTCCCTTCATCCATTGTATGCTCGAAGCTAAAGAATGATTAAAATATAACATCATTAATGTTGAAAATCGTTTAAATTCACCTTTTGTCGAAAATTACGTTTTTAATTTCTTGTACCAGCTGTGTGCCAGCTTAGCAAAGATAAATACACTTTTCAGCAGCCATGAGTTTCGGTTTAAAACTTGCTCAAATCGTGCTACGAGAAACCTTTATGATCTATTACATTTTATCTTGTTATCATTCAATCTATAAAACACATTTTCTAATATTCTGACCTTATTTCTTTACCTGTTTATAATTCAATTTATCAAAACAGGGGCTTTTTAGCAATTAGCTGCCTGTGCATGTACTATAATCACAAAGAATTGAGGTATCAACATACAACGACTAATGTTAGCTTTGTAACCAGAGTCACTGTTAAATGTTTTTTTACTAGTGACATGATGCAATTATAATGCATTAAAAGGTTTGCATCTCTCTTATGATGAATGCATAGGCCATTGAATGGCAATGAAAACACCGTAAAACTATTAGGATATTGATTGTTTTATATCTGTAATTTATGTTTCCTTTGCATTGAACATAAAACAGATGGATTTACAGTGTAGAACAGTTGTTACATCGGTCTTGTTATGTGTTACACAGATACATCATTTTCACTCCAATTTGAAATGACACAAAGGTTATATGTGGTTACTCGATTTGTTTTAAGTGTTTTATCTCCTCGAGTTCATAATGACGCTTTCCGACCATTTTCCATCGAAATACAACCTCGGATGTACGCCGGTACATCCGTTGGAGTGGTTCATAAAACATAAATAGAAGTATTAATTAAGTGTAGTGTTTTAATGTGTATTTTGTATTTCTAAATTTAAATTGATTGTCAGTAAGGTGTATCATTGCATAAACATTGCCAAGAGTAAATTTATGAAGTCTAACCCCAAAATATATATGCAATCTACTTTCAGCGTAGTTAAACTGCTAAGATTTCTGACATTGTAAACCGTCCATATACAGCCGAGGTTGTTTCCAATGGAAAATTGCTGAGGAGTTCCGAATGCGCCGATTTCATTCTTCACTTATACGTCATCCGCTATTGATCGATAATGTCAACCATATATACTCCCTTCCTCTTTAATACAGCTTTGCAATGAGGTCGGGGCTTAATATGGCCAATGGAGGCGGGTATACTTTTAATCTCTTCAATTTTGCACCACCTCGAGGGTCCGTAATGGTATAATGTATATGTATAATATGGCGTCCGATTTGAATCACTGGTCAATAGTTTGATTGCCGGTCAACAATTTCTTGATGGTAAATTACTTTGGTGGATTTTTTTTTTTCAGTAATTAAAAAGATCAATCGGAATTTTTTTACATACATCAAGCTATACTTAAAACACAGCCTCGGGCAATGGTTCACTCTTCCGTCCTTGACGTCTGGCAAAAGTTCACATGTTCTTCCTCGACCTCGGGCACTAGTTCACTCGTCCTTCCTCGACCGCGGGTACAAGTGCAATCGTCCATCCTCGACCTCGGGCAATAGTTCACTCGTCCTTCCTCGACTTTGGGCAAAAGTTTACTCGTCCTTCCTCGGACTCTGTCTATAGTTCACTCGTACTTCCTCGACCGCGGGCAATAGTTCACTCATCCTTCCTCGACCTCTGTCAATAGTTCACTCGTCCTTCCTCGACCTCGGTCATTAGTTCAATCGTCCTCCCTCGACCTTGATCCAACGGTCAAAAGAATAGTCATTCTTATTACCATGATAGTAAACTGATTTTGTCACTTCTCTTAATATGAGTCAAAATGTCAATTTCCCGATTATGAAGAAATGTAATTCTTATTGCCATGGAGGTGAAACGAATTGTAGTCATTTCATTTAATATGAGACCAAAACTTAAATGTCCCAATTATGAAGAAAAGTAGTTCCTATTACCATGTAAGTGAAACGGATTGAGGTCCTTTCATCTTAACATGTGACCAAACGTAAATGTCGAAGTTATGAAGAATAGTCATTCCTATTACCATGTTATATTATCAGGGTATGAACCGTTTGTCACGACAGAACCATTTTTTATGTAAATTGTTATTGCCGGGCCTAATTTACTCATGCTCTTGCATGGATAACTAAGTTACATTTTTGTAATTTACAGTCTTGTCGGTTTAAACCTTTATATTTTGTAAACCAGTGTTTGGCATAAAACTCGGTTTGTTAAATGATAGGTTTTTAAACTTCTTTCACATTTTTCCTTTCAGTAAATTTTAGACATTTGTGGATGACGGGCCTCTGTTTTTACACTGATAATCTATCATATGATTCATACATGGCTGTTGTTTGTTGGTCAATTTGGAAATGTGCACAAGGACTTCGTGTTCCACGTCGTGGCGCAAAAGTAGCATATAGTATATATACGGCGCCCAGGAACCGAGTAGACCGACAGTAATATTGACAGGAATATGCACCAGCTGGAATACGTGTAACTGTCCACACTATACGGCATTTTGGGTGATTTATTTTTATTATTTGATGTAAGGTTTTGTTACTCTTGTTAGAGGTAGAATACAATTAAATTGTTTTATTTTTGTAATAAATATTTGTGTTGAGATTAATTAATTTATTTGTTGGTTCAATTGAGTTCAACAAAAGTACAATTTTATTGGTGGAATATTGCATTGTCGTCGAGAGGGTATACATAAACTCATGTTGTTATATATATTTATGTCCATGTACATGTTACGTAATGTCTGTGTATCGTATATTGGGGGAAATTATACTGTTACACATAGAGCTATCTAAATAGAAAGGTTGAATTGATTTAATTCAATTAAAATATTACATTGTTATTGTGGTGTATTGCTTTAAAGTGAATACATTTAATTGATGTTTAGTAGATGTAGTTAAAGCACATTTCATATGTACTGATCATTTATTATAGCGATCCATGCAAATACCAATAATGTAGCAGAAAACTAGTGCATTACTTAATGCAAGTAGATTTAATAGCCTCAAGTGGCATTGTACCTTATACATAATATGACTGTATGCGTCATTCATTTGTGACAAAGCATTTATAGTGTCATATGATTTAGCCGTTCCAACTTGATGGTACGTAGACGTCAGGTCAGGGACGCATCGATAGCGTTACGCCAGGGCTACTAGAGTAACGTCATGTTTACACGGCGCAATACTCGTTGGCATAGCCTTCATCACCTCGTCTGTTATGAGTAAAGCCAGGGCTCGACAAGGGATCACCGTCGCACCGTTATACGGCCGGTCAAGTGACATATGCCGACTAAGTTACTTCCGGGTTAGGACTGTTCGGTGGACGGCATACATTTCTACACTTTCGGCATTGGTTCAGCTCGGCACTACGTGTTGATTTCCGGTTGAGCTCGGACCGATACTTCACTTTCGGGCTTTTGAAAGCTCGGATCGCTACGTGCTACGTGGATTCGACTCTGTGTCCAGGCATCGATCCTGGACTGTTACAGTCATTGACGGCTGGACTCTACACCACTAGATATTTAGTTTTTACATCAGTGGCATTGGTCTACGTAAAGTCTACGCTCACTTTAGTGCACTTACATTAAAACAGCAATGATTAAGTATTGGGTAATTAAGTAATTTACTCATTTGTAAATATTTATATTCATTTATTAGTTTGTAGTATTTTTGTAAATAAATTGTTATTATCATTTTTGTTGTTATATCTGTTCTTAACGAGTTATTGATGAGTTGTCGTCCCTCGTCAATCTTGATCTTTGCACCGTTATTATGGTAGTAAAAAGTTTGGATAATCCTTTCCAATTATTTCCATTGACTTAACCGGAGTTTTCCCCCTAATTCACTGCCTAACAAGCTGGGGATCATAATATTTATACACACATGTTCCCTATGTCACTGAGGCTATTGATAGCACAATAACAATAAGATAAGACAGGTCCTTAAATAAAGGTAGTTAAACGGTAGATGTTGTACGTTCAAAGCTTGAAGCAAAATCTGAATTTTGAAAACGATTTTATCTAAAACATAAATTTATGATGATATCAGTTTTGCAATAAAATACTGGAAAGCAAGGTATTAATATAAACATCGATGAATATTTAAAATAAAAAAGAAAGAAAAATAAATAAATTATATAGGCATAAAAAGGCATGGACATACCATAATAAATACGTGTGGAAATGTAAAATAAAAATCTTGAATCGACACGTCTGTAGAGTTTGAAAAGGGCAGCTACCCTGAAACATCCAGGTGATTTAATGTGGCATTAAATAATGTACCTGTATGCTTTACGTTTTTATGGAAAAAGGATTCCAATAGTTCATGTTGTATGCCCCAATACCCGAGGATGTTGTTATCAAAATGTATCAATGAGATACTGATGTGAACCTACTTAAACAGAAGATTGCAAACGTATCGGCGTTTAAAAGTTTCCAATTAATTATGCAGAATAAGCCCGCTACACGGTTGTTGGTCAAACACATCATCCTTTTGTACACATTACGGTGTATTTAGTGACAATCATGATGGGTACTGTAAAGCCAATTGACCGTGGACGTATAGTTAAGCCATGCTGATATTGTTGATTTGTACGGATGAAGTAATTGTGTATTTTCCAATTTTTATAAAAGAGTGTTCACATGCCTTATCACTAGCATTTTAATACTGCTCCCTGTGTTATCTCCGATTTCTCAAAATCTTTAAACTCTGTATATATTGAAAACATATCTTTTGACCCGATGGATTATTAGCTTCACATTAAAATAGCAACAAATTTGAAAACCTACATAAAAAGACTGTAAATGAAGGCTTATCATAGGGTAAGGGCATTGCTTATGCTACGGTCAAGTATCCACAGGGCCCTAAGGATTTATTTTCTACCTCGGGTGTATTTTTTTAGATTAGTAGGATCGTCGAACATTTTGAGGTGCCAACCAGTCCGTCCCATTACGGCACCCGCACGAATGCAGTACGGGCCGTAAGCAATGTCTAGGACTTGCGGCTGACACATCAGAAACGTTTAACTTCGCGCTTAAATTTTTCGATGAGCCTTAAGGCGAGGAAAAAACACCAAGGTACCCATAGGTTAGCAATTATGCGCTTGGCCACACTCAAGGTTTTGCAAATTATCCTTGCAGATATGTCTGTACTGGCACCTTATTCAGAACCAATTGATGATGCATGGTTGATGTAATGAAGAGTATATGCAATAAGCATACGATTTTCGTGTGTTTGTTTTCTTAATTTATAATCATTTATCTAAACAAGGGCTTTAATGTGATAGGCTCTAAAGTCACACTTGATTCTCAAGGTTTTTCGGAGTTAAACACATTTAAAGTAATTAATTAATTCGAGACATCATAATTTCGCTTAAATACTTGTGTGAAAAACTCCAGAAACAAGCACATTAGCCAAAGGTTTGAACATAAACCCCGTTTAATGGCAAAGGCTAAACGCCAAAGACATAGAACACAATAACAAAAAATCGCGAACAAAAAACATGGAACAACAGAACAAAACTCCACAAGGAACACAGTGGATATATACTATATAAAAAAACTAGGTATGTTTATCAAGGATTTTTAGGTACCGCCTTGGAACGGTCAGTAAAATGTAAATTTACTGGAGGTTTAAACCAGTTAGTGTCCCAACCTACATATTTGTATTTTGTTTCAATAGTATTAACAACACACTAACATTAACGAATGTTTTAACATACCAGATCTTTGAATGCCACAGAACACTAAAGCACAGAAAATAATTTCTCGAAACATCGTGATAAAGAAGATCTTAGTTGTCTGTGGAGGGTTTTTCAATCAGCCGACAAGGCGCTACAATCCCGACCTGTTAATTTATACTGCAGAATGATAGGGTTGCTACGGCAGCAAAACAAATTTACCTTATTCGACAAAATGCAATGTGCGTTACAATTTCAAACTACAAACAAACTGACACTTTTAGCCTCATTGATGTTAATATATGAGAACTTTTATTAAATGTATTATCAATCGGCTACAAAATTGTGCATGCGTCATCAATAAATATATGAACGCCTTGGTGGTCCGGTAATGAACATATATCAAACGAAGTAAACTACTGCACTGTCTGCGTTTTAAAAATGATTTATTTTATTTATTTACATTACCATCCGTTCTTCTATTTGCAAAGAAAGTGCATCCAAAAAAGTATTAGAAATAGTTATAAATTGGTTCGGTGCATCTTGAATTGTACAGATGATTTGATTTATAACTATAAACTTGCTGTGCCATGTGGTTTTGCATTAACAATTGAGAAAACTGGGGTTGGGGTTAACACAGCGAGTTGAAATATGAGCCCGTGCTTACTCGTTTTCTATAACTTTTAGCTTCTGCTTCAATACTTCTATGACTAATAGAGATACTTTTTTGATAAAATTATTGCTTTCAAACCATAGCAATATACGTGAAGAATGTAATATCAACGTACGTGTGCATATCTTACCTCAGTCTACTTTCTATAAAAATAATATTGAGTTAAGTGAAAAAACAGTGTTTGTCAATTTTGCACTTTCACATTAGATTGCACTGGCTTTGGAACAACGTACTATCCATGCGGCAATTATTTAAAACTGTATGCTTGTTGGAGCAGCCGTGTCCCTTTCACAATTCCAGTTATCTTTCAGTATTTGCTTTAAGCCTAAACCTCATTTGAAATGCCATTATTAACTAATCTTAATCCAAAAAGCGATCTAACGTATCTATAGCGTCACGTCATGCAGGTAATGACGTCCTAAATATTTCGTTTCGATCTTGTGCGCGCTGGCGTTTGATTTGGATAGCAAAACGGGAAGAATTGTCCAAACAGTGAAATATATCAAAATGTTATTTACTTATTATTTATCTTATTGGTTAAACTGTAAACTATGAACTAGTATGTGCTGGCCCCCTCCAAAGCTAGAGATATTCATTGACATCGCATTCACATATTCGTGCGCACAAGATATTATTCAAATAATAAATATTCATCTATTTTAAATGTATAGTATTCCTTGATCATCCACATGTGAAGAACATGTTCCTGTTCCTGATGTTATAGCCTAGATTGGACAAGCGACGGCTATCAATACAATATTGCTTGGGAAGCTATGACCACCACTGGTGTGGTGCCGAATACCACTTAGAACAAACGACAGTAAGTGAAACGAAGGCTTCTAATGTACATCTGTAAATGAGCCCTAGGCCTCAAACGTTTCACTTAAAAGAGAGGGCATACTTCACTAACAAACCACAGTATGGGATCCAAAATCCATAAATGCAGCACTGAAATAGTACCGTAGGCCTCTAACGCCCTTATGTGATGGATTCAAAGACCACAGACTTGACACTGTAAGAAAACCGAAGGTAACCAACGCGCAACTTTAAAATTAAATAATCAAGCCACTGTAATGGGACCTATATGCACTAACGTGCCACTAGTTGTGACGCATAGGCAACCAACACACTACAGTAAAAGAACCAAATGCTACCAACACAAACTAAAGAAACCGAAGTTCGGGCACGCTGTTATGGAACAAAGGCATCAAGCCTAGTGTTTATTAAGTATATATGCAAGGTGCTTTTTGTGAAGTTGTGTGCTGTTGTTCAATGTTTCTTGTTTGTGATATTTTGTTTGTGTATTATATGTCTTTGGCGTTAGCCCAGTGCCATTAAACGGGGTTTATGTTTAAACTTTTGGCTACTTAGCTTGTTTCTGTAGTTTTTCATATAAATATCAGAAGACCTATAAACTACCAGATGATGTAATAAACTGACTTTCTCTCACAAACTAAAGTATTTTCGACAACTATCTTCAAAAACAATTTACAAGCATGATGATCCAATAAAAAACAATTTGAAGGTAAATATATATGTATATCATCGCGTTTTATTTTTACCGTCTTTTTTGAACTCAAGAATTGTAGCAGCGAGTGCAACAAATAAACATAAAAAACATAATTCTCTCTCACGGAAATGAGCCAAATTATTAGTTATGGATATATTGAATAAACGTTAAAAATGAAACCTGTAAAGTATGATTATTTTAGACAGTTTGTTAAAGTTGTGAATAACTTTATTTCATTTCTCTTTGGCGCAAAGCGTTATGTTATAGCCCACTACGACTTGACGTATATAATGTGACTTTTTTTAGTTATATTGATGGGTAACATTTAAATGTCATATAAAACATTCAAATGCTATAGTTTTGTATTTATTTTACATACATCAAGCTAATGCAATTGTGTTTAATCATGTATATAAGTTTATCACATGCTATACCTTGATTCCTGTTTCAGTAGTATACATGTGTTATATAACACGCTGCATATATACAATTAAATTGGAACATTAATCCCTAATTCCAGCAAGTCATACGTGTATTTCTTATATTGTTTTTGATAAAGATTTGTTTGAATAAAGAAGTGATTTATTTTTCATATTTTCTCATAATCTCATTCTTAAAACATTCGTCACTTTCTGTATTTTTGATATTGATTCACAAATGCTTATTAACACAATGACATATATACATACTATTATTAAACCAACTTTTCTCCATTATATTGTTTATATTTCTGTTCATTGTATTTCTGTTATTCATACAGATATCATTCCATACTATATGGCCAGTTGTCATATATATTTGCATAAAATACAATTTTATCAGGGATCAACTGTCATTTTTTTATTATGACTCTTTGCCACATATTCTTCAGATTTATGTTATAGATAATTCTGAAACGTTAACGTAAATGTGGAACATAATGAGCCGCCCGGTTAGATCAGGTGGCTGGAGAGCTATGCTATCCTATAAAGGAAAACTGATTCCATGTGTCCGCAACAATAATACAGATAATTGTTTTCCTAGTATCTCTAAGTAAAATTAACGTCAGTTAATAAATAAAATCGTACTTCAATACATTTCTTTACATTCACACATTCAAGAACTAAAATTAATCACAAAACTAGGGTTTGTAAATATGTTTCATGTTTAGACTAACAACGACATAATGAAGATCATTCTCCGTAAGTTTGCTTTATGATATTATCTTCCTGCATTAAAGTTCTTTAATTGCTTAATATATGTTCAACCGAACCTGAATTATCTTACGCAGATTGGCAAGCAATAGACTCAGCAGTATTTACATAGTTTGAGGCGGAATGGGATACAACTACGGTAAGAACCAGCCTTCCGGAGAGCGCCGTACTCGTGCACTTTACAACATACGATAAATAGTAGAACGAGTACAGAGCAGTTTCATTTCATAATTCCGTCAAAATCTCGCGGATCACATACATAAGTGGAGAAATATGCCGGATTCGGAACCAATGTGATTCCCCTTCAGTGTTTCGCGATCAGGATTTTTTTATCATTTCACTGCGCAATCGCGCGGCAAGTATTCATTATCCACCCATTTAGCGTTGAATAATATTTGATTTTACTTGATTCAAAGAATTAAGAAGAGCTTTATCTTAACATACGATGTTAACATATCGGACTACTTTGTGAAAAACACTTTCACGGAAAGTGTTGATATAGTGTAAATAAATAATGTTCCAAAAACCATCGGGCATTTCCGTATGGATTTTCATTGGTTGTTCATCGTTGAAAATTGTCCATTTTTTTCTCAAAGCTAAACGCGTTTTATAAGGACAACGTTGATGAAGCGTTTCTAGTTTCCACTAGTTGAACCAAAAATGTTAAGGCCCATTATTCCGCTTTTTGAAATAGGTAGTCCCCATTTATCATATATACACGTAGAATATACAAACCACCGGAAAGCAAAACGAGGGTTATTGTTAGATTGAGTGGTTTAATCAATTTTATTTCATTGAGTGAGCGCGAAATTAGTTTTTTTCAGCTGATGTAACGTTTCGATGTGCAAGACTTATGCCTAATCCTGATACCTACTGAAAACTGATTCTTTTCAATTGTATTTTTTTTTTCTTTTAATATGTTAAATAAAAACGAAATATTCTAACATTGAACGTTTCCAACATTCACTGTTAATATTTGTTCATCTAAATGGGCGATTACATACCAGTTCAGTTTGAGTTGAACAGCCTACCGTCTTGTGCAAACATTATAAAACAAATTATCAAAATACATAATACTATCTTCGTATCCAGAGACATCTATAACGATGGTGTATTGAAAATGTACTAAAAGGTTAAAGTCGTTCTAATTATGTATTTATGGTCTATTGAATGGCAATGCACTCATCGTAATTAAGTATTACGGATTTCAAGAGGTACGCGTTGTGTTTTATTGTTCATTTGCGTTAAACATAATGATTTAGAAGATGAGTTATTTCTTAAGTGGTCTAATGGCATTGATGTTTCATTATTGAAATTATTTATGTTAATGTATGCAGATGACATTGTCATTTTTTGCACAAACAAGTGAAGATATGCAACTTTACTTGAATATTGAACATGAATAGTGTGTGAAATGGAAACTCACAGTAAATAAGGATAAGACAAAAAATGTTATTTTCAGAAAAGGTGGTAAAATACCTGACAATTTACTTTTTTATTATGGCAACTCTGAAATTGATACTGTTTCAAAATATTGTTATCTTGGGGTAGTCATGACGTCAGGTAGCTTATAGGTAGAATGTCAAAAAAACTATATCGTGTCAAGCTCAAAAAGCTGTTAACAAGATTAAAATATATTTTTTTAAATTCACGAACATATCTGTTGATCATGTTTTGATTTATTTAATAAGTTGGTTAAACCTATATTGTTCTATAGTTGCGAAGTTTGGGGTTATTCGCAGGCCAGTGCTTTTGAACGGATTCATACTATGTTTTGTAAAAGCCTGATGTGCATTGAAATTACGCTGCAAAATGACTTTTTATATGGAGAGATAAGAAAATATACGAGAGTTATGTACAATGTATTACTGCAAGATTTTGAAAACAATCCGAGATGTATCAACTGAGTATCTATGTTACGAAATATGTTATGTAATTTTGGTTTTAATGATGTGTGGTTAGTACAAGGAGTTGCTAATATGCTAAAGACACATTTATTCAAAGCTGGTAAAGTAGAATTGAATGCTCAACTAGGGCCTCCTTTTACAAGATTTTTTTATAAAATTTGAGTTTAGTAATTATCTGAAGAGTGTTAATGTGAAAAAATATATAATTGCCTTCACACGATTGTTAGTATCATCACACAGACTAAATATTGAAACAGATTGGTGGTCTAACATTCCACGGAATGAAAGACTGTGTAGTATATGTAACAAATTAGAAGATGAATATCATTTTATTTTTGAGTGCAAGTTATATGATGAATAACGTGTAAAATACATTAAGAAGTACTATAGATTAAGACCGAGCATATTCACATGTACTGATATCTTATAGTCTAACGATGTTTGCATAAAAAGAAATCTTAACAATTGATGCAACAATTAGAAAACTACAAACTACTAATTACCTGAAAATGTATAATTACATGAGAAAGCAGACACAGGGACTTGTAAAGAAAAGCTGAAAAAAACAAGACACAAAGAATCGCATTCAAATAAGATTTTATAAAAATAATTTCTTATACAAAATAATAGTATTTACATTATATTTTATTATTTTACTGGTTATAACATCTGGGACCAATCCTTCTCCAAATTAACATTTAATAAAGACTGGTAAGTAATTATTAATAATAACATAAACTTTTAAATTATCCATTTAATTTAAGTCATTTATCTCTGACTACCATATCCTTCAATTCTGAAGAATTTCATCATTAAATGATAGACAACTGTACTAAATTCCTTTTATTCGCTGTTATTAGTTAATAATTATCTGATTATCCATCGTGTACTGAACTGTTTCTACTATCTCGAATTGATAATAATCCTTGTTTAAACGAAATTGCACATGTCACTTAACTATCTCTGAAATTCAAGTTTACACTTTCCGTATTTTTGTATCTATTATATGTCACTTAACTATCTCTGAAATTCAATTTTACACTTTCCGTATTATTGTATCTATTTTATGTCACTTAACTATCTCTGAAATTCAAGTTTACACTGTCCGTATTTTTGTATCTATTATATGTCACTTAACTATCTCTGAAATTCAAGTTTACACTTTCCGTATTTTTGTATCTATTATATGTCACTTAACTATCTCTGAAATTCAAGTTTACAATGTCCGTATTTTTGTATCTATTATATACACATGACACGTATTATGTGTTGTGTTTTGAATAATCTTTACTTTCACACGTGTGTAAACGTCGTAAATGTAAACACACTTTGTAACCCAAAGACATACTTACGAAAAGAAGGTCGAAGATAACTGTTTGTTAACCAGAAATTTATATGAAAGAGTAAATCATACGCTGTACAACTATTTAATTTATAGAAAAATATTTGTTAAACGGTTTTTTATTTCAGTAAGGAAAAACTTCAATGCCGACAAAATGAGCTATTTAATCGAGTCCTGTAATAGTCTAAAGAACTTTTGCTTTCGATTTCAAATTTAGACTATAGTGAATGAGACGTAATTCGAAAACTATCAAATTCTATAAATACTGTTGTTAATAATATGATAAAAATGTACTATTTTAGAGTTTAAATTATTTATAATTTATTTATGATATGTGTCAAACTCATTAGATGCAGTTGCTATTTATTTATTTCTTTGATACAAACATACTTGTTTATGGTTTACTTATTCGCTATTTGTATTTCTATACGTAAACCATTACATATTCTATGACTGATTTGCTCGGGTCATGTTGGCCTTTTTCAAATTTTGGACCAAAAATCAGTTTTTCCCATAATGCTTCTGAAAACACTTATTTTATCATTATTTTACTCTATATCGATTTGATATCGAAATTGAAGAAAAAAATACAGTTATCGCATAAAAAAGTATTTTGGTATTTGTGGGGTTCGAACCCACGCCGATAGATTCAAGAAAAAGTAGAGAATAGATGGCTAGTCCTAACGGTTACCGGGACTTTAACAGGTGGATATGTTGACCTGTTAAGGATACATTGATAACATCACGTGATAATGTCAATCGACCAATCACGCAACACCACAGCCTAATTAATTTTCAATCGCGTTACTAACACGAGTAAATATTGTGGTCTTCAAAGACGATGCTTGAGCAAATATCGACATTTGCTGAAGGGTTTCAGCTTTTGGTATATTTGTTTAAAAAACTCCTTATGATTTGCCATACCTTATTTCGTAATTAAAAAAGTGCATTTTACAAACCATAAGCGAGTTACTATAACAGTAGATACAAATTTATTGCAAATCTGTTCAGTTCATTCCATTGTTGTAAAGAATATCCGCAGGACACACCGCTCTTTATAGACTATATAGACCCATATACATAAGACACTGTCCTATAGACAGTAAGGTTGATTTCAAGAAAATCATTAACAATAATCCAATTTTGAATGTATTTTATATTTTAAATAGGTAAGTATTTGAACCTAAAGATCATATCAACCTATAAAACTTACAACGGTAGTTTTATCTTATTTAAACAATTGTTATCTAATGCCAGGATTATAAGGTTATTTTGAAATTCCGTATCTCGTGACAATAAGTCAGCCTTAGCAAAAATGTCCTCATTGTATCTTTATTCTGTATTTAAGATGTCATAATAAACAAGTAACACATACTGTGGACACTTCTCTTAACATGGGACACAAAGTCAAGATACCCGATTATAAAGGAAAGTAATTTTTTATCGCAATTGTAGTAAAACTGATGATAACCCTTTCCAACCCCATCCGTTGACTTAACCGGAGTACATTCCCTTATTTTACTGCCTTACAAGTTCATTTCATTTATGACACTGATTATATTGATCGCTTATACAATAAGATAAAACAAAACTTAAATAGAAGGTCCTGACTGAAATTTAAAACGATTTCAATTAAGCGTAGTATTATTATGACACCTATCAGTTTAAAAAAACAAACACAAGAAAGCTAATTAGTGTTTCAAAAACAGTTGGAAGTATGAACATTAAAGAATAACTATTAAACAAATATAAATTCATAGACATACCTTCACAATTATGTGTGAAAAATATAAAATGAAAATACAAAATGCGTAGCAATATTAATCCCTTATAAAACGACAGGATTGCTTTAATTATTTTTTATGTTTTAAATAGGGTATACTTGTATACTCCTGCACTACTTGTCACGCCTGTAGAGATTAAAGAGGACAGGAACCTTGAAACATTCAGGTGATTTAAAATCTGTATGTTTTATGTTTTCATGGGAAACGATTCCTCAATCCGATTTGGAATTGGTAATCCATGTATTTCGTGCTGCAAATTCTGGGAAAGTTGTTCAATAACAATGCATCGGTCGGAGAGAAATGATATACCTACTAGCACAGAATGTTGCAGACGACTCGGCGTTTAAAGCTTTCCGGTAATTGTATTGGTTCCAGGCCGCTGACATCTATGTTGTTTAACAACAACATTTTTTGTACAAATTGAGATTTATTTTGATGAATTGTACTATAAAGGCGGTGGTTTGGGAAACCAATACCTTGACTGTAGCAGATATTAAAGTCTTTTAAAATAATTTCTTATGGAATATTGATCAAGCAAAGGGTACTGTAAATATGAAATGATTATGTCAGATTACTGTTTCTAGTTTTAGCTTAAGAGTTATGAAAGGGTTCTGTACCCTTTCACCATTATTAAGGTAAGCATGAGTACCCTTCTGCCATCATATAATAAAACGCTTAAGAAAATCAAATGTTCATTTGGTTTTGATTTAATCTTATATTATGATAATAAATATTAATAAACTATACATAGATGTGTTAGGCAGACAATTATTAATAGAACTTCATTCAAACACAAATCCTAACATTTTCAGTGAATCTCGAAATATCCTTCACCGCACGATACAATATTCCCTTTTTTCTCTTTTCTCATAGCAACCCGATCGACTTCTGTAGCATCCTGCCCATTTTAAACCAATGTTTATTACTTTTATTGTTTGCCGATTCCTGTTTAGTGTTAAAAAAAGTTTTTCCTATCATCATGGAAGCGAATTAGATTTTGAGCACTTCTCTTAAAATGAGTCAAAAAGTCTAAAGACTCAATTATAATGAATTGTCATTCCTATAACTATGGTAGTGAAACAGATGTTCGTCACTTCTCTTTACATTATACCGAAACTCCAAAGTCCAAAAACAGATTATGGTCACTACTGTTAACATCAGACAAAAGTGAAAAGTCGCAGTTGTGAATAATAGTCATTCCAATTACCATGGTAGGAAATTAAATTATGATTACTTCTCTTTACATAAGACCTAACGTCAAAAGTCCCAGTTATGAATAATAGTCATTCCTATTACCATGACATGGAAACTATGATCACTTGTATTAACATGAGTCAAAATGTCTAAGTACCCAATTATGAAGAAGAGTCTTTACGTAACCATCGTTGTAAAATTGATGATAACCCTTCCCAACCCTTTCGACTGACTGAAGCGGAGTATTTTCCCTTACTTAATTGCCTAACAAGTTAAAACTCATTATATTGATACGAACATGTTCCCTATGACATTGAGTATATTGATCGCTTATAACAAATAGATAAACAAATGTTAAATGGCGGACCCTAAAATTAAGGCAATGAGACGATAGATGCTGTACGTTTAATAGCTTAAAGCAAAATCTGAAATTGTAAACCGATCTTTAAAACTCAAGTTTATCATGACAAACAATTTTGAAAAATAATTAGGAAACAAATTAGTCACTTACGAAAAATATAAACATAACATAAAATACAAATATTAAATAATAATAATAAAAAATATAAAGTCATAGACACACTGTAACAAATATGTGTGGAAATAAAAAAAATGCAGACTCCCCTCAATTATGGACAATGCGGCCACTAACAATGATGTCGGCCAATCACTGCCTTCTTTTGTACAAGTTCAGATGTATTCAGGGGACTTAAATGGTATATACTATATGGGTGATTGAACTTCCTAACAAATAACTCGGCTCTCGCACATTGTTGAGTGTAAAACAGGTTAATCTTAACACGAATGAAGGTGTTTTTTTCGGAAACAAGGTTTACGGAGTAAATTTCGTTTAGTAAATTGGCTCCAGCGTTAAGACAGTACTAGCTAATAACACGGCTTTATTGTTGCATTTGCAGTTTTAACTACAAGAGTATTTGTATGTTGAGGAAATTAACTCCTAGCTATGTTTTGTTTTTTTGTACGAGCACTAAGCTCTTATAGCTACAACAGCTATCAATGAGGTTAAGAGTTGTTCCGAAAATGACGGAATGCGTCCACTACAAGAAGCTGAGCATTTGAGGGCCCAAGACGTTCCGGGGATTGGCATCGACATAAAGAGCCAGAGGTTGCTGTTGGAACGCAGCTTGAGCACGCAATCTGTTGCAGTCGATCAGGGGTTGTAGGGACGGGTGCATCAGCGTGATCAAACTACCTGACTTTTTTGCTCGGGCGTATACAGCTTTTCATATTCAACCTCAATGAATTAGCGGAATTAAAATTACAGACACCATAAGGCCGACACACTTTAAACCAAGAGCTCGAGCTCAGGGCTCAGTAGCTTCACGGCAAAGGCTTAGCCAAAACTTATTCATACACACTACTCTATATATACTCATGTGCGAAACGAATCAAAACTCTCTTCTTTCAAATACCCTATAGGTTGACTTCATGCTCAGTTTACGCTTGATGCTTTTTTTTATTTATTTACCAGGGACTCAGTAGCCATACCTAAACTAAAAGCCTGTTTGTTGGGACCAGATATTTATCGAGACACACCGTAGACAATGTTTCTTAGAAACAGACCAGATTTTGTATTTTTAGCTTTGAATTTGATAAACCTTCATGAGTTTCAAAATATATTATGATGACTGACTGACTGACTGACAGCAGTTCTGTCAATGTTAGATGTGGGAACCAGATGGTACAAATGTAAGGTTTTCCAAGTTTAAGATTTACAGTAAACTCGTCTTTCAATGACTGTTCCAAGGCGCTGTGTTGACCAATCATTTTTTATGACGCTATTGTGACGAGTGTTTGGTCTGGTTTTGATGATAGTGCGTTTGTGTCTCTTATTCAGTGTCGTTTGGGCCATCATCTTGTGCCTCTTAATAGGGTTTATATTTGAATAACTGACTACTGGACTTGTTCATTGTATTATCATTTATTTGTTTCAGCGCATGTGAACGATGTAGGACGCTATTGGTCGTTCTGTTATGTTTTTGGATCGATCATTGTCATAACTCAAATAAAATGTAGAAAACAAACACAACTCATATATTGTGATACATGTTTTATTTTTCTGAATTATGTATATACAAGTACAAAGTATACTTTTGACACATCTTGGTAGTTTAGTTCAATTTTAATATGTAATTAACAATAATCTTACTTTGAATTTATTTTATAGAATGAATATGTAAGTATGTTTCAAATACGTAAATCACATTAACTTATACCACTTGGTTATTTTTTTGTATTGACAAGGTGTTCATCTGATGTCAGGCATGGCTAGTTATCATGTATCAGCGTAACCTTTTTGTAAGCTTAAGAAAGAAAATATAGGACAATTGTGAAAAAAGGCTGAGATATTCAGCAATCAGAACCACAATGGCCATCATAATGCAGAATTCTCAATGAAGGAAGATAAGCTAAAATCACAAAACCAGTGTGGACGAACAAAAACATTAAAAAACATATTTTTTGGGGATAAATTAGACAATTTGTACACTTGTACCTTTATCTAATGAAAATAATCTTCGTAGATTCAGTTCGCAAAATGTTTTAACTGTTCTATGCATTGTCATTTGAATTGAATGACACATTTGATTATCCAAATAGCTAATACTCTATTAAGTTTTAAACCTTTCACCAAAACGTTTACAATCAAAGTAGTCCGTACACTGGTTATAGAGAAATAAAATAAACCTGTGCATTAACAAAACGGTTATCTTTCGACTCACAATCACATTGTATTCAATTATATGTATTTTAACCTGAACTTCATTAGTAATAATAACAAAAACTCATTGTCAGACATCAACTATATTTGTATCGTGGTAAATGTTTAAAGTTCAAATTATAACCCTTTGTTATTATTATTTTTAAATGTGACACAAAATGCAATGTTTCGCCAAGACGTTCGTAACAATTTCGAAAATATACTTATAATTACAATTTTTAATAATTAATGTAAGGTATTTGTTGAAACTTGTAAATAATATAGCTCAATTGAAACGCAGTTTAAATCATTTCTTGCCAACATCAACTTAGTGAATGAATCCCTCGTTCGATGTTTTTCAAATCTTCGTTTGTTGATTTACTTAAACTAATTAATTTAAATAAAAAGCTTTTGTTATTAGTAGTCGTCCACAATATGGCACCTAAAATATTAAGCGTCGAAAAAAATGTGTTACTTTTGGTATGCAAAGTCTTTGGCACTTTGGGTAAAATCCACGATACATATACATATAAAATGCGAGAATCGATAAGGGCACACTAACTAAAATTATCAAAGTCTTTTACAGGGAAAGAAGGGTATACGCAAGCAGAGACAACAGAAGGCTTCCGAGAGTGGCAGCCAGTTTTTCCTTCCCGCTGCAGTCACCGACTTTCACCGTTAGTGTAAGGTCATTGGTTTCACCGCCGTTTCCTGTGCCGGTAATGGTGACCGTGTGCTCGTCTTTTGTGGCCTTGTCGAGGGCAGAAGCACTGGCAGCCGTTGTTACAGCTCCAGTAGTTGAATCAACATCAAAGGTGGAATCTGGAATGGTTACACGATGATTTTAGGCATTGATACCCCGTAGGAGTCGATCATGTTCCAATGCTTTTCTACATCACTCTAAAAATGTTCAAATAATTTTAAATGTTTCCACTATTGAACATAAGAATAGTCATCGACATTTTGTTTTTGTGAGCAATTAGGGAAAATTTATAACTAGTTTTGCAATATAAATTAGAACATGGTATATTGCGAGGCTCAATCCCTCTAAAAATTGTAATATTATAGTATTATATGAAAGGAACTTAGTTTGTATTTATCGGCTTAAACTAAGAAAAAGTGGTCTTATCATAGGGATCTATATAACATACCGAATACCTCTCGCATATTATCTGCCCAGTTCCGTTACTTACTGAATGCCACTCCTAAACTGATAATTTTAGTTGCATTTCGTACTGAATGTCCAAATTAAGTTGTAAACTTAAAACGAACATATTTCATAATAATATGTAATGACCGATGCTTCCAAACATTTTTTTAAATTTATATGAAATAATTATAAATATATTAGCAACACAGTACTAAATTTGATATTGGTTTGGTCATGTAAAGGTGTCTAAAGGAAATTAAAATTACTGAATAAGCTATAATACAACTTTATCGTGCTCGTGTAAACATCATACTTTCAGGACTGCTGCTGTTTGTATACGGGGTGTTAGGTCAAGAGTTATGTAGAAGGGTACTGAACCCTTGCCGTTTGGTGGCACCCTGCTGACACCATTGATACTAGAATGGACAACCTGATGCCCTTATCAAAACCAGCATGGGCATCTTTCTGTCTTCAATAATTTAAATACTTTAGACTATCAATTATTTCCTTTTTTCTGATTTCAACTTATAATGTTAAACTAGATATGTACAAACATTATATATTTGGCTGTTGAATTCTTATATTAAACAGAATTCCTAACACTTTATGACCAATTCATAATATTTCAGATTTTACAGCAGATACAATTTGCCCTTTTTTCCTTTAGCACCTTGTTCCTCTTTTGTAGCATCCTGAGCTTTTTAAAACCTTTCTAAAATATATTTGTTTATTAAATTATAGATGTTATAACCAAATCCACAAGTAAGTCCCGTGATTTTGCTTATTGTATTTATAGTTGTAAGGATAGCACAGTGATCGGTACACTATGTCCTGACTAGGGCATCCCGGGTTCGATTACCGATGAGTTTGTTTGTTGTCACGAGACCGGATAAGTATGTTTCCTCCGGTTACTCCGCTTTCCTCCACAACACAAGACCACACTCTTGTGTAATTAACATCGTATCAACGAGTGTGATCGTTTTAATGTTTTATAAACTTATTTCACACTTTCATAAGTAAATAAGTTTAAACAAAATTTAATAGATACGTACCAGAGGTCGCATATGAGGCGACACCGGTAGCAGAAACGTCACCAACGGATTCCCCTTTTAAGAAAATAAGTTCAGATTGTTAACTGAGGAAATAATTATTTTCATATAGTGTTTTAAAACATGCTTTATTATCCCCCGGCAGTTGTTTTGACACATGCATCAACGAATAACAGAGTGTTTTGTTTAAACTTTTTGCCACTGAGCTTGTTTCTGTAGCTTTCGCATAAATTTTGAAATTGGACTAAGTATATCACCTGCCACAAGCAGTATCTATTACGTATACTCGTGTGAAGTGATAAAAGTAAGAATGCCGGCCCATGGCAATGTTTATATACACAACGATGTTTGAATTTTAAGCCAATTTTTCTTTCTAAATATATATTGAGTTTAGTGTGTCGTTTATCGTCGTATTTGTGTTATCCATCACATTAATTAGTGCACGATTAGAGATCTGACTTATGATTATTGTTCTGATATAATACTGAATGCATGAACAAAAACACAGGAATGAATTTTCAGTATGATACAACATGTTTTTTAAAAGATAATGTTTAAAAACAGTTTAGACAATTAAATACTGAATTTTAGTATCCTATTTGTCACTGGTAATTTTGTTAAAGTTTAAATCAGACATTTCTACCGACCTGGACCTAAACCATCCGCTACGCACAACTCTTTTGTGGTTGTGGTAAAAGGGCCGACGGTGACATCTCCAATAGGCACGGTGACCTCGTTACGAGGGAAGTTGGCCAATCAAGATCGGGGGAAATGCTACATGTCTGCATAGTATAGTATTTTTTTCTTTCTTTTTAAACTTACATAACATATTGATATACTCCATCTGTTTATTATTTCTTAACCAACTCTTGATTTGTTTCGTAGTCCACTGTGGCTGTAAGAGTAACAATGCCTTCAGTAGCTGTGGCTATTCCCACCACACTTGGAGTTCCGGTGACCGTGTATGTGACTGAGGTGGCATCAGTGGCCGCTGTAAGTGAAACAACTGTTGTTCCCACAGCTGAGTCCTCGGACAGTGATGCAGCAAGGGTTATTGTTCCAGTCGCGGCAGCGGTTATTGTGCCGTCACCCGTCCAACCAGTGATAGTCGATTCTAAAATGAATGTATTTCTTAGTTTAGAAGATTGATATAATGAATGATATATATCATTCATTATACTCTTATATGGTAATGATATGTCATTTGAGCCAAAGAGAAGTTCATTGTACATTTTAAACGGTTAATATTATCTTAATAAGGATTCCTACGTAGTTCGTTGTTTGAATTTATATTATTTTATCAGTGTGGTCCATTTTCGTAACCGGTTGTAAGAGTTCATAAACGAAATATAAAAGTCGAGAGGTAATGAACTAGTTACCCGACCAATGAATCAGCCATGTTTAGTTTAAAGAATAAATATATATACTTGAACTTAGTAAAATGGTACCTTTTTGGTAAATGTGCGATATTTTTAAATACAAAAATACTTAAAGTAAAATATTTCAGTTCTCAACCTGTCTGCAGCTGCACTTAAACGTTTTAGTACAAGTATATGCATTGTTCAAAATAGTATATTGTATCAATTATGTAATTTGCAACAATCATGTATGTCTTCAAAAATGAAAACGATAAAGATCCTACTACCACGATAACTATATTCCAACATAAACAGGACCATCGCAAGCGGTTTTGTATCAAGCCTCATTTCAACATCTTTAGAAATTGTTGAGTCAAAGTTGAAGCATAGTATTGAGTTTATGCGCGCCGACCTCAATCATGACCACTTATTAGAACACAACATTGCTATAACAACAGATCGTTGTTGTTGTTGTTTCTTCAAATAATCTTGAAAATTAAACGACTGAAAACATACAGTTATAACTGAGTTTCTATTGGTCAAATGACCGAGACATGATTAATAAAGGCTCAGCTTTTTTATGTTTCCAATTTTTTGGAATGAACACGGTCGTTTCCCTGATCACTAAGATTTGCTAAATATTCACCTGTAAAGGTGACATGTTTTGGTGAATTTCAGTTTAAAACATTGGTTCGAGCGATTTTCATTTTGTTAATTATTTTTCAATTAAATAAAATAGTAATCAAATTCTTAAAATATTAGCTTTGTATGAGTGTGTTGTTTAATAATGTTGACCATACAAATACTCGTTTTTCAAAACGTTGATAATAGTTTTGTCGTCACTTCTCAGTACTTTGCTCAGTTTTTTTATATTCTTTTAGTGTTTGTCAAATAGATTTTACAACGCATTTCTGTCCTTTAAAAAATATTCGAAATAATTATGGTTTTATTGTTAAGGTAAAATTAAACTTTACATGGAATAAAGATTGACTTATACTTCAACTACTAGTATTCACCTGACCCGTGCGAATTGTTATTTTACTTCGGCAACCATATTAAGCGAAGGAGCCTGTAAGTAAGATGCAATGGTACCGCATTATTGATGCGGATGCCATACGGTACTTGGTGGGAAGACGGGCGGACACCGTCAGATATACGTACGATTTTAGACGCTGTACGGCGCTCGCACAATGGACTTGTACGGACATTGTTAAAGACTTGACGGACTTACTGCGGAATTTTGAAAAAATATCTGGTATATAATTGGTATTTTTTTAACGGATCCTTTAAATGAATGTTTTGAGAAAGAAGAACTTACATACTCCCAAAAACAATCTATAGTTTCACTAAAAAGGGAGACTCGGAAAGTATGGAAAATTGGAGATAAATATCATTATTAAATATTGGCTCTACAATTCCTGCAAAATCATTAGCAGCCCGAATTCAAAAAGTCTATTAATCTAAATATTAGCCAAGACCAACAAGGCTACATTAAAAATAGATTTATTGGGTATCCAATTTAAAACATATATCAAAGCACTAGGTGTTTACTTCGGAACGAAACTAAGCCAGATGCAAGAACTGAATTGGAATGATAAGACAGAAAAAATCAAAGTATAAATGAATCAATGCAGCAAAAGAACACTGACATTTTATGGTAAATTAACGGTAATAAAATCAATTCTTATATCTAAAATATCATATATAATCCAATCTCTTTTGGCACCAAAGAAGGTACTTGAAAAATTAAACACATTATTTTTTAAATTTCTCTGGTCCAATAAAAGTGAGAAAAACAAAAGAACAACACTAATCGGTAATAAATTAGATGGAGGACTAGAAATGGTCGATATCTTTACATTCTACAAAACTCTTCAAATTAAATGGGTTAAAGCACTTAAGAATCCAGAAATAGCAATCTGAAAAAATATACCGCAATTATATCTAAATCAATACGGCAAGAACGTAATCATATTTAATATGAAATTAAAGAAAAGGGGAATATCTTTGTATTTAATAACTGGATATAATCTAATTTTATATTTGTTGACGATATATTCAAAGATGGAAAGATCAATGAAGCATTTATATTACGTAAATTAAAATCAAAATCTAATTGAATATCTGAAATCCACTGCTTAAAAAAAGCTATTCCACAAATTTGGAAACAAACATTAAACAGGCACCAGTCAGTAAGAGCAAACGTTAGAACAGAATGTACTATAGTACTACCGAACAAATTTAACAGGTCATGGGAAATAGAACTTGATAATTATCATATTGAATGGAATTCGGTTTATTTTGTGTTAAATAAAAAACATTTGATAATCGAATCAAACAATTTAAGTTCAAATTGATTCATAGAATAACAGCTACTAATAAAAACCTATACACCAGGAAAATAAGATCTAATCCAATGTGTTCCGTGTGTTATGAAATGGAAGATTTCGACCACTTCTTTGTTCAATGTAGATATGTAGAAAATTTCTGGAATGTTATAACTGGTATAATAAAGAGTTGTACTTTTGACCATTCATTTAAATCACTTAAATTTATTGTTATAGGATACAAAGTATACGGTAAAGAATATAATGATATCAATATACTGCTAGCCTACATTGGATTTGCAATATATAATTGATATATGATAAGTAATGGACGAAGTAAAAAATAAACATAATTAACATTCTTAAGGCGAGTTTAGAGACGCTTGTTTTATACTTGCACAAAAATAATGAAAATCATAATATGATTTCTATTTTTTTCGAAAAGCTTAAACGTTTGTAGTAAAATAGTGTTGTTGTTGTTGTTGTTGTTGTTTTATTATCTTCTGTTTTTTTGTTTGTTCTTTTGTTGTTTTTTTCTTTAATAGTTATTCGATTGTTTCTACTATTTCGCTTCTGTAAGTAGACATCGTGAGAAGTCCTATAATTTCAGTAAAAAATCATACTCATTAAGGACTTCTATGTTAATATAGATTTCCTTCAAAAGTGAGTATTTGTTTGTTGGTATTGGTTTCTTTTTGTTTTTTGTTTATTTGTTTTGCCTTATTATGCTACCTTTAAAATTTCCTTAATCATTCGATTTGAATAGCTGTATATTGTATAATAATATTCACGACAGTATGTTTTATTTCAAGAAACAAACACAAAAAGTTTTGATACTTATTGAATGTTTAAATGTTAATTGGCTTAAATGTACTGCGATTCGATATCCTTAACCTTTGTGTTGCAATGTATATATATATATATATATAATATATATATATATATATATATATATATATATATATATATATATATATATATATATATATATATATATATATAGCTTAACATCTTTTATATATATTATTATACACAATATCGCTATACATGCCATTGGTTATATTTCTGAAGCTATACTTGAATTGTTATTGATATTGTTGCGCCACAGCTGTTATGAGACGCATCAGGTTGCAAAAAGACAGCGACTCGAAAATTTTAAGTCATTTTACTATAGACTTTCGATGTTAAAAAAGTATTGACACGCGACGGACAAGCACGGACCTGGTTAGATAAATAAACAGTTTTAAAGGCCAGAAACTCAGAAAGTATGTCGAAATGTCTTACGGCATCTGCCCGAATCTTGTCGGGGCCGTTCTTAGTCGGTACATTGTTGTCTTTAGCATGTATGCTAGCTTACGGTCAGTTAGGAATCTTCTCACATCGGAATCTTTTAACTTCGCACTGATGCATCCTACGGCTTAAAAAGACCACCAAGGCGCCCGCTGGACGGTTATTGAATCCTTACGGCCACCATGAGTTTTAGCGAAATTTCCGCGTATTTTTACACATACTGGCGCTTTATCCCGAAAAAGCAAATGGGTATTTAGTTCAAATGTAACGTCATGGCAATAAACATGCGTTTTCAGAATGCTTGTTTACTAAATTAGTGGATTTTTAAAAAAAAACGCAATGCAAAATGAAATGTTCTCTAAACGAATGCTTTGTAGTATCGGAATATTTCGGAGGTAAACAAATTAAATAAATTAATTACTTTGATACAAGTTAATTTCGCTGATTAACCACGGTATCAAATGTCTACACTGCATCTATAAAGGTCGATTTAGACCTTATCGGTCCGTGTAAACTAGCGTTTGAATAACTATTAAAACACACTTGTTTAGAATTCATATATCTTAAGTTGCTTAAAATAAACACATCTTGTTCTATATGCATGTCAATTCCATATTTGATATGATTGTTTTTGTTTTTGTCCAATCCGATTTCGGAACAAAGGCATTCTTTCAGTTGTAGATATAATTCACACATGATTTCTTCGGAACAAAAATCGCTGCTGTCTTTAAGATATCAATAAGTTGAAGGCGTTTCAACATCCTAATATTTTTTTTTTATTTTAGTTAATAGTAGCTGTAATGAATCTTCAACATACCAGATTTCTGAACGCCGCAGAACACCAAAGCATAGAAAACAATTTCCCGAAACATCGTGGCAAAGTAGATCGCAGTTGTGTGTGGAGCGTTTTTCAAACAGCCGGTAAGGCGCTACAGCCCCGACCTGACAATGTATACTGCATAATGCAAGGGTTTCTACGGCAGCAAGACAACATCACCTTATTTACTAGACAAATTTAATATAAGTTTTATTTTTCAATTGCAAACAAACTGACACCTGAGGACACATTGACTTTAATATTTGAGTATTTTTTGTTCAATGGATTATCAATTGGCTACAACTGTTTTTGCATGCGCCATCAATTTATACCAAGTAGGCACTTGCAGATCTGTAATAGGCAAACACTAACGAAAGTACGAAGTTAAACACAAAACAGTCTGCTTTTGAAAGTGAAATCTTGAAATATTTACATTAACATCCTTTTAAAATTCTTTGCAAAGAAAGTGCTTGAACATTTTATTATATCCCTATTGCAGGACCCATTATTGATTTGCAGACAGTCTCCCGGGGATTTTAATGACGAATGCAATACAAATACAACTTGTCATTTATTCAATGCACCTTTTACCAAATATGAAACGAGTTTTATGTTAGTAGGATGCATCTTCAATTTTAAGGACGATTATATTATAACGACGCGCTTTACATGCTGTGACCTGCACCGGTGTTTTTTTCGAAAACACCTGAGCAAACACAGGATAAAACAAAGTGGTAAACACAGCCAAGTAAATAACCCTAACTCATGCTTAAATAATTATCTTATTAATAAAGTAAAATTCTATGATAAATGTAATGCTTAAAAACCATATGAGTTTTCTATACCAATAAACATCAAGAACGTTATATCAAAAAAGGTGTATGTTTCTTACTTCAGTATTCTCTTTTATATTAAACAAGACTTGAGTGAAAGCATTTTGTGTGTCAAGTCTGAACTTTCACATTCCATTGCACTGATAAAATAAAATAAAATATCTGAACCGGTAATATGCTGTAATTATCAAGTAATATTTCACTTATGTATTGCTATAAATAAATTATAATATATAATGGAAACCATAGACCATTTATCGGACCCTTTTCAAAGGCTGATACCCAAAACAATACAGGCACTGATAGCAGTTTTCACCATAATACATATTCTTTTCCAACACAAACTATTGGACCTTTATTAAATATACTCAGTTTATTTATACGTATAATGCTGACCTAATGTTGGACTGGGTACAATGTTGGTAGGAAATAGCCTCCTGGTTAGATCTGTTGGCAAAGCGCCGCGTGTTTGCCTGCGGACATGGGATATCATAGCAAATATTTACTGTTTTGTCTTGACGACATTTAGATGGTAATGAAAACATAAAAAATTGATTCCGCGTTCACTCTGCGACGATCCAGTGTTTCCTTTATTTTAAAATGGGTGCTATCAATTTCCCGTGTAATATTTATCATGTACAGTTTATTTCAGTACTGAAGTGTTTTTCAGTAACAATATATATGCCTTACATTTTATCAATCTGATTGAATCATTTTTCCAATGAATGCTTTGCTTCCCGCAAGCGAATAAGATCTTGCATTTACTTCTGATTAATATTTAAAAATATTGTTTAGGTATAAATCCAGTCAAAACATGAATACAAGTGTACGCACGCTCCAGATCATTTCGATTTTGTTTCCATTTCAATTATAAAATTCCTTTCTTATACTACAATTTTTTAACAAATTCTTAGGTATATAATGTTGTTATTTCGGTAGTTTATGTTTAATCTATATCAATCAAAAATCATTTGTGCGATAATACTGACGTCATCAGTTTGATGTTGTCGTCGCTTTTCCGTTGGTATTTTTATATTCTCATAGTGTTTATCCGGTCAAATTATTCACAACAACGCATTTCTGTCTGTTTAAGACGTTATTCGAATGTATTCGTGTTTTATCATAAAGGTAAACATATTATTTACATGGAACAAAGAATGACTAATGATTCAATTATCTATCCAACTAATTTGTACGAGTTGTTATTCTTGCCGATTGGAATTAGGTATGTCAGTGATCTTCGACAACCGCGTGAATCGGTACCCGCCTTATGCCCTATCATTTTCTTCGCAAATTCAATCGCAAGTGGCCCGTTTGTAAGATACAAGGGTCTCAGGATTCAATGCGGACGTTATATGGTACTAGGACGGGAGACGGGCGGGAGCCGTCAGATACACATACGATTTTTGAACATCGCACGGGGCTCGTGAGGGACAGATGAGGTATTGAATCACACATGTATATTGGATTGTAGAATACTTAAACGATTTGAAGAGCCTGAAACTCAGAACAGTCCGTTCCAAAATCATAAAATCCAAATCATACGGCATCCGCCCGAATTCTGTTGGGGCCGTACTGGACCGGTGCAATGTTGTCTTTAATGTGTATGATAGCTTACGGTATTTTAGAATTTTTCTCACATCGGAATCTTTTAACTGGGCACTCCCGATGCGCTTAACGACTAATTAAGAACCCAATGAATCACGCCAGATAGCCACAGTACCTTCGCTGCCGCCGTGGTATTTTGCAAACTTTCCATGTAACTTATAACATACTAGCAACCAACTAATGGTCTAAGAATATGTAACTGTTCTCTTAAGTTCAAATGTAACGTCATGACAAAAAAAGAACATATAGATTAACAGTGCATACTGGACCATTCTCTAAACGAATTCTTAATAGTATTCGGAGTTCAGCAATTTTAATTAATTTATTTATAAAATACAAGGTAATTTCGCTGATGGGTATCTATAAAGACCATTTTGGACCATATCGCTCCGTGTACAAAAAGCATTCGAAAAAGATGCTTGATTAAAATTCAAAGAAGTTGCTTAACATAAACATAGCTTGTGCTATATGCTTGTAATAGCAGGACAATTTCCTATTTAATGATTGTTTTTGTTTGTGTTCAACCCTAATTCTGAACAAAGTCACTCTTTTATTCAAGTAGATATAATTCATCCATGATTTCTTCGTCACAAAAACGCTGCTGACTTTAAGAAATCAATAAGTCGAAGGCGTTTCAAACTTCAAATGTGTATTTATATATTTCTGTTAATAATAGTTATTTAGAGTAAGATAACAGAATTAAGTCTTTTAACATACCAGATTTCTGAACGCCTCAGAACAACAATACACTGAAAACAATTTTCCGAAACATCGTTGCAAAGTGAATCGCAGATTGTGTGTGGAGCGTTTTTCAATCAGCCGGTAAGACACTAAAGCCCCGACCTGCCGATTTATTCTGAAGAATGCTAGGGTTTCTATGGCAGCAAGACAACATTACCTTATTTAGAAAGATTTAATATGAGTAGTAGTTTTCTATTGCAAACAAACTGACACCTGAGGACACATTGACTTTACTATTTGAGTAATTTTATTCGATGGATTATCAATTGGCTACAACTTCTTTTTGCATGCACCGTCAATTAATACCAAGTAGGCCCTTGAAGATCTGTAGTAAGCAAATACCAACGAACGTGCGAAGTTAAACACTGAACAGTCTGCTTTTGAAAGTGAAATCTTTAAATATTTCCATTTTCATCCTTTCAAAATTTACAAAGAAAGTCCTTGAACATTTTATATTATCCCTATTGCAGGACCTCTTTGATTTGCAGACAGTCTCCCGGAGATTTTAATGACGATGGTAATACAAATACAACCTGTCATTTATTTAATGCACCTTTGAGCAAAATAGGAATCGAGGTATATGTTGATACGATGCATCTTGAAATGTAAGGACGATTTATTTTATAACGACGCGATTAACAGGCTGTGACCTGCGCCGGTGGTTTTTCGAAAACACCTGAGCAAACAAAGGGTAAACCAAAGGGGTAAACACAGCCAAGTAAATATGTAACTCATGCTTAAATAATTATTTTATTAATAAAGTAAAATTCTATGATAAATGTAATGCTTGAAAACCAAATGGGTTTTCTATACCAATATACATCAATAACGTAATATTAAAAAAGGTTTATGTTTCTTACTTCAGTATTCTCTTTTATATAAAATTAGTATTAAAAGCAATTTGTGTCTCAGGTTCCATTGCACTGATTTAATCAGTTTAATTATTTGAACCGGTTAAATAATGCAATTATCAAGTAATAGTTCACTGATGTATTGCTATAATAATGACATGGAAACCATAGGCCAGTTATCGGACCCTTTTCAAGGGCACAAAAACTAAGGCTGACACACAAAACAATACAGGCAGAGCATAACTGCACCAGACAAGGCTTTTTCAACAAACTACGTATATTTCGATCACAATATTTGAAAATATTGTGTAGACCAATGCCATTTACAAGTGGGATAGGCCGAAAAACACAGTTTAATGGTAAAAAGCTATATACATAGGAGCACAAGTTTTTTTCACCATTTAGTTTTGAGTTAGAAATTGAGGCAGCAGGTGAGTCAAATAAAAATGTTGCTCTCTCTCTCGCAGGATCGGGCAAAATGATAACTAATTAGAGAAAAAATAGGTAACACGATAGTTGGATATACGTGACAAATGAAACTCGTAGAATGTGTCCATAACAGTAAATTAAAGTTATTAATAACCTTGTTTCATTTTTTTTATTACGCGAAATGTTATGTTGCATCTCATTATGTTTTGACGTTAACTGAGCGACATCATTTTAATCATATTGAAGGGTAACTTGAATGTCATTTTAAACACGTTAAAAAGCTATAATTGTGTACTTATAAAATTATCCATTATTATTGCAACCAATTATTGAATAATTTGTAAAATTCCAGAAAGTCATACGTTTATGTTTCATTTTGTCTTGATGATAAAAAACATTTGAATTAAGTTGTTGATTTTCATTAAATCATTGAAAGAAAACGGAATATTTTCATAAAACGCATCTTACCAGGTGTAACTTCACCTGTTCACCTTGGTTTATGGTCACTAAGCCGGACAAGTGGGTTTTCTTTGGGTTTTCCTGTTTCCCCCACAACACAAGACCACACTCCCGCGTAGAATTGTGCCAACGAAAGTGATTGATATCATGTTGTAACAACTTGTTTCACAATCGTTGTAAAATACATATGTTTAAACTAGTATAACACCGTGGTACACATAGTTTTTAACTCATCTACTGTTCATAAGACCTCCTAATGCTCGCTTACTAGCAAATTTTAATAAACTCGTTGAATACAATTGTGTTCTAAATGAAGACTCATTACAGATTATATATATCTTCATTTAAAAATAATATTGTTTTGTATTGTATATGCATACCTAGATGTTATTGTCAACGATCCTTTATGTTTAATTTATTTATAGACTGAAATTAAACGCATAACACAAACAATATACATCTTTGTATGGATTACTTTGAACTACTTATGTGAATGAAATGAATTAGATACAACTATTTCTATCATAAGTCACTGATAGTAGTTTTACGTATCACTATGAAACATGCTCTTTGCAAACAAAAACTATTGGAGCTTTATTAAATATACTGAGTTGTTTTTTTTTTTGCAATATCAACGCGTTCAAAATAACTACCGGGTGCATTATTATGAGGGACAAGATGAAGTGTTGTACATATCAACGGAGTAACTGTGGATGTGATTACTCTATAATAGGTTCACTTATTTAAATTGCTCAGGACATTTTATAGGGTAACATAAGCAATACGTCTACTTTATATTTATTTCAGACAATTGTAATATTAAGTCGTTTTTAATCGTTTGATTCAATGCAATTTTTTGGGTGTAAAACAAGCCGCTCGGTATGTTCAGTCGGTAAGAGCACCAGGCTAGCCGCACAAGGGAACACTTTTAATCCAGATAATTAAATAATACAGATAATTGTATTTCTAAATACAAATATCATCTGATATTAAAAAATGACTTTATTTCAACAGCCGCAATTATTTTTTTCAAATAAACAGATACAATTACTTATTTCTGTTAAGCAATCGAAAAATTATCACTTTATCAATTATTTCACTTGCCGTACAATGAACACGAACTAATTAACTCATTTTATGTAAGTTTTGCTTGAGCTTTAAAGTTATTTGATTGTTCATAAAATACAACTTCTGTCACTCTTATATGTTTCCACCAAAACAGTGTTGATGTATGTTAAACCGTTTGGTTTAAACGAACGCAATGCGAAACCACACAGCATATACGTGTGATTTGTTTTTGTGATTTTAGTTTGTTCAAAATAAGTAAGAAACATTAAAATTGATTCCGCTTTCACTCTGCGACGATACTGTGTTTCGTTAATTTTCCAATGGGTGCGGTCATTTTCCAGATCACTTAGATTGCCTTAAATTATCTTGTAATTTTATATCATGTACAGTTTATTTCAATATTGAAATGTATTTCAGTAACAATATATGTATATGCCTTGCATTTTATCAATCTGGTTTAATCATGTTTTCAAGGAGTGCTCTGCTTCCCGGAAGCAAATAAGATCTTGTATTTACGTCAGATTAATATTTAAAAGTATTGTTTTGGTTAATTTTTAATTAAAAACATGAGTACAAGTGTACGCACCCTCCAGAACATTTCGATCTTGTTTCCATTTCAGTTCCAAAATTCCTTTCTTATTCTACAATTTTTTAACAAATTATTATGTATTTAATGTTGTTATTTCGGTAGTTTATGTTTAATATCAATCAAATATCCTTTGTGCGATAAAACCGAAGTTCCTGAACGTTAATAATGATAGTCTGTGTTGTCGTCGCTTTTCAGTTGTTGTTGTTTTATTTATATTCTCATAGTGTAAATCAGGTCAAATTATTCACAACAACACATATATGAATTTAATATTCGAATTTATGCATGTTTTATTATTAAGGTAAAATTATTCTTTACATGGAATAAAGATTGACTAATGCTACAATCAACTATCCGTATGGATTGTTATTCTACCCAAAGTGGGTTAGGTATGTCAGGGGTCTTCGGCAACCGTGTGAAGCGGGACCCGCGTTGTGCCCTATCATTTTTTTGGTAAATCCAATCGCGAGGAGCCTGTAAGTAAGATAAAATGGTGCGCAGGATTTCATGCGGACGCTGCATGGTACTAGGACGGGAGACGGGCGGGAGCCATCAGATACACGTACGATTTTTAAACATCGTGCGGGGTTCGTGAGGGACTCGCACAAATTGTAGAATACTAGAACGATTTGAAGAGCCTGGAACTCAGTTCGTTCCAAAACCATACGGCATCCGCCCGAATTATGTTGGGGCCGTACTTGACCGGTGCAATTTTGTCTTTAACGTGTATGTTTGCTTACGGTCTGTTAGAAATCTTCTCACATCGGAATCTTTTAATTCGCACTCCCGATGCGCTCTACAGCTAATTAAGAACCCAAAGAATCACGCCGGATATCCACGGTAGCCTCGCTGCCGCCATGATGTTTTGAAAACTTTCAGCGTAACTTTGCACATACTGGCGCGTTATTCCGTATTTTAGGATATGTAACTGTTCTCTTTAGTTCAAATGTAACGTCATGACAGTAAATATGCGTTTTCAGAATGTTTGTTTTCTAAATTAATGCATTATTAAAAATAAACAATGCATAATGTACCATTCTCTTAACACATTCCTAATAGTATCGGAGTATTTCAGAGTTTACCAAATTTAATTATTTTATTAAATAAATTTAAGTTAATTTCGCTGATGGTCTACGGTATCAAAGGTTTGCATTGAATCTAAAAAAGATAAATTTTGACCGTATCGCTTCGTGTAAAATGACATTTGAAAAAGATGCTTATTAAAACACACGCGATTGAAATACATTTAAGTTGTTTATAAAAACAAAGCTTATGCTATATGCTGGCAATAGCATGTCAATTTCATATATTATATGATTGTTTTTGTTTGTGTTCAACCCGATTTTTGAACAAAGTCACTCTTTCATTAAAGTAGATGTAATTCATCAATGATTTATTCGTAACAAAGACTTTCAGATATCAATAAGTCGACGGCGTTTAAACATCCTAATGTGCATTTATTTATTTATGCTAATGTTAGTTATTTTGAGTAAGATAATAGTAATGAATCTTTTAACATACCAGATTTCTGAACGCCGCAGATCACCAAAGCACAGAAAACAATTTTCCGAAACATCGTGGCAAAGCGAATCGCAGATTGTGTGTGGAGCGTTTTTCAATCAGCCGGTAAGGAACCACAGCCCCGACCTGTCAATTTATACAGCAGAATGCTAGGGTTTCTATGGCAGCATGACAACATTACCTTATAAAGACATAATGTTATGTGAATTGCAAATTCTAATTGCAAACAAACTGACACTTGATGACACATTGCAATTTGAGTATTTTTATCCATATGGTATCAATCATAAATAAATACAAAGTAGACCCTGGCGGCTCTGAAATTAACAAAAACAGACGAATGTTAAACACTGCACTCTATGCGTTTTGAAAATGAAATGTTTGAATATTTACATTCTCATGCTTTCAATGTTATTTTCTTTGCAAAGAAAGTGAAAGGATTATTTTCGTTTTTAATCCCTGTTCCTCGATCCACTTGCCTTGCAAACAGTCTCCCGGGGTTTGAGTGGCAAATGCAATGACAAATTAAATACAAACACAACTTGTCATTATTTTGATGCACCTTTTGTCAAAACAGAAAAAGAAGTATATGTTCGTACGGTGCATCGTGAATTGAATAGACGTTTTAATTCATAACGACACGTGGAACAGGCTGCGCCCATTAAGAACACACCTGAGCAAACACAGGGTAAAACAGCAAGGTGAATATGAGCGGTTCGTACTCGTTTGAATAAATTTCTACTCAACCTTAAAAAGTTGTACTATTAATAAAATAATACTCTTTTCTATAAAATTAAAAGTATTGAAAGTAGAGATTTTGTGTCACTATTGCACTTTCACATTACAATGCACTGATGCAATCAGTTTAAATTGTTTGAACCGGTAAAATAACGTAATTATGAAGTTCTAGTATTGATATACGGCTATACTAAAAAGACAAGTACCCAAATATTTAACGAAGACCAAATTTCAAAGACACAAGACTAAGGCAAACAGACAATTAACGAGTGACCCAAAACATAATGAACAACCCAAGCAGATAATACATGCATAAGAAAACCTATACACTAACAAATGATGAAATAAGCTGACTTTTTCTCAAAAATTAATTTTAATGTCGACCACAATCAACAAATATTTCGATGAAACAATACAATTTAATAGTGTGCTAGTCCGAAAAATAACCATTTAAAAGTTACTTCCAGTAAGTGGTTAAGTAGATATGGAGCGTACCATGAATCAACTAGCTAACTCATGGGTTCATACTCTCCATTAGATGAACATTTACTCCAGATTCATTTCAAACCAACCAAGAGATTAAGAGGTATAAAGTGGTCATAAAATTGCAATGGACGGAAGGTGAAGAACATTCTGATAGCCTGCTCGATACAGAGTGGTGTATATATGGCATTTCAGTGGTATGTAACCATGCTGACATTAATTTATGACGTCATCAGTAACTATGATGGCACAACCGACTTGGCATGAAACCAGACACTCTGACTCTCATAACGTAATTATTATATGCTGGCAATACGGGCATGAATGTTTGTGTGGGCAGAGGGTGGGAGGAGGTTAGGAAATTTGATGCCCGATGTTTTAATAAATTTTAATAAAGATAATACTGATAAATAACTTTCCATGATCAACATTAATTATAAACATAATAAAATCTGCTAAACACAACAAAATACTTGAGGTAGATCTGGTCATAGATACAAATACAAACCTAGAAAAAATAAAGTGCAATTAAAGTTGCAACTATTAATGAGGAAATAACAAAGCTTTCATTGAAGGTGATTCAAAACCCAACAATCAGCTTGAAATTCTTGTCAAAATGAAATCATTATAATCAGAAAACATTTTTCAACATGTGTTGTCAAGAGTTTCAAACATTGCACTTTATTACGTACAAGTAGGTTACATTTGTGCCATAGACAGAATAATAGTGACATACGCATAGTGAGTAATTACTTCATCTCAACAGAAGCTCTCTCCTGTTGACGCACAAAAGTGAGTCCAAAATTAATATCTCTATAATTGTCATTTAAATCCAACAGCTGACCAATCATTTCTTTTACACCAGTATCTTTCCTTGCTTTAACATGTTTTGCATCATGTTTCACCCCACTACTTTGTTTAAACAAGTTGTCTGTCATCTTTACAAGCAGGCTGTGCCGAGTGAAATGTCACATTTGCACTTTGAGTTTTTAGCTTGTTCTTTACTGTCTTCACCATTATTTCAACTAAATTATCATTTGAAATATTGATCGTTACACATCCCATTATATTGCATGAAACACTCATTTATTCATATGCTCGTCAGGACACACTACATATGCCAACATACGCAATAGCCACAATCTGTCCTTTGTGTGTTCTAGAGCACCAGCAAATACACCTTCAAACTTCACATTTTTCATTGCACGCTTCCCATCTCCATACTTGAATGTTTCTGATGTGCTTTTCAAGAGCTGGGCCATAAACAGAAAGAGACTGTCGTGATGTTTGGCAGCTGTCAGCCGTTGTATTCTTACTGTTTGTTTCTGTCTTCTTCAATGACCAATTTGAATGAACAAGCATAACATTTGACCAAGTGACGTGTGAGACCCGACTATTTCTTGTAGAATTCCTTAAACATGCGTTTACCAGAGTCGATAGCACTACAACAGTCTGTTGTCATCTCCTTCTTTCTGTGTCCACTCCGCTTTCTTGACATCTTTGATCATAAGTTGGTGTGGTTTGTTCGTGGTTGGCTCATCATATTGGCAGTAATTGCATCTTCAATGAATGCATGGTGCGACCTAGCAAATGTTTTTTTGTCAGAAGTAAGCACAGACAATAATACTCGAGTATAGCATGTACTTTTTGATACACTTCAATTAAAAATTATGCATAACTATAAGTTCGCTACACAATACTGCAATCCTCTTTAAAAGGCATTATTCTGACAGAATTCTCTGAAAATAAGAAATTATTTGTGATTGCAAGTTCAATTTATAAATTGTATATATATTTATCCAGCAAACAAGCCATAAACCTCTATCTTGGACTGCATTTTATTCCAGTTGCAGTATACATATTGGTATACAATTAGCTGTAGTTTTGTACAGCCTCCTTTTGACCTGAGACCTGACCCACACAGTTCCCCCTGTCGGCTGACTGTTGATATCTTGTAAATGACCTGCAACAGAAAAGTGTTTGGTTTTGTTGTTCATTTAAAACTAGGAAGTAAAGTTCACCTTCTTATTACCAATAGCATATGACATCTTCAGCTGATAAGTGTATAAAATGATAACACAAAAGGTATCATTCCGGGCCTGAAAGGAAATTTTTCATGATCAAACCTCTGATAAATGAGAATGCATTTGTAATGACTAATTTTGAGCTGACTGAAAACGCCGCATAACTCATCTCAGAGTTTTTCAGTTCGAAGCTTAATAGTTCTCAAAACCGATAAATGTTGTGTACATAAATTTTGGTTGATCTTGATTAAATATTCGTTGATTTAGTATTATTTACAGGGTAAGTACATATTTACTGCATTCAGTATATTTGTTTCATAGCAGTGTGCCCCGATGAGCGCTGCATCAATGGAAATGATAAACACATATGTTTAATAAGTAATGTAATAACCATGGATTTTATATATAAGCCATTCATACTAAACTGTTACTTAATTCAAATCAAAATAGATGTTGTCAGTGCTGGGACCAAGACATCATTATTTAAATTATTTCTCCACCATCAGCAGCAGAATTTGACATTAACGGCTGACCGTCTGACATTCACTAGCTGATCGATAGGCCGGTCAAGCTTATGTAGAGGCTAGTTAGAATCTAGACCGACTAGTCAAAGGACAGTGTTATGTCTTCAAAGGAATCAAAAGCACTAATTAATCGTCAAAATATTATTTATCTAAAATCCATATGTACTAAATTCAGTACCAACCTTGACACGCGTCAACTGATAAGCTAAGTTTAAATTTTATTAATTTTACAACGATTGTGAAGAAAATTATATTAACTTTTTAGTAAATATAACTTTCTTCACAAAAGGACATTTCACAGTGGTTTTGTAAAACGACAAAGAATTTCGGTATTTCACGTCACGTGGCAAATAAGCACATGATAGTCTTCGCCAATCAAATGGTAGAATATTTTCTACTTATAAACAAACATGTCAGTTTAAATCAGGAAATTACCGTATTTGAACGAGCAGGACGCGTTTCTTTTTGAGAACCCTCCGCACTAAAATAGAACCATTTTTCCGAATTCAGCATTTTTTAAATCTTCTAAATTCGAGTGTAAACCTGAAGTACCGATCAGTATCTGGTGCATCGTATGTGTACACATACCCTGCTGTGTTAATCAATAAAGTGTTCCATTGAACACAGAGCTTTAATAAAACAAAATACAACCTTCGGCGATGTTATAGCAGGTGCTCTGAAATGGCGGCTGCAGGAATGCTTTTCATCGGAATAATTTGCATTTTTTTTACTTAAGGGTTAAGGTCCACATTGTTCATGTCACATAATTTTCAAATAGACCCATGAAAAGACAACAAGCGATTATATTAGATCATGCACGTTATATAAGACCTTTACAGTAAGCAGATATTATGGTTTACGACGTAAATGTATACACGTCCACATAAGATTCCGATAAATAAGTGTGCAAAGCGCAATTGAGTGGTAATAACGGGTACGACCTAGTTTCAGGACGAACTACAACTGTTTTTTGTCCGTCTCGCTCAAATTTCGCAAACTTAAATCAAGCTTATTTTGTAGCGGCCGGGATGAATCATGGCAAAAACAAACATGGAATTTTAAATGTAGGAATAAGATGTTTTCTCTCTCAAAATGGTCGAAACAAGTTCGCCATCCTTGACATTATTTCAATGTCACATTTTGCACTTCGTTTTCTAACAAACTAGCACGTTACACTCATTCTTTGCAAAGGTGTATATACTTAAATGGAAGTAGATGAATGACAACTTTAATTAGTCTTGAAATCGATTTTACAACCCCTAACCAAGCTATTTGTGGGCATTATTAGCTGGTTGGTACACATGATCAAACCCCTATTACACAACTATGCTTGCAGCCGTAGGTCTATTATCGCATAATACACATGATTTTTCTACCAGCAGTTGATTGGCAAGACGACCTTGTGGTCGGATACTAGCGTCCGTCGACAGGTCGGTGAAATCTGAAAAATAAATGCATAGTCACTTACGAAGGCATGATGTTGTGCGAGAGCGTGGTCTTGTGCCGACCCTCGCTATTTGGTAGGTAGTCACATGATTTTGTCTTTTACCAAGTTTGTTCAAATTATGTTCCTGCGGTCCAAACAGTCCATACCCCTGTGGTAGCAAGTTTCCCATATACTTAATAGTAAGATTATCCCCAAGACCATTGACATTTGGTATGAAGCCTCATTTAGTGGTTCTTACCAAATATTGTTCAAATAATGCCCAGCTGACCAGGCCACTGGGCTGGTATTCATAACATATATTAAGTTTTTTTCTTAACTATTGTCCATTTCTTAAAATTTTCACATTCAAATTTAATGAAAAATGCAAGGGTTTTTAAAATGAAGGTATGCAAATGAAAATAGGGAATCTAAGATAAAATTAAGTTAATATATAATATGGCCAGTGAGATACTTAACAATGAAAATGACTAATGTTAAGAAAGGACTTAAGATGTTTTATGTTTACCGGCCCAGGAATCCCAGGTTTTCCGTATACTTATACAGTTAAATCTTAGAAATTTTCCCCTTTTAAAACACAAGTCCAATACTTTTAATATTGATATGTAGCCTCATTCAGTGCGGAGTAACTACCTACATCCAAAGCAACCAATGACATTCTTAGCAAGCAGTGACTTCCTTAGCAATAAATGACTTCCTTATCAACGACCTACTTAAAAAGCACTCGGTGATTTCTTTGGCAACCAATGACCTCCTTAGCAACCGCTTTCTTCTTCAGCAATAGCGGCCTTATTGACAATCAATGATTTCCTAAGCAACCAATGACTTCCTCCGCAACACCTTTACGTTTTAGCAACCAATGGCCTCCTAAGCAACCAATGACTTCTTTAGCAACCACTAACTTCCTAAGCAACTATTGACTTACTTAACAACAATGACTTTCTGAGCAACCACTTACTTCCTTAGCAGCTACCTACATACATAGCAACCAACCACTTTTAGTTGCAAATGATAATATTCTCAACTACCTACATTAAAGCAGCCAATGGTTTCCTAAGTAACCAATGAATTCCTGAGCAAGTATTGACTTCGGCCTAAAAAATAAAAAAGTCTGTTTCCTGTAACCCGACCGACCGTAATTTTTTACCGCCGACCGCAATTTTTTTATGCCCCAAAATTCGAAAAGTCAGATTTTTAGCGATCTCTGGCCTATGATGACAACGATCATTTAAATATTTTGGTAGTGTCCGAATCGTTGCATAGTTACAAACGTTTCCGGTTTGGCAAGTTGAAACAATGGCAAAAACCTTAATGGCTGTGACATTAAACTGCAGGGCTTTCAATTGACCCGAGCTCCCGGGTTTTGACGCACAGGAATCGTAAATGACCCGAAATCAACGCATCATCCATTTGTTATATGCATCAGTTTTGACACGGGATATTTCAGTGTGAGAGTCGGTATCATCTGAAAGGAGCCTCAATGCATGATCTGAATGTTTGTTTAACCCGCAAGAGCAATTTACACCCGAAGTGACAAGTGATTATCGATCTGGAGTCTGATCGGTAACCTTGTCAGTTAGCAGCACTCAAACTCAATGACGTAATATTAACTCCGCCCATTATGCAAATTAACGGATACCTTCCGCTTTTTCGCTAAGTGCAATGGTTTTGAAAAACAACAATGCTAGGATATATTTTGTTCATTTATTTTAAGGTTTTTTTATTATATCTCCAGTTAATTAAAAAATATTCTTATAAGTTTTTAATGAGTTAACAGAAAAATAAACATTTTTCATACCACATGGTCTAAAAGGCACGGAAAACAGGTGCACGCTAACTTCCTGTCAATTTTAATGAAAGTGAAAGGAGAACTACGTAGATCGTTGTTAGTGTTATAGTTTAGTTCTATCACGGACCTGGTTTATAGGTCCGTGGTTCTATAACAAAACTGTTATGGTTTTGCCATTTATGAAAAATACGATGTTGCAATACTGGCAATAGGAACTTTAAATGTTTTTGTTTACTTCCGGAAAAAAAGATAAACCTGAAAGTGAAAGTTAAAGTAAGAAAGATGTCGTTGCAACTAAACAATCGCTGGTGCATATTGGAATTTGACAAGGATGCACTGGATTACATAACGAAGATGCATTAACTAAATAATATGTTCGTCAGAGTCAGAACATATTTTACCAAGTTTTGACTCTGGGAATGTTTTAACCCCCGTAGTCCAGTCAAGTCCAGAAAAGGAAAAAAACAATAAGGTATTCTATTGAAAGTTACATTGATTATCGTGCTAGAGAATTTTACAGAATGAACAGTGGATCTAATACAGCAGATCTTTTTAAAACACTGAAAATTGTTAAAAAAAATAAGTTGTGGAAACTATTTAAGGTACTGTACGTGTACTAGTTTTGCTGTTTTACTGTTTAAAAAAGAAAATGGTATTACTTTTTATTAGTCAGTCTAAGCTTTTTTGATACTGATTCTAGTCTATTTAAACATATTCCAGTCCAATCTGTTATTTCACACTGCTCGCTGTCGAGTCAGCAGGTAAGGTTTAAGTGTCCAAGCAGTGAACGGCGTAGACTATGGGTCTACACTGGTCCCAAAGATCTGTACAATTCTGACAGCCTCTAAGAGTTAAATGGTTTAGTCATTGATTCTAGTCATTTATCAATCGAAGTATTGATTTATATAAAATTATGTTTTGTGGAGATTCTTGCCTGTTCTTGTTGTAACAGCATTTTATTTTATAATAGTTGTCATGTACATTTAATTGTAATACAACTTGATATTATTACACAGTCTATCTTAAAATAGTCTGTGCAATAATATCATGTTTTATTATTAGAAAATGTATGCATTTTGAAAGTTTTGTTTAAAACATTTGCAAAAAATAAATTGTCTAAATGTTCTTTGATTCACTCTTTCACTGGGTTATATTTGCAAAGTCTAAAGATGAACTGCTTCCCTGGTGAACATACTGACAATGCTCAAAATTGCACATAATGTTGCCACCGCTGGGAGTCGAACCCATGGCTTGCCCTTCAACAGGATGCATTCTACAACTGAAATACATGTACCATGGCTAAAAATAACTGATAAACAATGCTGTTTCTTTGTCAAGCTTCACCTATATATAGATGTGAAAAATGCACTTAGTCTTGATTTATTTCAATGATGATGTATTTTATGTTTTGATGGCTGTCAAGCTAGCAGTTTTAGCTTATAAGTGGCAGAAAGATTGAATCTATATATCACACTGAATTATTATTAAAATAATTCACCTGAAATAAACTTGAATATTGGATCATTCTGACATTAAAAAAAAAACCGACCCATCTTTTTTTCAGCATGTTACAGGAAACAGACATATTTTTTTTTTAGGCCTTATATAGCAACACTACTTCCTAAGCATCCAGATACTTCCTTCAAAGTACTTTCCTTTTATCAACTACCTTCATCCATAGCAATTAATGACTTCCTTTAAAAAGCAATGACTCCCTTAATAGCCAAAGACTTCCTTAGCAATCACTTACTTCGTAGCAACTACTTACATCGATGGAAATCAATGACTTCCTTAGCAACCTATGATTCTCTTAGCAGCCTATCAATTACTCAGCACCCTAAGACATTCTTAGCAAAAACTGACTTCCTTAAGGGGCCTTCCAAAGTGCGGAAAAGTGGCAGGGGAAGGCCAAATATTACACCGTTTCAAAACTTCATATTTCATTTAGTTTTAATGAACGATCATTCTCGGGAGTAAAACATATATTCTTTGTGACATGGTTTGGGGTAGTAAGGAGTTCACCAAATTTGACGATATAATATTTTATCAGATTTTGGATCAAAAAAACTTTCTTCGTTTTTTCTGAAAAGTCTATCAACAATATAACTTTATTTTTATGTCAAAATGCCCCAAGACTACCTAATCAACAATGGCTTGTGGGTTCTTGATGGTATCTTTCCAAATAAGAAAGACATTCAATAAAAAAATGAATTAATATATGGATTAAATTCATTTCCTGGTTACAAAATTGAAAAAAAATATTTCTTTAAATAGCGACAATCACCACAAAGTCTCAAGACATGTTTAATTGGGTAGTACTGACAATTCTGACACAAAAACATATTTCTTTTTAATAACAATATAGTGTGAAAACATCATACTCCTAAAGTGATATTTTCAGCTGCAGTGAGGTAAAATGTGACGTTTCCATGTTCAAGCCTTGTCCGAATCCTGCTGTCTACGGAAAACATTCATGTTCTTCTCCATTAAACTTTGTATTCTTTTGATACATGAAATATAAAATTAACATTCTGACCTTAACTATTTCGATCTGTAACTGTTTATATTTGATCATATCAACGGGCCTTTAAAGGCGCACAATATAAGTTGATGCCTTTTTTGTCTTTATTCAAACGCATTTTCAAGTTCAACTCATTTAACTTATATAATAAAAAAACAAACTTTTAGAAAAGCAAATGACCAATAAATGTGGTTTTTGAATTAATAGACATAAATTCCCCAGTTCAAAAATCCCCAAAATATCGATTACATTTTTTATCTGTACCTAAATGTACATAAAAATGGCATCAACCTATGTTGTGCGCCTTTGTATGTTAAGTTTAATAGCCTAACGTTTTGTGCATGCATATCACACTAAATATAATAATCAAATTGCAACTCAATATTAAATTTGTACTCAGATCCATTTTTAAGTGTTTACCAATTAACATGATGTATTGAGGATGTATTAAATGGTTTGAGTCGTTAAACGGATGTATTGAAGACATATTGAATGACAATGAATTCACCCTTGTGTTAATGGTTCATTCGCATTGAACATAAAAAGCTAGTTTAGTCTAAACATCAGTTTGATCATATGTTTTACAAATACATTAGTTGCACTCGTAAAACGTTTACCAATAATACCCAGGTTATATGGAGTTACCCTTTTATCCTTAAAACGTGTTTGTCTCATTCATCAGATCTTAATAAAAAATGAGGTTGAGTCGGAAAAGCGAATTCCAAAATCCATATAAGCTGGCTTAAGCTAGGATTATTTCGGAGCCTAAGCTTCTACTATTTGTTTGCAAGGGAAAAGTTACGAAGTTGACCATGACTTGATAAGTAAATCTATAAGCTGGCATCCGTCATAAGAAACACCTTATATTCCTAATCTTTAGAAATGAGCAACTCTACGAACACAAGTTATTGTAAATATTTGGCCTTAGCCTCCCTTGCAAATGCTTCCAAACCATATTCAAGCTGAACCAAATTGACTTACATAGAGCCAAGCCGGCGACAGATTTCTTTCTGTCATGTAGAAATAGCAACTTTTACAACCGCCTTGGGCTACTTGAACATGTATGAAACATATTGATTTTCAGAACGTATTGCTTACGAATATATGATACAAGATTCATGATTGATTTACAGAATATTTAGAAAGCCATGTCCATGTGGACAAATAAATATACAACACAGTGAGTTGATTCAATGCATACATATAACAAAACTGAACAACCAAAATCAAAGCGCTTAAAGCGTTGACTGGATTTCGGCCTGCAACGTTTTGTGGGTAAAGTCATGTAATTATTATAAACATCTAAAATTAGTATATGCTCGCTCATAGTTTCCTTCGCGAAAACTTGTTGATTCTCAATGAGATCATAAAGTATAAGTCACTTGAAATGTGGACTACGCCAAATAGTTACTTATAAGGTATGGAGTAATTCTTAATATCATATAAAACCTTTGGTTTCATAAACAATGCACTGCCATGGATAAATCATTACGGAATTTTTGGTAAAATCTACTCTACACTTCAAACTTGACTTTGGCGTATTTAATTTACTACCAGGCATGCCAGGTAAGCCAAATGCATCCCAACAAAATGCATTGGACATATTAATTAGGTTTATGTTTAATGCTTCTTTCTACAACGATAAATACCTGGATCGAATCACATAATGTACATGTATCTTAATAATGCCCACAACGCATGTCACTCGTGGACAAATTGAATAGATTTATATCAATTTTTAAATATGCATTTGCATTATGCTACATGATCAAGATATTGGACTGAAATTACTGAGGCAAACTGAGAAATATTCACATACTTTCCGTTTCATTCGGCATTACATGACTATGACACAAATTGTAGCAGGTCGATAGCCTGTCAACGCTTGACGCGATTTGATTTGAATGGTAAAAGTGTATAATATTCATTTAGTAATGGTTAAAAGGTTGTAAGTATGTACTAATACAAGTGAATGGTTTTACGCGACACAAATTTTACAAACACAAGTAAAAACTAACAATATCAATAAAAAATGTCAAGTAATAGCCGATTTAGGCAGTTTAAAACATAGAAAATTATACTTATGAATGAACTACAATCACCAAAAAAATGATTGTAGGATAAAATGAAGTATTATAATTTCTCAAAATTTGTTAATGGTCATTATAATCTTATATCAAAGTACAATAGCTGATTGCTAATAGTATTGCTCATTCCGATTTTTATGGTGATGTTTTAAAGAAAATTCGTAAAATTAAAATTGTTCCAGCAGGTAATTGGGCAGACAGACTTAATGATTTCATTTGATTTTATTGAAACCGTGGATATAAAGGCAATATTTTGAAGAGTATTTGCCTTCTAATTTTTGAAGATGAATTCCTGAAACAAAATATAGGGTTGAATATAGCATCCTTACATAACCAAGCTTCCAGTCCTTTGGTTTTTTTGCTAATTAATGTTATCTTTAAAACCTTTTTTGGCTGAATCGGAGTGTTTTGGCATGTGACTTCATTTTCTTTAAATATTTTACATTTTCAAATCATTTGGAAGGAAAGATTAGCTAATACATGTCGCTTTTATTTTTAATAATGTTTTCTTTATTTGTTCCCAGTTTTAATACAATGATGCTTTTTATTATGAAACTCTATGATCACACAGTTTTAAACCTTTTATTTTATATAAGGCAGACTGTGTGTGATGTTCATAGTTTCAAACAATGACTGCATATCTTTGAAACGTTTTTGCATTAAGTGCTCTAAATTGTATTCCTCCGTCTGCAGATAGAGTTGGGATCTCTAATCATAGAAATACTTGGGGTTTACCTATAAGTTTATCATTATTTGTTTTATTGTTAAGTTTCCTCAAGTGAATGCATACTTTGATAGGATTTACCTTTTACGTTTTTTTCTTTATTATGGATTGTTGGGATAAGAGTGAGGTTTATGTGCTTAAACTGGTTTAACCCCCAGTAAATTTACAATTTACTGACCGTTCCAAAGCGGTACCTAACAATCCTTGATAAACATACCTAGTTTTTTATACATATAATGTATGCACTGTGTTGCTTGTGTAGTTTTGTGCTGTTCTTCCATGTTTTTTGTTTGTGATTTTATGTTCTACGTCTTTGGCGTTTACCCAGTGCCATTAAACCGGGTTTATGTTTAAACTTTTTGCCACTGAGCTTGTTTCTGTAGTGTTGTTCGATTGTATATTGCCCCCTCGAGGAGAGCAGTGCATCTTATCAACCCTTGGAAAACACTGTCGGTCGAAAGCTTTGCCTCGGGTTGACAAGACAACACGCCTCGGTCGACAGCGTTGTCTCGGGATGATAAGATGCACTATTCCACTCAAGGGAGGCAATATTTATATGCTAATGACCAACAAGCCATTCAATAGTATGGGCTAAACGTCAGTTCCATCTGAATACACCTTAAATAATTATGATACCAGCATCTGAATCTGTATTGTTTATTGTTATAAATACAAGTCTATATACACAGTCAAGTACAAGCAAACAGTATTTGAACTAGCAATAAATAGTGAAAAAATACGTGCAAAGAGTCAATGTCGGAATCAAATACATTTTCATGAAGGTTACATTCATCAAGCGTTTATAGAAAATAAAAAGAAATGTTAATTTAAATACACAGCAGAAATGTGATAATGATATCGATGACAAAAATTCAAATGTGCAAGTAAAAATAATGAAACCTGTATTTCACAGGAAAAACATTGTACTATATTGTTTTTAACCACAAACTACATTTCCATGTAATTTCAAATGATACATTGTAGGAAGTGAATCATTGTCACAAATTATATTATGAATTGAAATGCATTGTCACAAATTATAATATGGATCGAAATCCATTGTGACCAATTGAATCATGAATCTAGATACAATTAAACCGAACGTATATTGACGAATTTGGCATATTTTCTAAATAATATTGCGAAAAGATGTCTTCTGCAAGTTAAGCAATTGGCCTGTATGACTATGGAGGGAAGATATAGGGACCACTTTCACCGCTGTGTTTTGGTTACCGTTAGTGGCTAGTGACATATTGCAAATGTATAAATGAATTCGTCATTCAATACATTAATATAAATTTCTTCAATGTATTAATGTGTATTTCTTCAACACATTATTGTGTATTTCTTCAACACATAATTGTGTATTTCTAAACACATAACTGTATTTTTCCTCAATACATAACTGTATATTTCATCAACCCATAATGCATATTTCTTCAACACATTATCAACGAATAAGGTATATTCCTTTAACATATAATAGTATATTTCTTCAACACATAATGTATATAATTTAGTATATAACTGTTTATTTCTTCAACACATAATGTATATTTCTTTAACATATACCTGTATATTGCTCTTCCATATAATGTTGTGTTTTTTTCAACATATAACTCTAAAACACCCAATCTAAGATTAAGCTATCTGTTTTATATTTATGTGAGAAATACAGTATGCACTCATGTGTCGCTTCAGCTTAAATTATCCGATGTACAAAATATATTTTCGTTTGATCATGCCATTGAGTGTAAGCCTGATATAACTTCAATAATAGTATAGCGCAACCTTGAATAAAATAGTATTGACGGTTATGAATGATATTATGTCCGCCATCTTGTAAATGAATATTTTATATTTAGATTTTTTTTTTGTATTAATCTCTGGGAGATAAGTACAATGACCCTATATAAATCTTGTTTCATTTCAAAGGGTATTGACCCCTGATTACCAATTTATAAAATAAATAATCGAAAATACATTACAGATAAAGAAATGTCATTTTGTAATTTTTCAACTGTAGTCGGAAGTGAAGCGGCCGATTTTTCAATCTTTTTATGTTGCAATATTTGTATCAGTGTCATGTTTACATATTTTTCCTTTAAACATTAAAGGAACTAGCCACCAGATGGTCCCAAAATCTGCCACCTCAGTATGTCCACAAAACAAGCCTATACTTGTCAACAGGAGCTTGTATTAAGACGATAATACATCACTTTACATGATAAAAAGAATATTTTGTCGCTGTCTCAGCTGAATTCAACGGTTTCCCAGTTAATAGTGTGTATATCAAGCATGTGAACGTCATGCGATTAGTACAGAAACATATTTTCAAATTACTGGTATTTACCAGTAAATTTCGTATTGGATAAATACGCAAAACCTGCGAAAGATACATGTGTCATTAGCGATAAGATACATCAGTAAGTAAGATTCTATGCGTTGTGCAAAACGATATCAATCGTGTGTAAGCATTTGTTAATTTCCTTTTTTTCATGCAATTGTATCATCTGGTGTCTAGTCCCTTTAAACCTTTTTTCAGATGATACCAAAACAATATGGGTTCGCCAGACATTTAAACGGCACATTGTTGTACATCGGATACATTTAACCCCAGCCTCATGCAGCACAGTTTATAAATAAATCAAATGAATGATTGTAAGCCCATGGTTATATTAGGGAGTAATAGACTTGGGCCTGTTTGATACTTAATTGTAAAATGTTCAGTACAAGGAAATAATCTGTGCCATAAACCATTTTGAAATTTAATACCAAAAGCATGACACGAAGGCTTAGTGTATGGACGTCTCTTTAAAGAGAGTCGTACTTCAGTCAACATTTGCTTTGAGTGCATGAGCCTTGTTATAATTCATTCAAACTTAAAAGCTAGGCGGTATTCAAAAGGCTTCCCATTAATTATAACAACTTATTATATTTTCGGGCCTGCACCCACAATCTGAGTCATTAAAATTTCACACAAGCACTGAAGCAGCTACAGCTCGAACAATTGGAATTATAAACGGATTTCAGCTTCATTTAAGGTGACTAGTTTGGTTTTGTAGAATATACACAAATCTAGCCCCAGTTTCTTGAAAATTCTCAAGCTTTTTTATAAAACCCGAGTATAATGTGAACAAAAATAAAATACAATCCAGTTATTCCATATAATTGCTTTATTAATTATTTTAATTGTGCGAGTATTTCCTTTTATAACTTGATTATTAATGAAGAATAATCTGTAACAGTTGAGTACAGCTTTAAATGTTCGAGTTATTACTCATTGGCAAGATCATTTCTAGCCCGTAAACATATTTTGTGCATTTCTGTTTGTCTATATACAGTAAATATAATCCATCAGTTTGATTCTAACAAAGTAAAACATTTCATCACTTACCCATGTTTTGCTGTTAAAGCTGCACTCTCACAGATTGAACGTTTTGACATTTTTTTTATTTTGCGTTTTGGAACGAGCCAAATTTGCGAAAATCCATGGAAACCAGAGATTCAAGACTGTTGACAAAAATTAGATCGCAGATTTATAAATTTCAGTTCCAAAATTGATGTTTCATTCATTTTTCTTAAACCGTTACTAAGAGTTTAAGCCATAAAACGTTAATTTTTGAAAGGAAATATGAAAATTCACGGTGTGATTTTCTTTCAACAATCTTATATCAAAAGCTTGCAGATATTTATGCAAAAAAAATCCTCTTTCAAAGACAAATAATAAAAAAAGTTGTCAAAACGTTAAATCTGTGAGAGTGCAGCTTTAAGTTTTAAAAAATGTCGAGTTTAGTAAAAATAGATTACTTGAGTGTGTTCGAGTCACTGGGACCTGGTCTTAATCATGTTAAGGTAACATAATAGGTAAGAATAGGCTGCTGAAAGACACCTTATATACAAACAAAGTCATAAAGAGTTAAGACACATGTCTCTCGTCAGATGCGCCAATGTCGCTTCTTATCAAGATGTGGCCAAAACCTGAAAACAGATAAAAATCTTTTATACTATTTTACTATTAACAGAAACACATATATTTCTATAAACAGAAATAATTACCAATCAATATGTTCGGGTACCTTGCCCGGTAATAGGAGAATTAGAAAAATTTTGCGTAGCCGCGCGGATAGTGCGTACCCTGATCGATGTTGCATAACCGGGCAGATATTGCTCATTCTGACCAACATGACGTTTGCGGGCAGATACTGCTAATCCGGACCAATGTTACGTATTATTGGTCCGAAATAGCGATATCAACCGGGGTACGTTCCGATATTTCATTTAAAAAATAATCGTTCACAATTACTTTTTATGTCAATATCGGAGAAAAAAGTAATAAAATACGCTCATGGTGCACTATTTCTGACTTTAATGTTTTTAAAATTTCGAAACCCCCTGCCAATATTTTAAACTTCTAAGTATAAAAAAAATCGGTTATGATATGGGTGCGCTTATCAAAAGGTTGCACCCCTAATTTACGCCCCCTTTAATGTCAATTTCTTGACCCGCCCTTGAATATCGCTCTGCAAAACCAATACTACCCTCTAATTTCCAGTACACAATTTCAATGTGTTTAGCAAAATACATTTGTACATAATAGCATATTTTTCAATCCAATCAAATCGGCTGGAAATCGATTATCATTCCTTAATTTATATGTATGGATACAGTATTTATATTCTCACCAGGTGTCGCCTTCTGTCCAGGAAATAAGCAACACGGGCGGTGGAGATGGGGCGGGGTCTAGGTTGCTTCGGTGCAGCGTCGCCCTCTTCAGCCAGGCGGAGTCCAGACACGGATCTGCGGTGGGCCTCTTCCTAAAAACAAAACAAATGCTGTGCATGTGTATTGTGATAGCAGTTGTGTGCTATCCTTGTTTTGTAATATGGCATAGTCCCGTTAAACAAGACACATAGTTGATTGCTTTTTATTAGGGTATCGTGGTCTATAGATGAAAATTAACTGATAAAATGTCCAAAGACATCATGTACACACCCCATGTCATCTACGAGCAGCGTCTTAATAAACTCCTTTGCCTCAGCAGTGACGCCGGCGAAGAACTCATCGGGAAAGCAGAATTCGGTTCTCAGAATGTTAGAGCAAGTTTCTTCTTCGCTTTCGTCTAAAAACTGGGAACCGCCGCTCAGCACGACCGACAGTACCACTGCCACTGCCCTGAGGGTACAGATAATGGGTATTAACATCAGTGTGTATCAATATACACGATTTATAGGATGATGGAGAAAGTCTCCTCTTCGCATTCGTCTAAGAACGGGGAGACACCACTAAGCATGCCATACAGGACCACAAATATTGTATAACACTGCAAAGGACACATACTCTTAATGTCAACGGGATGTTGTAACGTTGTATAGTTTGATAAAACATCCAAACAAAGCACAAAGTAGTAAACTGTCAATGATGTGCAAACTCTAAATCTTAACAAACACCTTCATTGTCATTACACCATTGGAAATGAAACAAACATTATACATATAAGGACTAAAGGCGCTCATATACATAAGGTTCCTTCGAACAGGCAAGTGCTCAAAACTTAAAATCTGGAGTACAATTCGAAGGCTTACAATTAATTACACCGAATAATTGTCGATAATAGTGCTTTGAATATGGTTCTTCTAATACTGTATTATAAATCCCCTCCCAGCCCTTTTCACTCATGCAGACCAAACTAATGAAATACCATTCCATATCGATGAACGTTCATTTAAAAGGATTCAGGAACTCCTCTGAATATTGAGCGTTTTGTTATGCTTTAACAACTTGACGTACAATTTAAAGCAATACCAAGCAGTAAACCAATTTTGATATTGCTAACAGCAAGGAATACGTTTTGTTCTTCGATTCCATACCATATATCAAAGAGAAGACCGATGGGCGTGCCGGCGACTATTTCCGGTGCGAGGAACTCTGGGTCGCCGGAAGCCGCGTGCACGTAGTAGTTGTTGTAGATGTGCCGAGCGGCACCGAAGTCCGTCAGCTTCACCATTGCAACTGAGTTGCTGATGTCTAGTGGCAGCTGGATAAAATAAGGTGCAAGTGAAGGAAAATATGCAGAGACATCTATATAAATCACATGTCAAATGCTGTATGTCAAACATGGATTACGTATTTTAAACAACATAATTTCCGAGTGTGCTCAAAACTCTTATGTTTATTTTGAAACACAGACTGGTTTTGGATCGAATATGAGTAATGTAGGTAATATTTGTGTACTGCATAGCTTATTAACGCATGTCATTAACCAAGGAAGACAATAATTATTGTTTGTGTGTTTTGTCGATTTTACAAAAGTCTTCGATTATGTTGTCACAGACAATCTGTGGTGTAAACGTTTCAAGCTAGGATTACGAGGTAAAAATATTTCACAACATTAAATCTATGTACTCTTCAGATAAGTCAAGAGTTAGTATTGTAACCAGTTGAGTGGAACGTATGAATGTGCATTAGGCCTGAGACAGGGAGAAAGTTTATCGCCATTCTTGTTCTCAATGCATTCAAATGATCTAGAGTCTATTTGCTGTGAAAAGGGTTTAAATTTATTGACATGGATTCATTTAAAGTTTTTCTAATACTCTATGCTGATGATATTATCCTCTATGCAAATAATGTTAATTTACTGAAATTACTGTAAACAAAGTTAGAATTGTTTAATACATTGTTTTTCCAATTTTTAATTATGTTAGTATATGTGGATTTGTGAAAGGGAATATAATGGGGCGAGTACATATGCAATAATTTAAAAGAAGTATAAAGAATTATTTTATCTACGGGGGTTCTTGGACGCATTAATAACAAAATAATTAGATACCATAATATTGTTAAGCATTGGATTATTAAGAGATTTGTTTAGTTCATTCGATTGCTATGAAATGGCTTTTTCATGATATATGAAATTTTAACTTATTTCTCGCTAATATTAAGCAAAGTCTAAATAAACATTTTATGCAAAACTAGAGTTGAAGACATAAATAATCTAGCAGAGCATTACTTTACATGAATTTATCATATTTTGGACCATTTTAAATGTCATGTAATATTAAAAAAATCCGATTTAGTTCATCGCGGTTTCGTGTATTTTCACATAGACTATACATTACTACAGAAGCGTGTTAGTCAAGTCTGCACTGTCATGATACACATGCTTGCAGCTACTGTATTTATAATACCGCCATATCTTAATATCTAAGTGAGCGATCCTGCAGTTATGCAGGTACTGAATGACCTTTAGTAGCTGGGCAGTCAAGTCTGCAGTGAGATGATACGCATGCTTGCAGCTACTATATTTACAATAACGGCAAACCTTTATATCAAAAAGTGCAATTCAGCAGTTTACAGAGGTACTTTATGGCATCCAGTAGCTGGGCAGTCAAGTCTGTAGTGTCATGATACGCATGATTGTGGCTACTGTATGAACTATATCGCCATACCTTTATATTTAAGTGCGCAATCATGCAGTTATGCAGGGAAAGTATGGCCTCCAGTGGCTGATTAGTCAAATCTTCAGTGTTATGATACGCATGCTTTCAGTTACTGTATTTACAATACCGCCATACATTTATATCTAAGTGAGCAATCCTGCAGTTATGCAGGTACTGTATAGCCTCCAGTAGCTCGTTGATGAAGTCTGCAGCGTGCAGCTCGTTGTAGTGGGAGGTAGTGCAGATGTACTCAAACAACCGCCCTTTTGGAAGCCTGAAACAACACACAGGGGTAAAGGTCATACCTTGCTAATTCTTCAACCAACCCGCGATTCTCGAACTTGCATCCGTTAGAAAAATCGCCAAGACACTGTATATGATAAGTTTGAGTTTGCATGATCAGAAGATAGTGGTCGGGCGTTTCGTACAAGTCATGCACGCGGACGATGTCCGGATGCTGCAGGTACTGTACGGTGTTGTATTCGGTCTCCACGAGCGCCTTGCACGTGCCATGCTTCTTTATGTACTTGGCGGAAAAATGTTGGCCGGAGCTGTTCTGAGACGTTTTCTTAACAATCGAAAACCGACCCCTGGAGTTGAGAAAACATAATTTTGTGTCAGTTATTGAGCATACGATCAATCATTTATGAATGATATATGGTTCAATATTTACTTTCTCAGTGGCGATTTGTTCTAGCACTATTGATCAGTGTACGTAGCAGGGAGTGCCGCTCAGCCCTGATTCAGGTAGCTTGTTTGGTAAGGACTCTCTTCCGCGACTAGACCCGTGTATAGCAGCAGCTTGAAACTGTACGCGAAATTCAATACCGAAAAAATAAGTAACAATAAAAATTGCCGAGTAAAATATTTACATGTAGTAATGTTACGGAATGTTTCACTATCATGCCTTCCCAGAGTTAAATATTTACATGTAATAATGTTACGGAGAGTTACAAAACTATCAGGCCTTCCCAGAGTAAAATATGTACATGTAAAAATGTTACGGAGAGTTACAAAACTATCATACCTTCCCAGAGTTAAATATTTACATGTAGTCATGTTACGGAATGTTTCACTGACATGCCTTCCCAGAGTTAAATATTTACATGTTATAATGTTACGGAATGTTTCACTATCATGCCTTCCCAGAGTTAAATAGTCACATGTAATTATGTTATGGAATGTTTCACTATCATGCCTTCCCAGAGTTAAGTATTTACATGTAATCATGTTACGGAATGTTTCACTGTCATGCCTTCCCAGAGTTAAATATTTACATGTACTAATGTTACGGAGAGTTACAAAACTTTAATGCCTTCCCAGAGTTAAATATTTACATGTAATAATGTTACGGAATGTTTCACTATCATGCCTTCCCAGAGTTAAAGATGTACATCTAATAATGTTACGGAGAGTTACAAAACTATCATGCTTCCCAGAGTTAAATATTTACATGTAATAATTTTACGGAGAGTTACAAAACTATCATACCTTTCCAGCTCATCGAGTTCGGTGAAGTCATTCTCATACGTGGTTTTCAACGTCGTAAGGTTGCCGTCAGCGTTCTCGGTCAGTTCTACAGATAAGTCTAGAAGACCATTAGCGTCAAAAACAAACCGCTTCATGGTTTTATGATAAATTATTATGGTCCTTTTATGAAAAAGTTATTGTGATTTTTTATTTAATTTAATCGTTTAATTAAAGGTGAAAATATAAAAAAGAGGGCCATGATGGCCCTCAATCGCTCACCCGAGTTAAAGAGTTTAACCTCCTTGTATAGCTTGATATTGGTTCTCAAAAAATATTGAAAAACATACTGGTCAAACATGTTGCCTGGATAATCACTGACATGACTTGTCACAGTTGCCTGCACACTGACAGGACTTGTCACAGTTTCCTGCACACTGACAGGACTTGGTAATTGACTGCACACTGACAGGATTTTGTTCAGATCTTGCACACTGACAGGACTAGATTATTGACTGCACACTGACATAATTTGATTCTTTTACCTGCACACCGACAGGACTTTGTTCAGTTGCCTGAACACTGACAGGACTTGATAATTGACAGCACACTGACAGCACTTGGTACAGATATCTGCACACTGACAGGTCTTTTTTTAGTTGCCTACACGCTGACTGGACTCTGTTTAATTGCCTGCAACCTGACAGGACTTCGTTCAATTGCTTGCACACTAAAATTAATTTTTAGTATAGATACACAAACAACAAACCATCCAATAAAATCAATAAACTGCCTTAAGCTCTAAAAAATCAAATATCAGAACACATTCAGCACCTTCAACTAATATTATCGCTACTTCGATCTAGGACAACATCACCTTTCTTCAAATTTTAAGAACCAAATGTTGCTTTATAAAGGGCTTATTCACTATCCACACAGAAAAGGGAGACCATATAGCAAGACTTGCTGCCCATTCTTCAAGAGTTAACTTCACATAACTATCAGATTGTAACAAAATGTATTTATAATGAACTTGTAACCAACTGGGTGAAGCCATTTTTTCTCCGGGGACATAATTTGAATAAACATGGTAGATAACCATTAGACAATGTTACACACCAAATATTTAATTACTAGGCCTCATAGTGTTTGCCAAAAAAGTTTTATAATTTTTCCTTTAGGTTGCCATGGCAACAAGAGTTCTGCATGGAATTAATTTCTTTGAACAATGTTGAAAAAGCACCGACCAAGGATCACTCCTATGAAGTTTCATTGAAATTGTCCAAGGGGTTTAGGAGAAGATGATGATTATAACCAATTGTTGAAACTGTTCCTTTAGGTTGCCATGTCAACCAGAGTTCTGCATGGAATTAATTTCTTTGAACAATTTTGAAAAAGCACCAATCATAGATCATTCCTATGAAGTTTTATTAAAATTGTCCAAGGGGGTTTAGGAGAAGATGATGGTTATAACCAATTGTCACACTTTTCCTTTAGGTTGCCATGGCAACCAGAGTTCTGCATGGAATTCATTTCTTTGAACAATTTTGTAAAAGCAGCAACCAATGATCATTCCTATGAAGTTTCATTAAAATTTTCCAAGGGGTTTAGGAGAAGATGATGATTATAACCAATTGTTGACACTTTCCTTTAGGTTGCCATGGCAACCAGAGTTCTGCTTGGAATTTATTTCTTTGAATAATTTTGAAAAAAAAGCACCAACCAAGGATCATTCCTGTGAAAACTGTCCAAGCAGTCTAGGAGAAGAAGATATTTATAACCAATTGTTGACGCCGAACGACTGACGACAGACGCCGGACATAGACCGATCACAATAGCTCACCTTGAGCACTTTGTGCTCAGGTGAGCTAAAACAACTTATTATTGTATGAATGATGCGATTCTTTTTTGTAAGTATAAACGCTCTTATACAGGCTCTAAAGGATTTAATTACTTCCTTGTCGACATTGTGACCGCAGTGATATTTTGAATGTTATATAAGGGGAAATAACTGCGTCAATAATTAGGCTCAATTATGACATGATTGCCACCCTTATACACATTCAGCAGTGACGTCACTAATCAATTTGTACACAAAAACATCAGACGACAGGAACTGTCAGTTATTTGAAGTAATTTTAGCATAATTATCGGTGGAATTTTGTTCTAGATATAATTATTTTCTTATGTTATATTTTGTTTACCTTGTTAAACCTATTTAATTAAATGAATTAAAAAACATTTTTAAACTGTTTATGTATTTCATTTTGTTCGGTATAATAAAATAAATATCATATGGCAGCATGCTTACGCCTCAGGAGACATTCTGCTCTCGGGTTGACAATTTCAATGTCACACATGCTGCCATATGATATTTGTAAATTATTAATTAAATATAACAAAACTCCATTGGACTATAACTATCTGATTAGGTTGGTATGGCGACGAAGTCGGAGGGGATGCTGGGGTCGCTCATACCGATTGTGTTATTGGCCCGAACCCTGAACTGGTATATGGCCCCGGGGGAGAGGTCTCCTATCACCTGGGATGTGGTGGGCGCGTAGAGAATCCCAGCCTGCCAGTAATCCAGACCGACCTCATTAAACTCTATTGTGTAACCCTGGAAAGAGCGAACATTGTAGTATATAATACATATTCATGGGTTTGACTTCACTTCTATCAGAGTGGACGAATGAGTAAGCGATTATACCTGGCGACTTCCAGTAACTAGAGGCCCACGAGAGCCTATGCTCTACTACCATGACATTTATGATATTGATTTTATCAAAACAATGTACATACTAGTAATAGGCAATGTACTGAACCCACATTCAAAGGGAAGCAATCAGTGAATTATATGTTTTGCAAAGGGCAAATGAACTTTATATTAATACACGACTCTCTGTAAAAGTTGTCTCCCTTAAAGTAAACTTTCGTTAGAGCTACAGCATTTCAAAGGCATAATCCAGCCATGCGTTGACGGATCTGGGTGACTTAAGAAAAGAACCGAGCTCTCAAGGATATCTTACTACTGTATAAGTTTGACTGAGACAAATCAAAACTGAAGACTGAATCGCGTTTACAAGCATTCGTGTACGGACGGACGCACTGACAACGGACACCGCGCCATCTAATAAGCCATTGCCCAGTCGAGTCAAACATGACCTACCACAGCAGGAATTCTTACGACAAAGCGAGTCATTTTTCCAGGATGCGCCTTATACGAGCTCAACGGTGATTCATGGAGGCATAGTTAACCCCGTTAAGGCTCAACTATCCAAACTCTTAATCTAGACTCTGCATTATTCTTTTGTTTTTATTCTTCACTATACATACTCTCACTTTTTCCTTTAGTCTTATTTTACTTTATTGCGCTATCCACTGGCAGCTTGTTGAATGTGGCCAGTATCTGGTAGAAGTAGAAGAAGTCCTCAACTTTAAACTACATGTACATTAAGCTGTACCTGTATCTGTCTACAGGATATGGTGGAAGGCGGGGGCCACTCCAGGTGGACGGAAGTTACCACCTGCGTCTTCATGTCCGGATTGCAGGGAGGGTCGGGACGGTCCAGCACAGTGAGTGTCGCCCTGGTGACGACTCCGCCGATGTCGCTATTGGCAACGCACGTGTACTCCCCGCTGCCCGCCGCTGTCACCTGGGAGATCTGTAAACAGGAGCGGGGGACTTGAAACGTAGAACGTGTATAACGTATGTGGAAGAATATAGTTTTCTGATGTTTTGTTTTTTTCGAAAAACAGCATGATGATGAAGCGATCATGACAGAAAAGGAACAACAAAATCTCCTTAATTTTTATTAAAGCTGCCCTCTCACAGCTTTACCGTTAATATAACTTTTTTTATTTTTTCGTCTTGAAATGAGCACATTTTTGCGTAAATATCTGCAAACCAGTGATAAAAGACTGCTGACTAAAGATCAGATCGCAGATTTTCAGATTTCCGTTCAAAAATTATTATTTTGTGGCTAAAACCGTTACTAACGGTTTAAGAAAAAATACATAAAACATCATTTTTTCAACTTAAATATAAAAATCTGCAATCTAATGTTTTGTCAGCAGTCTTATATCACTGGTTTATATGCATTTTCGCATAAATTGGCTCGTTCCAAGACAAAAAAATAAAAAAGTTAGTGCAGCTTTAAGCATGCTGTTTTTTGAAAAAAAATCCTTAATACACATTGAAATTAGTACTAATAAAAATGTCATTTTGTTTAAAGCGTAACAAATACCGTTTATTGGCAACCGTGCTTCCGGAAATAAGTGCTCATTCGGCACAAGCTATATCAATAAGAGACCCAAGAGGGCATATGCTCTACTGGCATGGCTCTTGTGGTCATTTTCAATCCACAGCATGTACGTAAAAGTAATAGGCAACACATATAGAGTTCACTTTTTGTGTTCGGGTTAGCTGAAAACGCTGCACGCTCAACATCTGAGGACAGAAAGTGTTGTAAGCAGATTAGTTGCATGAACTATTTTAATATGACTTGTTTGTGCCAAGTAAAGGTAATTTGAGGGTAAAAATATTTGCTTTCAAAACTGCACTCATGGTCAAAAATTCATTTCTGTAGCTTTAAAAATAAAAAAAAGGTTGGTCAAAAGGTCAAAGTCAAGGACATCCGAGCACAACATTGATGCTCGTTTCCAAACTGTACACATGGTCAAAATTTCATTGCTGTAGCTTTAAAAAGTAAAAAGTAAGTTAAAAGGGTCGGGGCAAGCTTTTGCCCAAGGGGTATAATTTCAAATGTTTTGCTAGACGGTCACCATAATATTATGATGTTCCACAACAAAAATCAAAGGTATGGGCCTTGTGGTTTGAAACAAGAAGATTTTGAAAGTATTTCTTAAATAAGTCTCTAGGAAATTTGAAACCCCCGGGGCAGTGCCAGTTTTGACCCAAGGGGCATAATTTGAACAACCATGGTAGTGGACCACTAAATTGGGCCTTGTTCAAAATAGCAAGGACCTGCATAGCAAGGATCTGCATAGCTGTTTCAGACAAAAAAGTTTTTAACATTTCCCAATTTAAGTATACCAAACCTGTGCACCTGAGGCGTGGCCAGTAATGACCCCGGGAGCATAATTGGGACAAACATTCACAAGCAATTGTGACTTTACATGTAAACTTGGCGAAAGATAGACTTCGCTCATGTAGACTAGGGTAAAAATAGACTTAGCTAAAAATAGCATTTTTTATACTTTGAAGACCCATTATCTAGGCATGCATGGGCGGATCTGGCTGGTTTTGAAAAGCAACCGAGCTTAAATGGATATCTAAATACTGTACAAGTTTCAAAACTGAAGACCATATCGTGTTCACAAGCAATTGTTTACAGACGCACTGATTTTTTATACTTTCAATGCCCATAATCTAGGTAGCATGGGCGGCTCTGGCTGGTTTTCGAAACGAACCGAGCTCTAATGGATATCTAAATACTGAACAAGTTTCATCGAGATACAATCAAAACTGAAGACTGTATCGTGTTCACAAGCAATTGTTTACAGACGCACTGATTTGCTATACTTTCAAGGCCCATAATCTAGGCATGCTTTGGCGGATCTGGCTGGTTTTGAAAAGGAACCAAGCTATAATGGATATCTAAATACTGTACAAGTTTCATCGAAGACTGTATCGTGTTCACAAGCAATTGTTTACAGACGCACGGACGCACGGACGCACATACGTACACATTACCATTTGGCCAGAAGAGCTAAAAACGATAATCGCACAGTTCATTGTTAAACTTGTTTGCTCGTCCAAATACCTGCTGAGTAACAACGCCATCTTCCCGGTACGCCGTGATTGTTCGGTGGTCCGGTACCCCATAAATGTTGCTGTTTAACGTCCATGTGACGATAGGGCGCGGGTGACCGCATATCCGACATGTAAACACTGCGCTCTCGCCCGCCTGCACTGTAAAAACTGGACAGGGGAGTCACCAAGCTGGGTGACATCTCAAACAAGAACTCCTGACTGCCCGCCTGCAAGACAAGCAATGTTTGGCTACATTTTATTAACTGGAAATGTTGTTTTTTCTTCAACTGCGCATGTGACTACAATATGTGTATAACGTGACTAAATTGTGTGTATTGCAAGACAACATTATGTATATAAGTGACTGCAGTATGTGTATGACGTGATTACAGTATGACAGCAGTATGTGTATGATGGGACGACTGTATATGTCTGTTACAACAGTATGTGTATAATGCGACAGCTGTATATGTCTATGACAAAAGTATGCGTATAATGCGACAGCTGTATATGTCTATGACAACAGTATGTGTATAATGCGACAGCTGTATATGTCTATGACAACAGTGTGCGTATAACGTGACAGCTGTATATGTCTATGACAACCGTATGCGTATAATGCGACAGCTGTATGTGTCTATGACAACAGTATGTGTATAATGGGACGACTGTATATGTCTATGACAACAGTATGCGTATAACGTGACAGCTGTATATGTCTATGACAACAGTATGCGTATAACGTGACAGCTGTATATGTCTATGACAACAGTATGAGTATAATGCGACAGCTGTGTATGTCTATGACAACAGTATGCGTCTAACGTGACAGCTGTATATGTCTATGACAACAGTATGAGTATAATGCGACAGCTGTGTATGTCTATGACAACAGTATGCGTATAACGCGACAGCTGTATATGTCTATGACAACAGTATGCGTATAATGCGACAGCTGTGTATGTCTAAGACAACAGTATGCGTATAACGTGACAGCTGTGTATGTCTATGACAGCAGTATGCGTATAACATGACAACAGTATGTGTATACCGTAACCACAGTTTGACCATAACGCGACTACAGTTTGAGCATAACATGACTTCAGTTTGAGCATAACATGACTACAGTTTGAGCATAAAGTGACTACAGTTTGAACAAAACGTGACTACAGTATAAAGATAACTTGACTACATTTTTGCATAACGTGACTACAGTATGCATTTAACGTGACAACAGTATGTGTATACCGTGACCACAATTTGATCATAACGTGACTACAGATTGAGCATAACATGACTACAGTTTGAGCATAACGTGACTACAGTTTGAGTATAACGTGACTACAGTTTGAGCATAACGTGACTACATTATGCGTATAACGTGACAACAGTATGTGTATACCGTGACCACAGTTTGAGCATAACATGACTACAGTATAAACATAACGTGACTACAGTTTGAGCATAGCGTGGCTACAGTATGCGTTTAACGTGACAACGATATGTTTATACCGTGGCCACAGTTTGGGCATAACGTGACTACAGTTTGAGCATAACATGACTTCAGTTTGAGCATAACATGACTACAGTTTGAATATAACGTGACTACAGTATGCGTATAACGTGACAACGGTATGTGTATACCGTGACTACCGTTTGAGCATAACGTGACTACAGTTTGAGCATAAAGTGACTACAGTTTGAACATAACACGACTACTGTTTTGAGCATAACGTCGCTACAGTAAGACTCCGGTATTATACTTTGTTCATAACCTGACTAAAGTAAGTGTAAAACGTTAATAAAGAGTTTTATTTCATTAGTGTTAAATATATGTTAAATTTTCGTCTCAAATTTAAATCCGGAAAAATGTGTAATGCACACTGTGTTTACTGATTCCGCTAATCTTCAGCAATACAACTTGAAGGAAATAGGACGTACGGTTTTCGTCGAATTAAATTGTTTTTGAGAAAATAAAACTATTACTATTAAAAGTACTTTAAATTTTGAAAGAAAATAAAAAAAATATTCTAGTCAGTTCATCTGTGGGGTTGTTTCGCGGTATGGACTTGACGCAAGGGTCTCAAAGTGATACAAGGCTAATAAACCGACTAACATAATATTCCCTAGGTTAGTATTTAAACCTGAAGGTCATATTAACCAATACAACTTTGGTAGTTATATCATACTTAAAACAGTTGTTATGTCTTATGTCAGGATTGTATGGTTATTATGAATTTCATTTACTCGTAAAAATTAGTCAGCCTTTGCAAACACTTTCCCATTGCATCTTTATTCCGGATTTAAGAACAATTCCGACTATATTTTAAACCTTGTTATAATATACAAGTACCACATATTGTGGTCACTTCTCTTAACATGAAACACAAAGACAATCTACCCAATAATAAAGATATTATGACCTATCACCAGTGTAGCGAAACTTCTGATAACCCTATCTAACCCCTTTTATTGACTTAACCGGTGTATTTTCCCTTACTTATCGGCCTTATATATTTATTATATTTATGACACTGAGTATATTGATCGCTTGTACAATTAGATCAAACAAAACTTAAATAGTAACTCCTAACTAGAAGCAAAATCTGAAATTTAAACGAATAATTATGACACCTATAAGTTTTACGAAAACAAGACAGCTGGTTGGTGACTTACAAAATATAAAAATTAACAATGTCAAACGTATATACATTGAAAAAATAATAAAACACATTTAAAGTCATAGACACGCTGTCACAAATATGTGTGAAAAATATATTAAAATTAAAAAACAAAACAAATATTAATCCCTAATAAAACGACAGGATTATTTCAATTGTGTATAAAGGGCTATTCATGTATAATCCTATAATTGAATCGACACGCCGCAGAGAGGATAAGTACCCTATTCAAAATTGTATAGAGAAGTGCACCTGGGAGTTTTATGATTCCGTGAAAAAAGATCCTTTAATTCGAGTTGAGATTTCTTTGCTCCAAATCCTAAGGAAGGTTTTAGATAATTGATCAGCAAGATAATGATAATATACCTACTAACTTAGAAGATTGCCGATGACTCGGCGTTTAACGGCTTTCCTCAACTGTGCAAAATTATGCCGCGTACAACGATTTTGTTCAATCTTTTGTTCAAGTTGAGATGTATTTTAGTGACTTGCTGGATACTGTTTAAGGATTAAAATTCGACATGTTGCATCGGCATTTTGAACTGCGCCATTGCCAATAAAATGCAATATGTCGATTTTTTATACTTATTTACATTTATTTAAATTTTCATTTCTGCTAAAATAGATAGATTATTCAAGAGCATTTTTCCTTTTTTCTTTGTCTAGTTGTTCTCAACAGTGGGTAAATTAGAACAGCTATCGTAACCTAATTTTATACAATAATGAATGCGCAGATAAAATAGTTCCTTGTTTATATGTTTATTTTCTATATTTTCAAGGTCAAGCATATTATAACTCTGTATTATAACTGTATTACAACTAGAAATATACAAATTGAGTTATGAAAAATTAACATAACAAGAAAACAACAAAAATATCGCCACCTACAAAGTTCTCATTATATCTCGCGTGATACGCGATACTAGCGTTTGTTAAATCACGAGTTTTCAAACTGGAGAGAAATTCCAGTCAATTTACTTGTTGAGCGTTAATTTGAAGAATCAATTGGTGTATGAATCATGTTGGAATATGGTGGTGGAGAAATCAGCAAGTGCATTGTCATTTCTTTGGAAGTTAACATTTAACGAGGATGAAACGTCTCTGTGGTAACGACAGTGGCGGTGGGTGGGGTAACGTGAACTTTCGCGGAAGGAAAACCAGAGGACGCGAAAAGGCTAAGTGTTGAACTGAGTTCTTTCTTCTGGACGTTGATGGGTGCACTACAATATGTTATTGTTTCATTGCCTCGATTTCATGTTTTGTCAGATGCTTTATTTTTACCAAATGTCAATTCCAAATTTGCGAAATAAGTCGTCATCATTGTAATTAAATATTCCTTCAGCTGTTCCATCCATCATGAAATCATCTACATTAAAATCAATCAAATTATCGTTGCTTATTTTGTTGTTACTGCTTTACTGCAGATTACAGTTTTGCATGTTGCCAATAATTTTACTACGATTCATTGAAAAAAAAATTCCGTAGTAAATATGCCCCGCCATTAGTATTATAGCGCCCAATGACAGGACAGAAGTATCGAACAAACACACGCGATTTCGATGGGAAATGACATTGCACCTTATACAGAAATAATGTGAAATTGATAAACAGCATCCATCGTTTAAGGAATGAAGTGTTAATGTTATTATAAAGCCGATGGTGCGTGGACGAATGCATCGGCTGTCGCGGATATTAAAGTCCTGTGAAAACATGCCTTAAGGAATATTGATCGAGTAAAAGGGACTGTAAATGTGATATGGATGGCTCTCTGATTATCTCAGATTAATGTTTCGGGTTTTAGTTTAAGAGTTTGAAAGGGTGGTGTGCCCTTTCAAGCACCCTTCCACCATTATAAAGGTAAGCATGGGTACCCGTCTGCCATCGTTTTATTTAATGCTGAAGAAAATCAAATGTTTATTTGGTTTTGGTTTAATCTTATATTCTGATAATAAATATTAACAAACTAAACATGCATGTGTCTGGCAGATGATTCCTAAAAGTACTTCATTCAAACACAAATCTTAACATTTTCTGTGAATCTCGAAATATCTTTCACAGCACAATACAATATTCCCTTTTTTCTCTTTTATAATAGCAACCCGACCGACTTCTGCAGCATCCTGCCCTTTTTAAACCAATGTTTATTATTATTATTGTTTGCTGGTTCTTGTTTAGTTATAAATAACAGTTTTTCCTATCACCATGGTAGTGAATCAGGTTTTGAGCACTTCTCTTAACATGAGTCAAAAAGTCTAAATACTCAATTATAGTCATTCCTATAACCATGGTAGTGAAACAGATGTTCATCATTTATCTTTCCATGAGGCCAAAACTCCAAAGTCCAAGAAACAAATTATGGTCATTACTCTTAACATCAGACCAAAAGTGAAAAGTCCCAGTTATGAATAATAGTCATTCCAATTACCATGGTAGGAAATTAAATTATGATTACTTTTCTTTACATGAGACCTTACGTCAAAAGGTCCAGTTCTGAAGACTAGTCATTCCCATTACCATGACATGGAAACTATGATCACTTGTATTAACATGAGTCAAGATGTCTAAGTACCTAATTATGAAGAAGAGCCTTTACGTAACAATGGGTTTCATATTAATGATAACCCTTCCCAACCCTATCCAACGACTTAACCGGATTATTTCCCCTTACTTAACTGCTTAACAAGTTAAAGTGCATAATATTTATACGAACATGTTCCCTATGCCATTGAGTATATTGATCGCTTATAACGAATAGTTAAAAATAACTTAAATGACAGATTCTAAACTCAAAGTACGATGAATGCTTTAGCTTCAATAGCTTGAAGCAAAATCTAAAATTCGAAAACGATCACAATTAAAACTTGAATTAATTATGACACCTATCAATCTTGCAAAAAGAAACGGCTGGATTGCTTTTATCGTGTAATGCATATAAAGGGCTATACTTGATACCTCATGCCCTTCGACCTGTCTGTAAAGTTTAAAGAGGGCAGGTAACTGAAACATTCAGGTACTTCAAACTGACATCGATAAGTGCAACAATATGTTTTATGTTTTCGTGCTCTTAATTCTAAGGAAGTTGTTATGGAAATGTGTCGGTCAGATAGAGATGATATACCTGCTAGCACAGAAGATTGCAGACGACTCAGCGTTTAAAGGCTTCCCGTTAATTGTGCAAAAAAGGACACTGACAACTATGTTGTTTAACAACAGCATTTTGTGTACAAGTTGCGATGTATTTTTGTGACTTGGTGGTTTCTATAAAGGCGGTGGTACGTCAAAAGAATACCTCGACCGTCGCAGATATTAAACTCCTTGTAAAACATGCATTATGGAATATTGATCAAGCAAAGAGTACTATAAATGTGTTATGTATGGCTGTCTGATTATGTCAGATTAATGATTCGGGTTTTAGGTTAAGAGTTTGAAAGGGTGCTGTACCCTTTTTAGCACCCTTCCACCATTATAAAGGTAAGCATTGGCACTCTTCTGCGATCATAGAATAAAACGCTTAAGGAAATCAAATGTTTCTTTGTTTTTTATTTAATCTTATATTATGATAATAAATATTAACAAACTATACATACATGTGTTTGGCAGAGAATTCTTAATAGATATTCATTCAAACACAAATCCTAACATTTTCTGTGAATCGCGAAATGTCCTTCACAGCAGGATACAATATTTCCTTTTTCTCATAGCAGCCCGACCGAGTTCTTCAGCTTCCTGCCTTTTTTAAACCAATGTGGTTCATCACTTTTATTGTTTGCTGTTGGCGATTCGTACTCAGTTATAAATAATAGTTATTCTATCACCATGGTGGAGAATCAGGTTTTGAGCACTTCTCTTAAGATGAGTCAAAAGGCCAAAATACCCAATTATGAAAAAAAGTAATTCCTATAACCATGGTAGTGAAACAAATGTTCGTCACTTCTCTGAACATGAGTCAAAAGGTCTGAATACCCAATCATGAAGAATAGTTATTTCTATAACCATGGTAGTGAAACAGATGTTCGTCACTTCATTTTACATGAGACTAAAACTCCAAAGTCCGAGAAACAGATTATGGTCACTACTCTTAACATCAGACCAAAAGTGAAAAGTCCCAGTTATGAATAATGTAATTCCAATTACCATAGTAGGAAATTAAATTATGATTACTTCTCTGTACATGAGACCTTTCGTCCAAAGTCCCAGTTATGATTAATAGTCATTCCTATTACCATGACGTGTAAACTCTGATCACTTGTATTAACATGAGTCGAAATGTCTAAGTATCCAATTATGAAGAAGAGTCTTTACGCAACCATGGTTGTAAAATTGATGATAACCCTTCCCAACCCATTCTAATGACTAAACCGGAGTATTTCCCCTTACTTAATTGTCTAAAAAGTTAAAGTTCATAATATTGATACGAACATGTTCCCTATGACATCCAGTATATTGATCGTTTATAACAAATAAATAAAACAAATGTTAAATGGCAGGCCCTAAACTCAAAGTACGATGAGAAAATAGAGGATGTACGTTAAATAGCTTGAAGCAAAATCTAAAATTGTAAATCGAATTTTAAACCTCAAATTTATCATGACAAACAATTTCTAAAAATAATTGGAAGGCAAATAAGTGACTTATGAAAAATATAAACATTACATTGTTTAAAATACAAATATGAAATAATAATCATAAAAAATATAAAGTCATAGACACACTGTAACAAATATGTGTGGAAATAAAAAATAAAAGATTTGAGACTCCCCTTAATTATGCACAATAAGGCCACTTACAATGATGCCGGTCAAGCACACACTTCTTTTGTACAAGTTGAGATGTATTCAGGGGACTTAATTGGTATATACTATATGGGTGATTGAACTTCCTAACAAATGACTCGGCTCTCGCAGATTGTTAGGTGTAAGATAGGTTAATCTTAACACGACTGTAGGTTTTTTTTGCGGAAACGAGGTTCACCGAGTAAATTTGGTTTAGTAAATTGGCTCCAACGTTAAGACAGTACTAGCTAATAACACGGCTTTATTGTTGTACTGGCAGCATTAACTACAAGAGTATTTGTATGTTGATAAAATTTACTCCAAGCTATGCTTTTTGTACGAGCACTTAGCACTTATAGCTACAATAGCCATCATTGAGGTTCAGAGTAGTTCCGAAAATGACGGAATGCGTCCACTACTAGAAGCTGAGCAATAGAGGGCCCAAGACGTTCCGGGGATTGGCATCGACATAAAGAGCAAGGGGTTGCTGTTGGAACGCAGCTTGAGCACGCAATCTGTTGCAGTCGATCAGGGGTTGTAGGGACAGGTGCATCAGCGTGATCCAACTACCAGACTTTTTTGGCTCGTGAGTATAAAGGTTTTCATATTCAACCTCAAAGAATTAGCGGAAGTTACAGACACCTTAAGGCCGACCCATTTCTAACCAAGAGCTCAGGGCTCAGTAGCTTCACGGCATAGGCTCAGCCACAACCTATCCACACACACTGCTCTATATATACTCATGTGCGAAACGAATCAAAGCTCTCTTCTTTCGAATACCCTAAAGGTTGACTGCATGAGCAGCGTGGTGTATGACGTCAAATAGGAAATTAAAGTTTACGCTTGATGCTTTTTTTTATTTACCAGGGACGAGCTCAGTAGCCATACCTTAATGAAGAACCTGTTTGTAGGCAACAGATATTTATCGAGACACACCGTACAAAATGTTACTCAGAAACAGATAACACATACATCTTGTATTTTTAGCTTTGAATTTGATAATGAGTTTCAAAATATATAATGATGACTGACTGATTAAAAGCAGTTCTGTCAATGTTAGATGTTGAAAACAGATGGTACAAATGTAAGGTTTTGCAAGTTTAAAACCTCAAGTAACCACATGTTACAGTAAACTTGTATTTCAATGACTGTTCCAAGGCGCTGTGTGGACCAAACTTGTTTTTATAAATCTATTGTGTTCGGTATGGTTTTGATGATAGTGCGTTTGTGTCTCTTATTCAGTGTCGTTTGGGCCTTCATCTTGTGCATCTCAATAGGGTTTATATTTGAATGTCTGACTACTGGACGTGTTCATTGTATTATCATTGTTTTGTTTCAGCGCATGTGAACGATATAGGATGATATGGTCTTTCTACTACGCGCTTGGATCGTACATCTGCATAACTCAAATAAAAATGTAAAAAACGAACACTTCTCCTAAATTGTGATACATGTTTTATTTTTCTCAAATATTAATATACAAGTACATATTTGCTTTTGACACATCAGAGAAGTTTACTTCAATTTAAAGAGATTTACAATAATCTTATTTGGAATCTATTTTATACAATGAATATGTTGGCATGTGTCAAATACGTAAATCACATCAACTTATACCACTTGGTGTTTATCTAATGTCAGGCATGCATAGTTATCATGTATCAGCGTTTCCTTTTTGTAGGCTAAAGAAAGAAAGAAATAGCACAACAGTGAAAAAGGCTGAGATATTCAGCAATCAGAACCACAATGGCCATCATAATGAAGAATTCTCAATGAAGGAAGATAAGCAAAAACACACGACCAGTATTGACGAACAAAAACATGACAAAAAAAATATTTTCTTTGGATAAATTAGACAATTTGTACACGTATATAATGACATTTGTCTTCGTAGATTCAGTTCGCAAAATGTCTTTACTGCTCTACGCATTGTCATTTGTATTTTATAACACATTTGATTATCGAATTAGCTAATAATCTATTAAGTTTTAAGCTTTTTACCAAAACGTTCACAATCAAAACCTGTGCATAAACAAAACGGTCACCCTTCGACTCACAATCCCATTGTATTCAATGATATGTATTTTAATCTGAACTTCCTTAGTAATAATAACAAATAACAAAAAACTCGTTGTCAGACATCAACTAAATTAATATCGCGTAAATGCAATGAAATTGCCTTTTTTTAAATAAATAATCATTAGAAGTTCAAATTATAACTATTTTGTTATTATTATCTTAAAATGTGACACAAAATACTATGTATTACTAAGTATTTTGTTTGTTTTCGAGCTTTCATAAATTCAAATATCGGAACAGTATCAAGTAGTACCGTGCCGTAAGTAGATTGCCGATACATTTTAACGCGGTTAAGTTTAACGCATACTTCTTAATATTTTTTCCCTTTAACCATTATGATGTACTAATTAACTACTATATATGTTTTGAAGTAATCTTAACACAACAATGTACATTGTGTTTTAAAAGGGCGGAAACTATAACGGACATGAATATCACATATCCAAATAGGTTAAGGCTTTTAAAAAAAGGTTTAAAACCCGCTGAAGGTTTAAATTCTTAACAAAAATTCAGCCGAGCCGTTTCATTGATTGATTATATAGAATTCATTCCAACGATTGGATGCTGCACTAAACAAGGTTACTAGCGCTCGTGTGATTTTCATTACTCAGTTAGGGAGTGCAGTAGCCATTACTTGTAAACGTTTTGAAATTATAGAAGCACGTATGTCGATTTAATAGTAATGTTAATGTACACAACGACGCTTTAACTTCAAGCTATTTAACACCATCGTATCTCAAAAGATTCAGTTTGAATGACGCGCATTATGCGTATGTTGTGATAACGCTGTATGTTTTCCGCACGTTAATTATTGAAAGATTAGAGATCTGCCTAATGGTTACCGTTCTGATATCATTATTTGTTATAAGCAATGAAAGCACTCTCCAATATGGCACATATGCATTTTTAAAGATTTGTTTTTGTTTTTAAGGGAATTTAACAATCAGTGGACAATGTCTTCAAAGATTTCTACCGACCTGGACCTAAACCATCCGCTACGCATAACTCTTTTGTGGTTGTTGTAAAAGGGGGACCGGCGACATCTCCAATTGGCACCGTAACCGTAGCTGTTCCGGTTGCAGCGGTATCATCTGTTGCTCTGAAAATAGCAAAAACTCGTCAGACTTTTCGATATCACTTAAAATAATATTATCGCACATGCCCAATTTTATTTTCGAGCTTATTGTACAATCGATTTGTCGAATTGCTATGTATGTTTGATGATAACATATTTTTCGAAAAGAGTTGTTTTAAAAAACAGTTTATTATATCTAGCAAGCAAATCGTTTATTTTGTTTTATAGCACTGACATAACATATTATTTGAATTGTTGTCCTTACGAAACATTGTCGTACATACGTAAATAAGCTGACCTCAGTGAGTATATTAAAATTTATGAACGATATTGCTATCTTCGTTTGTCTTTATGTTATTTTTTTAATTGGTTTGTTATTCGTTATTAGTGCAAGTCATCGATAAGTACGTCATATATATATTGCTTTTTATCTTTTCCGTATCTATTCCGTAGCAAAGATCTTTCTACTGAAATGTTCACTTACCACTACGTTTCACAGAAAGTGACCCGCAACATGGGGAAGTTCGGCCATTAAGGTAGGGGTAGATGCTACATGTCTGCATAGTCTTATATGAACTTTTTTTTTAAATAGACACTGATATAATCCTTTCGTTTGTTTTTATAAACTTACACGATTAAAAGAACAAACTCTGTATTTGCTTCGTAGTCCACTAGGGCTGTAAGCGTTACTTCGCCTGAAGAAGGCGTGGCTATTTCCACAACGTCACTTGGAGTTCCGGTGACAGTGTATGAGTCGACTGAGGTGGCACCAGTAGTAGCTGTAAACGTTGCGACTGTTGTGCCCACAATTGTCCTCGGACAATGCAGTAAGTGTTATTGTTCCATCGGCCGCTGCTATTGTGCCGCCACCAGACTCGGACCAACCAGTGATAACCGATTCTAAAATGAATGTATTTCTTAGTTTATAAGATAGATATGATGAATGATATATATCATTTATTATACACTTATATGGTAATGAACTAATGATATGTTATTTGACCCAAAGAGAATTTCATTGTACATTTAAAACGGCTAATATTATCTTAATGAGAGTTCATTCGGTTTTTGTTGTTTGAATTTATATTGTTTTATTATTTTCGTCCATTTTCGTAATCGGTTGTAAGAGTTCATAAAACGCCAAAAAGCTTCGTTTTTCAAAGTGTACAATATAATGTTCAACGAATCATTAAAGCCGAGGTAATGAATAAGTTGCCTCATCCATGTTTAAAGAATAATAATTTATACTTGACCTTAGTAAAATGAGATTTCTTTTGTAAATATGCAATATTTAAAAAAAGCACTTGAAGTGCAAAATTACCTTTCTGTACCTGTCTGCATCTGCACTAAAACAGTTTAGCACAAGGAAAAGTATGCTCAACAACATTTTGACCTTTTAAAGAAATCAAATTCTTAAAAATATTTTCTTTGTATGTGTGGGTTGTTTTAATAATATAGACCATACAAATACTCGTGTATTCCCGAACGTTGATAATGATTTTGTCGTCGCTTCTCAGTACTTTATCCTGCTTTTTATATTCTCATAGTGTTTGTCAAGTTATTTTCTACAACGCATTTCTGTCCGTTTAAAAAGTTATTCGAAATAAGTATTGTTTTATTGTAAAGGTAATATTAATCTTTACATGGAAGAAAGATTGACTTATTCTTCAATCAACTACTAGTATCCACCTGACCCGCGCGAATTGGTAATTACTTCGGCAACCTTATAAAGCGAAGAAGTCAGTAAGTAAGATGCAATGGTACCGCATGATTCTTGCGGATGCCGTACGGTTCTTGGTCAGGAGACGGGCGGACGCCTTCAGATACACGCACGATTTTCAGACGCCGTACGGCGCTCACAATAGACTCGTACGAACATTGTTGAAGATTTGAACGATTTCAAGAATCAGAAACTCCAAAAGGTCAGTCCAGAAATCGTACGGAATCCGCCCGATTGTTGTTTGGGCCGTCCTGTGTGGAGCGTTTTTCAATCAGACGGTAAGATACTACAGCCCCTACCTGACAATTTATACTGCAGATTTCTAGGGTTTCTACGGCAGCAAGACAACATTACCTTATTTAGACAGATTTAATATGAGTAGTAGTTTTCTATTGCAAACAAACTGACACCTGAGGACACATTGACTTTAATATTTGAGTAATTTTTTTTCAATGGATTATCAATTGGCTACAACTGTTTTTGCATGCGTCATCAATTAATACCAAATAGGCCCTTTCAAATCTGTAATAAACAAATACCCTCGAACGTGCGAAGTTAAAAACTGCACAGTCTGCTTTTGAAAGTAAAATCTTTAAATATTTTCATTTTCATCATTTCAAAATTTCTTTGCAAAGAAAGTGCTTGAACATTTTATGTTGTCTATATTGCAGGACCTATTTTATTTGCAGACAATCTTCTGGGGATTTTATGACAAATGCAATATAAATACAACTTGTCATTTATTCAATGTACCTTATAACAAAACAGGAAACGAGTTATATGTTGGTACGATGCATCTTAAATTGTTATGTCAATTTAATTTATAACGACGCGCTTCACAAACGGTGACCTTTGCCTGTGGTTTTTCTAAAACACCTGAGCAAACACAGGACAAATCAAAAGGGTTAACACAGCCAAGTACATATGTAACTAATGCCTAAATACTTCTCTTATTAATAATGAAAAATTCTATAATAATAATAATAATAATAATAATAATAATAATAATAATAATATATGAAAACCATATGTGGGTAGTGTAGCAATATGCAATATTCATCAAGAACGTAATATCGAAATGGGTGTATGCTTCTTGCTTCAGTATTCTTTTATATACAATTATTATTGAGTATAGTGAAAGCACTTTGTGTGTCAAGTCTGAACTTTAACATTCCATTGCACTGATTTCATCAGTTTAAATCTTTCAACCGGTTAAATAATGCAATTATCAAGTAATATTTCACTGATGCATTGCTATAAAAAAATTAAAATGTAAACCATAGGCCAGTTATCGGACCCTTTTCAAAGGCACAAAACTAAGGCTTAACACATACAACAACACAGGCCGTTCATGCATGCACCAGACAACATATTCTCAACCAAACGATCCAATAAACTGGCTTTCTCAAACAAACTTCATACATTTCGACCACAATCTTTGAAAATATTTTATGGACCAATATGATTTAAAAGTGTGAAACTCCCGAAAACACTGTTTGACGCTCAAAGGCTATATATGCATAGACGCACTAGCTTTATCCTTGACCGTCTAGTTTTGATTTGAAAATTGTAGCAGCAGGTGCGTCAAAAAAAAATGTTGTCTCTTGCAGGATTGGGCAAAATGATTAGGAAATAATACGTGATAGTTGGATAAACAATCATTCAAACAATTAGCTTTATTTTTATAAACCCTATAAACTTCGATCGCCAAGTTTTTGCGCATACGTGATAATTTATCAATGAGAAGGGGTAAATCAATCTTCACTGATGTTCTTATGTATATTGCCAGAACTTTTAAACACGAAAGAAGCTTTGTTATGTTATGTTATCTTCTGTGTAAAAGTTTAGACCCTGTTTATATGACGTGAGCAAATTTATTCCGGGAGAAATGTGAACATGTAAACGCAAAAACACTTGTGTAAATTTACCATTAGGGTCTTGATTTCGGGTTAATGTGCCCGCTTGGGACTATCATGTCATATAAACCTTCTGATTTTGGTCTGAATTTTAAGTAAATATTCGTCATAATTATACAATTGTAGAATGAACATTGTTATAAAAACACAATTATTTATTTTATTAAATCTATGATTGTCGGAATCCCTTCTAATTAATTGAATATTTCGAAAATATTTCTAAAAAAGCGACTTATCTAAACAAAATATTTACGTCGGATTTTCTTCAATCGCTTATAGCTATTTGGTTTCCTTCTAGGCTGGAATACAATTATTTGAAGCTTCTGCACACAATTAATTATATGCGTTTTGTTTCAAACGAATCCAGCAGTGAATGAACATGAACAGCTAAAATTAAGTGTTCTAACAGTCTAACAATTATAGAATGAGGTAACACAGGACATCTGACAGGATAATCTAACAGTACAATGTAATATATAAATTATATATAAATATTTATATCGCAAGTCACTGATCAAAGTTTTACTATGACACTATGATCATATTTACTTGATAACACATATGATTGTATTCATAAAATAATATCGTCGGTTTATAAAAAGACTTTATTTCAATAGTCGCATTTTTTACATTGAAATATACACGAACTAATATTTGATACGCAATCGCAAAAAAACTATATCAAAATGATAAGGACATTATTAAACTCATTATCTGTATGCTTTGCATTCAGCATTTTAGTTCTTTGATTGTTCATAAAATATAACTTTTGCCAGTCTTTCTAATATTGTTTCCACCAAACCCGAATATGTCCGACACGGATTGGATGCGCACACGCAGTAGTACCAACAGTATTTAAATCGTGAGGTTTAAACAAAACACCGCGTGTTTGCCTGGTGACGTGGGTTATCAGATAATTACAGTTTTGTCTCAACCACCTCTAGAAGGTAATGATTAAGAAAAACAACCAAAACCGTGCAATGCTGACTTCAATATGTAAGCTAGCTTACGGCCAGTTACAAATCTTCACACTTCGCAACAACAACTCCCGATGCGCCCTACGGGTAATAAAAAAAAACAAGGCGCCTACAGGATTGTCATGGTACCTTCCATGCCTCATATTTCATAAGTAATGGCATGATAATAAACATGCATTTCCTGATCGTTTGTTTTCTGAATAAATGGTTTATTAAAAACATCTAGCATTATGTAACAAGCTCTTAGCGCGCGCTTAAAATTATCAGAGTATTTTGGAGTAAAGCCGATTTAAATTAATTTATTAATGCAATAAATTTAATTCGCTTATGGTCCACGGTATCAAACGTCTGCAAAGAGTCCATGAAAATACTTTTAACATCATCGCTCCATGTAAAACAATGTTTGAAGAAGAAGCTTATTAAAACACAAGCGATTGAAATTCATTATGATATTATGTACGTTAAAATCAACTCAGTTTGTGCTTTCTGTAGCATTTCTGTTGGTACATTATGTCAAGTCCATTTACAAAATTTATTTGTGTTAACCATTACCCGATATCTGAACAAAAGCACTCGTTCATTAAAGAAGATATGAACCAACTCTGAGTTCTGCGTAACTTAATACCGCTGACTTGAAGACATTATTAAATCGAAGGCCTTACAACATCCTTATTTGTTTTTTTTAATAATATTATTTAAAGTAAAATAAAGAATGTTTTAACATACCAGATCTCTGAACGCCGCAGAACACCTTTGCACAGAAAACGATTTCCCGAAACATCTTGGCAAAGTAGATCGCAGGTGTGCGTGAAACGTTTTTCGATCAGCCGATATGGCGCTACAGCACCGACCTGACAATTTAAACTGCCGAATGTTATGGTTTCTACGGCAGCAAGACAACATTACCTTATTTAGACAAAATGTTATGTGAGTTGCAATTTCTGATTGTAAACAACCTTTCAATTGAGGCCTCACTGATTTTAATATATGAGGGTTTTTTTTCAAAGGCTTATCAGTCGGATACATCTTTTTGCAGGCGCCATCATTAAATATAAAAGAGGCATTGGCAGTTCCGTAAAAAACAAATACCAAACGAAGTTAAATACTGTACTGTTTAGCTTTTGAAAATTCATTTAAAACATATTTATGAACATTCTCATGCTGTCGATGTTTTATTTGCAACGAAACTGCATACAATGTGTATTTAATCCCTATTCACGCACCTCTTTGCACTGCAGACAGTCTCAAGAGGATTTGATTGACATATGCAATACAAAAACAACTTGTCATTAACCCAATGCATTATGAGAAAAGAGTTATATGTTGGTATGATGCATATTGAATTGTATGAACGATTCAATTTATTACGACGCGATGAACAGGATGTGACTTTGCAAAAACAACTGAGCACATACAGGATAGAACTGGAGTTTGGGTAAATACTGCAAGTAAAAATGTAAGCTCGCGCGTACACGTTTTGTATACATCTTAATTTCTACTTTAATACTATTTGATGACTAATAAAGAACAACAACAATCATAATTTTAATGCATACAAACCATAGTAATAAACGAGCAATATGTCTAGAAGAGAATTTCAAAATAGCTGTGCATTTCTTACCTCAGCCTTTTTTCATAAAATTAATATTGAGTATAGTGGAGATATATTGTATGTCAATTTTGCACTTTCACATTCCTTGCCACTGAATTTGGAACATCTTACATTCAATGTGGCAATTATTTGCAAAATACATGATTGTTGGGGAATCCGTGTCCTTTTCGCAATTCCAATTCCATTTTTTTTTTTGTTTTGCTTAAAGTTAAAACCCACTTGAAATGAAATCATTAACTAATACTTAATACAAAAAAGCGCACTAAATGTATTAATTGCGTCAAGTCATACAGGAAATGACGTCCTTGATATGTTGTTCCAGTTTTGTGCGCGCTAACGCGAAGGGTTTAAATCCTCAATTGCTAGGGAAGCTATGACCACAAACGCACCACTGTAAGGTAACCGAAGACCTTTAACAAAACACCCGAAGGCGCAACTGAAAATGAGTGAAAGGTCTGCCACTGAAAGGGTAACACACCACAGTGAGGGATCCAAAAGCCAATAACGCACCACTGAAATGTTATTGTAGGATTTTAATGCTTAGGTAATGGAATCAAAGGTCACTGACTTGACACGGTAAGGTAACCGAATTCACTAACGCGCAATTTTAAAGGTATCAATGAACTTTAACATGTAAGTTTAATAGTAACGATGCCCACTAACGCAACACTGTACGAGACTCGAAGGAAACCATCGGAAAATAGTAAATGAACCAAAGGCTTCTAACACGTAACTAAAAGGGACACAAGCCTATGTAAGGACACGCTGTTATTGAACAAATGCATCTTACGGCCCACTGCAGTTCGGATCAATTATCGCACCATCGTAAGGGAAGACGCGCCATTGTAAGGGAAGCGACTGCTTCTCATGCGCAACTGTAAGGAAAACTACATTCCTCTAATGAACCAATGTTATGTAAGTCACTGTTTCTCGTGCGCCCATATAAGGAAAACCATGTCTCTAATGCGCCCCTGTAATGTAAATGACTGCAATTCATGTGCCACTGTAAGAGAAACCGCAATCCTCTAATGGACCATTGTTATGTACATAACTGCCACTCATTCGACACTGTAAGGAAAACCGCATTCTTCTAATGCGCCACAGTAATGTAAATGACTGCCACTCATTCGCCAATTTACGGGAAACCACATGCCCCTAATGCGTCACTGTTGTGTAAGTGACGACCACTCGTGCGCCAATGTAAAGGAAATCACTTGCCTCTAATGCACTACTGTTATGTAACTGACTCCTACTCATCCGCCACTGCAAGGGAAACCACATGCCTTAAATGTTCCAATGTTATATAATTGACTGCCCCTTATTCTATTCGTCACTGTAAGGGAAACCGCATTTCTCTAATGTGCCACTGTTATGTAAGTAACTGCCACTCAAGAGCCAATGCAAGGGAAACCGCTTGCCTCTAATGCGCCACTATTATGTAAGTGACTGCCGCCTATTCGCCACTGTAAGGGAAACCGTATGGCTATAATGCGCCACTATTATGTAAGTGACGGCCGCCTATTCGCCACTGTAATGGAAATCGTATGTCTCTTATGTGCCACTGTTATGTAAGTAACTGCGACTCAATAGCCATTGCAAGGGAAACCACATGTCTTAAATGTTCCAATGTTATATAATTGACTGCCCCTTATTATTTTCGTCACTGTAAGGGAAACCGCATTTCTCTAATGTGCCACTGTTATGTAAGTAACTGCCACTCAAGAGCCAATGCAAGGGAAACCGCTTGCCTCTAATGCGCCACTATTATGTAAGTGACGGCCGCCTATTCGCCACTGTAAGGGAAATCGTATGTCTCTTATGTGCCACTGTTATGTAAGTAACTGCCACTCATGAGCCAATGCAAGGAAAACCGCTTGCCTCTAATGCGCCACTATTATGTAAGTGACGGCCGCCTATTCGCCACTGTAATGGAAATCGTATGTCTCTTATGTGCCACTATTATGTAAGTAACTGCCACTCAAGAGCCATTGCAAGGGAAACCGTATGCCTCAAATGCGCCACTATTATGTAAGTGACTGCCGCCTATTCGCCACTGTAAGGGAAACCTTATGACTATAATGCGCCACTATTATGTAAATGACTGCCACTCATGCGTCACAATAAGGGAAACCGTATGCCTCAAATGCGCCACAGTTATGTACGTGACTGCCATTTATGCGCCATGCCTCTAATGCGCCACTGTGATGTCAGTGAAGGCCACTGATGCGCCACTGTAAGGGAAACCACATACCTATAATGCGTCACTGTGATTTAAGTAACTGCCAGTCATGCGCAACAGTAAGGGAAACCGCATTTCTCTAATACGCTACTGTTATGTAAATGAATGCAACTCATGCTCCACTGTTAGATAACCAAATAATGTAAGGGAAATGACTGTCACTTTTGAACCACTCCGTAAGAGATGTGAAGGCCACCAACTAGCCATATAAAGGAACTTAAACGCTACACACTTTACAATGCAAGTGAAGCGAGAGTAACAAATTGACAAACAATGTGATTAACAACTTTTGTTTTACTTATGTATTGCTTTAATAATAAAATGAACAACTTGACGATAAGACGAGTGGCCAAACATTTAACAAATACCCTTTTCAAAGACACAGGACTAAGACTAAGTGACACTAAACGAGAGACCCGAAGCATACAGAACAAAACAAACAGACCATACATGCATCAGAAAACGTATAAATTACAAAATGATGTAAAATATAAACTGACTTACTCTCACAAGCTAAATTTATTTCGACCACAATCCTATTTGTCTTCGATGGAACAATACAGTTTACAAGCAAGGTAGTCCGGTAAAAGCAATTTGACGGTAAAAAGCTATGTACAATATTGACGCACCAATTTTTTGAACGTCTATTTTTGCCTTAAGAATTGTGGCAGCGAGTGTAACAAATAGATATAAAATAAAAGTTATTTTCTCTCACGGAAATGATAAAATCATTTATCAAGGGCTATAATGAATACGTGGGAGATGGAACTTGTAAAATATATTCATTTGAAATAATTAAATAAAGTTAAAAATAACTTTATTTTATTTCCCTATTGCGCAAAGTTATGTTGTTACCCAATATGTCTTGACGTAAATAATGTGACATCATTTGAATCATATTGACGGGTAACGTTTTATAGTCATATTAAACATTTACATGCTTACAAATTTCAATTACATCACGCTTATGCAATTGTGTGTAACCATGTATAAACCTTTATCAAATGCATTACATTGTTTCCGGTGAAATATGCAATTACCATCACAATTATTTTTCAGAATCACACACATGTAATATGACACTCTGCATGTAAGCAGTTTAATTGGAAACTCTAATTGCTTCATTTGTACCATCTCAGCAAGTCATACGTTTATTTATCATTTTGTATTGATGATAAAGAATTATTTGAATAAAGTAGTTATTTTTCATTAAAAATATAAGGAAAACGTCATGTTTTCTCACGATCTGATTCTTAAAACCTTCGTCACTTTTGTATTTAAACAGGAAATGACGTAAATAATATTACAAATTATGACGCCATAAACCGGCTGTGACGTCACCAATTTAAAGAAAATTATTTTAATAAAGATAAAAGGGTTTATGTTAGGATTCTAACCGGATATCAACTTAGTATTCCAACTTCTTTCAAAAGGAATTTAAAAAATCGGATATATGTTTCGTTTTAGAGTCCCCCAGGTACTTCATTTCTGCCTCATGTAGACCGGGAAATAGCTTTGCTTTGTCATTTTGTGGTATTCGGGTAATCATAAAAACAGATGAAACGGTACGTATTTTTTGTGTTTATTACCGGAAAAATAATGCGATAAAAACAATCTGACACTAGTCAGATATATCATTATATGATAATTCGTGACAGATACTATATCTCTTCATTGAAAAATAATCATAAGTTGGAATTGTTTTTGCGTGTTAATATGTGTATAATTATTTACCTAGATATGATTATCAACGTTGTTAAAAGCTAAAACCTTGACATTCAGATTCTAAACGCATACTACATAACATGTTCATGGTTTAGAAGGCTTTTGAATTAAAAAAAAAATGGTTAACTGTGAATGGGTGCTATTTAACCATATTAACAAATTGCAAGGTTTTCATAGTTATTGTATGAGATACAAACAGTTTGTTGCAAAGTATCTCAAATTTACATATTTTAATGTACATAAATATATTATTGAAAACTTTGTTTCAGGCTAAGGTTATAGGGCAAGATGGGATTTTTACTAATAACATCCATACCCTTCATACAATTGTATTAACACTTCATACAACTATTGATGACCATCTTATAATTAGGTAACATAACACCATTTCATCCTAAATCAATTATGGCACCTGATTGACTAAGGAACTTAAGCTAAGTTTTTTGTCTGGTTTAAGTTGAAAGGCAGGTTGGGATCTTCACTAATTTCTTCTATAACCTTCATTCAATTGACTTAATACTTCATACTGTTGTTAACAGCCAGCACACAATTAGGTAACATGACTCCACATTATTCCTAGATACAAATTATGGCCGATTGACTTTTTTCTTCTTATTATGATAATCATTTGGAAGAAGATTTTAGCAAATCAATATTGAAATTTTATTTGTAATGTTATCTTTGTTTTCCCAGATTTAGTACAGTGATGCTTTTCATTATGAAAGTCTATGAACACACTGTTTTAAACTTTTATTTGCTAAGGCAGACTGTGTGGGATTTTTGTTGTTTAAAACAATAATTGTATCATATCTTTGAAATGCTTATGCATAAGTTACTCTGAATTGTATTCCTTCGTCTGCAGATAGTCAGGATCACTATTCATAGAAGTACTTGTGTTTTATTATCAAGTCTCCTCAAGTAAATGCATACTTTAATAAGAACTTTAACCACTAACGTTTTTACTTTATTCGGGATTGTTGGGATAAGAGTGGGGATGTGCACACAAACTAGTTTAACCCCCCAGTAAATTAACGTTTTACTGACCGTTCCAAGGCGGTACCTAACAATCATTGATAAACACCTCTAGTTTTTTTTTATATTTTATATATGAAGTGTGTTGTTTGTGCAGTTTTGTGCTGTTGTTCCATGTTTCTGGTTTGTGATTGTTTGTTTTTGTGTTCTATGTCTGTGGCATTGAACCTGTGCCATCAATCGGGGTTTATGTTTATTCTTTCTACGTCTGTACTTGTTTTTGTAGGATTTCATATAAATATTGACATCTTGCAACCAAACTTGGTATATAGGAAGAGTTTATACATACATTTCATGGTATTCTGTCTTGGGCTCCGAGAGTCAATGTCACTGTTCCTAAAATAGAAAAACGGTCGGTCCTGAACAACTTTAGTTAAGGTTGACATATTGCGACCAAACTTGGTATAAAGCAAGAGTTAATTGCGGCGTTTGTTGACTTATGTTGTCTTTTTGTTGCTTTTGACAGGCACATATTACATCATTATTGTATTCATTTCTAGGGCAAAGCGTCGTATAGTCGAGCGCGCTGTACCAGGACAGCTCTTGTTTCTGATTCGGTTTGAATCGTTTATGTCATGTGCCATACTAGCCCCACATGGAAAATGTTATCCATGTACCGCAAAAATAATACAGATAATGCTATGTTTCAGAAGTCGAAGGGTTTTTTAACATTTACAGATTCAAGAACTGGTGTTTGATACGCAATCACAAAACTAACCTTTTTTCAAAATGTTTCATTTTTAATCTAACAACGATATAATTAAGCTTATTCAGTCTTTGCCGATTGGGATAATTTTTAACATTTTCCTGCACGATTTCGAAGCAAGCCATTTATCCTATATACATGTAATCCGTACACTATACAAACCACCGCAAAGCATATACAAAACGAAGGTTTTCGTTTGATTAAGTGATTCTTATTTCATTGAGTGAGCGCGAAATTAATATTTTCAGCTAATGTGACGTTTCGGTGTTCAAGACTTATTCCGACTTAAGCTACCTACGGAAAAAGTTATCTTCTTTTCCATTTTACTTTGTTTTCTTTTAATATTTGGAATAAAAACAAAACATTCTAACCTTCAAAATTTTCATATTTCACTGTTTATATTTGTTTACCCCATTTGACCTTGAAATACCTGTGCATTTTCATTATAAATCAAATTATCAAAATAATTTATTCTATCCTTGAAACGAGAATCACCTATTAACATGGTGTATTCAAAAGGTATTAAGATGTTTACGTCGTCCTAAGGATGTATTTATGGACTTTTGAATGGCAATGAATACATCGTATATCGGATTTCGAGTGGTATGCGTTGTATTTCAAGGTTCGTTCGCGTTAAACAAAAAAAACATATGAATTTTAAGTCTAAACATTGTTTTTTATGTGTTATAGACGCAGTATTATTTTTTGCACCTGTAAACCCTGCCAAAAATACAAAGGTTATATGGATTTACCTGAATTTTTTAAACGTGATTTTTCTTTTTGGTCTTCGATGGGGACCATAAGCCTGAAGCTGAGTTGGAAAAGGAATGCCGCAATTCACATTAGCTTTTTTGAGATTCTTTCGAATGCCGGAAGTATTTTAACCTGAATTCGCTCATTGCGGATTTTCTCCAGTTACTAGTGGCGGACTTAAGCTCAGGAAGAAAAAAGGGTAAATTTTGAGGCCTGATACTGTTCCCCCACTCATTTGGAATATATATGAATGTTTCGAATTCTTTTGGAAGGTCAAACATTATCGTTGACGATCAGAATCGCTACCTACAGCATTATAATGAGAAATAAAGGGAATCTTAAGTGTTTGTGTGTGGGGGGGGGGTATATTTAAGATACAGGGCAGCTTGAGCTACCTTCTAGATTGTGCACCTTGTTCCAAAAATCTATTATACTATTATTTGACTTATTTGACCTGGCTGAATCACAGAAATATTGCCAGTTTTAAGTTTTGGCTCCAAGAATTTCCCGTCTGTGCTTTCGGCTCAAAAGACTACAAAAGCTATTTAGCTTGGCCCTCCATTTGAACATTATGGAGCGAGACCAGATACGAATAGTGATCCTAGCATCATCAATGACATCTTCTAATGCAAGACATTGGCACTGACTATGGTGGGGTCAATGCACGTGTAACTCCCATCTACATCACATATAGAAGATGGAGCATTGTTCAGAACGAACAAGTCTGAATTTGTTTCCATCCAAGTACAGACGTCCTAACCATATTTACATAATTTGGAGCTACCCTTCATCGGATAATGTGCATTGAAAAGATCAGTATATGCTAGTTTTATCACCTTGGTTTTTATCCGTATGCTCCTCTCGAATGTATTAAGTACATGAAAATCGCAACCACGATAGTAAATATTTACAATAATACAATGAAAACTACAGGGAAGAGCCCAGTAGTGGAACATTCAAAAATAAACCCTGTTTATGGTCACAAGGCAAGGGCCTAAATGACAATGGTTGGTTAGGGTCAACCGCTATCAATGAAAATAAAGTTAATAATTGGTAACAAATTATGAAAAAGTAAGCTAACAATTAGAGCCGTTTTAAATAAATTTAGGAACAGAAAAAAAAATCCCATTTGCTGCTTCTTAAATTTTGATTAAATTGTTTAACTGTTTTTTTAATTACGAAGATGAACAATAAGTTTCAATTCAAGACTTTCAGTAACATGGAAACTTGAAATTAATAATTATTGTTCTTAATTTTAATAAGTAATCAGTCTCTTTTCTTTAAAAACAGATGCCCTATTTTAGATATGATCTCAGAGCAGATTTTATCAGCATTCTTTAAAACAGTTTTCACAATTGTTTAAATATCATAATTAGTGAGATAAGGAAGCTGGCTATTCATATATTTATTTATTTGTCATTATTTCAATTTATATAATTCCGTCATAAAATTTCCCACAGTCTGTCGAATTAATTAATAAGTTTTAGAATGTGTGTGTGTTTTAGTTGTATTTCGTATAGTTTTTAAGACCCACTGGCCATGTGGTTTTTCAAAGCAAATGATCTTGTCACGAATTGACATGCCGCGGGCTGTCAGTCAAACTAGCCGGCCAATACCCGACTGACCAATCAGCGTCAAAATAAGGCGTGGCTTATCAGTTGCCCTTTGCAATCCGCTATGACCTCCGACAATCTGCACTTCAGTATTGTAATACGCCTTTTTCTATATGTTAATTACATATGTGTTCTTCATAATTGAGAGAAATATAAGACAAATAAGGAGAGCCAAATACTGACATTAACACATTTACATTGATTTTGACTTCCTCTATATTTCTTTTATATACATAATAATTACTGAGTATTAAAACTGCACTCTCACATTTTGAGCGTTTTGACAACTTTTTTTGTCTTGGAATGAGCCAATTCTGCCTAAATGTCTGGAATTCAGTGTTATAAGACTGCTGACAAATGATCAGTTTTTCTATTTAGGTTTGAAAATTGATGTTTTATAGCTAAAAGCGTTACTACAATACTAACGCATAAAAAAAACTAAATATTTCGGCAGTTTTCAATACGGTTGAGATCCGTTATACTGTGAGTTATCTTATATGACTGAAACGAAGGCATTGATACCAAATTCAGCAGATGAGAGAAAAAATGTCAAAAGTTTCAATCTTTGAGAGGGCATCTTTATTTCAACCCCCTCGTACCAATGGGATACTTAGGGTCAATGTAAAGGAAGTTCATAATATTTATTTATTTATTTATTTATTTATTTATTTATTTATTTATTTATTTATTTATTTATTTATTTATTTATTTATTTATCAATTCATGCATAATAAGTGTGTGTATACCACGTGATAAATTACGTCATATATATGCTACGTCGGAAGGCAACATTTTGCTTAAAATGAGGATTTAAATCAAAAATAACTTTTCTTTTACTAAGCCATTTTGAATGAAACCAAGGGCAGTCTATGCCGCTTAAAGAGCCCCACCTTTGTTTTATAACCGGAGTTTGATAAGTTTCATCAAACACTTCGACAAACCTGTATCCCAAATAATGTTTTGACAGTGCTCCGTCAGACGGCCGTATTGTGAAAAGGTTTGTCGAAGTGTTATAAAATACTAAAGTCTCAATCAAACTCTGGTAAAAACCGAAAACGGGGCTCCGTAAGCAGCGTAGACTGCTATATGTTTCATTTAAAAGGGTAAATAAAATGAAAAGTTATCTTTGTTTGAGGTATTCAATCGAAGCAAACTATTGCCTTCCGACGTAGCATTTATGACGCAATTTATCACGTGGTATACACACACTGATAATATGATAATAATATTTTCCGCAGTTTGTCGATGAAATTAATAATTTTAATAAATTGTGTTTCGAACATGTATGACCCACTGGCCATGTGGTTATAGTAACAAATGATCTCCGCGCGACATACACTAATTGGAAAGGCCATAAAAGTACCGAAGAAAAAGACAGTGCTGACACTTTTTAAATATATTAGGTGCCACCTTTCAATATAAAAACAACATTTATTAGATATGCACTCTATTTCTTCGGTGACCCATAAATTGAAACAGTCGTCTGTGGACTTGATCTGAAAAATGTATTAGTTAATTCCTACGGTTTACTTAAAGTGATATAGCCTTATGTGTTGATATATATAAGTCCTAACATGTCGAAATGAACCCATCCCCTCATACCGTATATGCCCCATGGGTATATTTATCATATACGGGGAAACATGGGAAACAGGGAAACATTCCCGAACACTAAGCATGTACGGGAAACAACACAACAAATTAGCTTACTTGATTACAAAATTCAAAACTATTTTATAACATGGGTGCACGGGAAAGAGTACATATCCGTATATCCATAGTGTACGGGAATTGTAACTTTTCCGTACACTTTGTGTGTACGGGAACTTGTTTATCTCCGTACATCCATAATGTACGGGAAATGTTCACGCCCGTATATTCATCGTTTACGGGAATGGTATATTCCCGTACTCTCAAAGTGTACAGATGAGCACAAATTCCCGTATTTTTAACGTGTACGGAGATCGTACGTGCCCGTACACTCAAGATATACGGAGATGTATGGTGACGTACATCCATCAAAATAGTATAAGAACTAGTCGTTAGTCAATCAACTCAGTATTGTCCAATTTATTTATTTGTTATCATTAAGACCTCTTTCTAATTTCACCAAAACCTGTCGAAACCTATTAAAGCATTAAATTTTCCAAAAGGTGATTTTTACTGACACCTTCCTGTTTTTCAACGTAACAGTGATTTTTTTTAAGTAAATGGTATTAATGTCGTTCATATCATATATGCTATCAAATTAAACACCACAATACCTAAATTGATTACAGAATTGATATGTTTATTATAACACGGATGTTCGGGTTAGTACACGCCCTTACATCGAATACTGTATACTCAAGATTTGCGAGTTTAATGAATATACCATGAATGAATACAAAATTACCTTTCATGATAATATATTGCTTAAACTAAATTTCGAATGCATAATTGTAATTAAAATCTGATTAAATGTATAGCAAAGAACATGTAAAACATATCACAATAATTATAACAGTTGTTAAACTCAATTAATTTTTTTATATGATATAGTTTTGTATATTTTCTTTTTATTTCAATTTGATGTTATAGATAAACCTCCTCAACTCCCAAATACTTTAGTGAAATACTGTGTTTTGATTGTCTTTTTGAAATTTAGCAACGTTTTGCAGTCCTTTATACCAGAGAAAAGCGCGTTGCTCCTGTCACCATATCTTACCGTTCAACTTTTTGGCACCGCAAGTGTTAAAGAGTTGCTTTGGGATCTCAAGTTATTGAATGGCACGAACATTTGTATCATATTTACTTCATAAGTTGGTGCTTGGTCATTGAGTGACCTTATAAGTATGTGTAAGAATCTTGTGTCTGCACTGTACTGAAAGCCAATTGAATCCATGGGAGTAATGTGGTCATACCTAGATGTTCTGGAAATGATTCGAACTGCCGTATTTTGCACATAGTTTGTTCATTGAAAGTTTGGTAATTCCATACATAAGAGCATTGCAATAATCCAAACAAAAGAGTAAACACAATATTTGGTTGCATTCATTGATAAGTATTGTTTGATGTGACCTATTTTCCATGTGAAACTGTTTTTCTACATACTCTTATTAGATGTTTTTTCCATCTTCAGAGAAGCACCGAGGTTTACAATGCAAGAATATTGCATGTTTTCAAAATTGTCCACTAACACAGAGATATTGGCAACTGATTGAGATTTGTTCGCAGATACGTTAAACCAGCAATACTCTTAATACTATTTGCCCCAAAACAATTATCAGTAAATCAATGCCTTATTGGCATAAACGTGTATTTAGCCCTGTGAATATTTCGACATTTATTACATGTGTTGTCTGCTGCATTTGTTGTTTTTTTTGTATTGACTGCTTCCCCTGACTGATATTTAATGTTATGAGAATAACAATCAGCAGCGTTTAAGCGCATTTTAAAGTTATTTTGTTTTAACTTAGTTCTGGAAGTATTTCCATGTTAGGTATGTATTAAACTTATTCTAGGTTCTTATTTTATTAATTAAGATATGTTGTATTGGTTGCGCATTCTGTATTTTGGGAGGATTGGTTTATTCTGTTCATTCTCAGTATTTCAAAATAGCAGCTTCTTTTAAGTAACCCTTTACATAAGTTTCACTGTTTGAATATTTTTTTCCAAGCAGTAACCATAGTTACCAGTGAGAAGACCCAGTTCCATAAACTTGTAAGTGTACTGTATGTAGCTGTATATGTCATGTTTGTTATTGTTGCCATATGTTTTACTTTCTACTGAATGTCATTTATCTCATTAGTCGTTTGTAAATACGGGCCATTGAACAATAAAAGGTATTGTATGAGTTGAATATTTTCTTTAATATTATATAAAAAAACTTAATGTAATGTTGCATTTTACTTAATATTGTTTATGTAATATTTCAGTGTGTAGATTCAACTGTAGTTACTTTCTATTGAATGTCATTTATCTCATTAGTCGTTTGTAAATACGGGCCATTGAACAATAAAAGGTATTGTATGAGTTGAATATTTTCTTTAACATTATATAAAAAAACTTAATGTAATGTTGCATTTTACTTAATATTGTTTATGTAATATTTCAGAGTGTAGATTCAACTTTATTTACTTTCTACTGAATGTCATTTATCTCATTAGTCGTTTGTAAATACGGGCCATTGAACAATAAAAGGTATTGTATGAGTTGAATATTTTCTTTAACATTATATAAAAAAACTTAATGTAATGTTGCATTTTACTTAATATTGTTTATGTAATATTTCAGAGTGTAGATTCAACTTTATTTACTTTCTACTGAATGTCATTTATCTCATTAGTCGTTTGTAAATACGGGCCATTGAACAATAAAAGGTATTGTATGAGTTGAATATTTTCTTTAACATTATATAAAAAAACTTAATGTAATGTTGCATTTTACTTAATATTGTTTATGTAATATTTCAGAATGTAGATTCAACTGTATCGAAATGTACTGGAATCATTGTTATATGTAGGTGATCTTAAGTAGAGGGTCCTATGTTTAAGATACAGGGCAGCTTGAGCTACCTTTGAGATTGTGCACCTCGTTATATGTAGGTGATATGAACAGTAAAATTATAGAAAAGCATTAGTCATTGTTATTCAACATTGCACACTTATTGGAGTTACAACGAATAACGGCTTGGTCTTGGCTCATAATATAAGAACTCTAATAGAACTTTTGAGAACTGTTTTTGAAGCAGAAACGCTTATGAACTCTTATCAAAAGCCGTAATATAAAAGCAACAATTTAATCTAAATTTACCCTTTTTCAACAACAAGTTTTGACTAAAAATACAAAAATTATATTAACCCAGATGCCGTAATATTGTGAACACTTACGTATCCAAATGTGTCTCAAAGTTCAATAGTTCAGTGTCGTGTCCAAGATCGTCTGCCAAGATTTAGCTTTATAGTTTTTATTTCGCGCTTTTAATTTCGCGCTAAAGCAGAATAAAACATATTCATGAAATGTGTTTGCACTCTTTCAATATTGACAATTTACTTGTTAAACTCATCTAAATCACAGCGAGTTACATACGAAAGTGTTACTGCATACAGCTGAGACATGTTGATATTAAGTTTCAACTCGAAGGACTTTATCAAGCCTGGTTAACTCCTGTCCTCGGCCCTGCGACGCCTTTTGCGTCAAGTAATGTAGCAAGTACTTAAAAAATAGTATTGTCTGCAAACAAAAGGAACGAGATCAATCAATAAACGTCGGCCTTTATCCAACAGATATGAACTCGAAACTAATACGGGTCTTTTGAATTAGTCCATTAGGGTGGCGCCCATATTAAAATAATTTTGTACTTGTTTACAACCATCAAGGGGCATACTGAATTGGACGAAGAGTATCTAGCTGTTTTTCTTTGAATTTAATTCTTATTTCAAATTCACTAAAAGCATTATTAAGACACGGATTAAAATCACTCATTTTTTTGAATTGCGTTATTGAATGATTCCACTTAGCGAAATGATAATTGAGTTCATCGCCGGCCACTTCATCACATGTTTGTTAATCTTGAACCCCATTTACGAGGTTTATCCCGAGGCTTTTCGAACAAGGCCGAGTTGTAACGACTCCGTTGAAATATTTAGCATCAACTAGAAAGCCTCTGTCAAGCTTATTCAACCCCTTTCGGATCCTGTCCCGCTGGCGTGTGTTGCATTAGCTACTAACTCAGCAAATACTCTTCTTAAATATTTATATCTGTGACAATACTTTGTGACAAACTACACAGACAAGCTCAGTACACAGACGGCAGCGTAGACATGTGGTGTTTAACAACATCTAGCGTTTTCTTCTACGGAATATGTTCACACACAGTCAGATTTGATCCTGCACAGGATTTATTGTATTGAACTTTCAGAAATAAACTTTAAACATCATTTTTGCTACGAAGGATGAATACAGTCACACAGACACGTTATGTTTTCCGTGTGCGTTTTTTCTAAAGTTGTTGTCTAGATACATGACCACTACGCCTTTTACAGTAGATGAAAAAATGTATTGCAAATTCGTTCAATTCGTAACATTGGTGGGAAGAATATCCGCAGGGAACACTGCTCTATATAGACCAACATACTATAGACATATTCTGACAGTAAAATTTGATTTCAAGAAAATCTTTGACAATTATCAAATTTTGTATGTATTTTAGGTTAGTTTTTGACCCTTAGGATCATTTAAACCAATAAAACCTTGGTAGTTTTATCTTATTTAAAACAATTGTTATCTTATGTAAGGATTGTATGTTTATTATAAATTTCATTAGCTGGTGACAATTAGTCAGTCTTAGCAAACAGTTCCCCATTGTATCTTTATTCCGACTTTATTCTAACCTTTTTATAATATACCAGAACCACAGATTGTGGTCACTTCTCTTAACATGAGGCACAAAGTCAAGATACCCAATAATAAAGATCGTATTGTCTATCGCCAGTGTAAACAGCATCCGGATTAAGTTTGCAAATCCGGAATTTTTGCAAACTTATTTTTTTTATTTTTCACCCAATGTTTTTTATTTTTGTATTTTTAAAATGTGTTAGGTAATACTAATAAGAGATATTTTTTGTTTCCTGAAATTTAATTTAGAAATATGTTTTTTTGGCATTTAAAGTCAACTTTTCCAATGGGAGTCCCATTGGAAAATGGCCTTCCCATTGGAAAAATGGTTTTTCCAATTGGAAAATCAGCCCAACATTTTTTGTTGGAAAATTCTCCCACATTTTCAAAAAAGGAATTAGTGATTAATAACAATCATTATCATTAATGGTTATAATGTTATCTAGAAAAAGTGCGTTTATAGTACTTTTTATCATTTTTTGTAAAAAAAAATCCCGTCGACCATTTTTTCCAATTGGATATTTCCCACAATTCAATATGGGAAAAGTCAGGAAATTGGAAAACTCCAATTGGAACATTGTCCCATTGGAATCTTCCAATTGGTAACATTGGCAATGGGCTTAATCCAATTGGAGGTTCTGGCAATAAATTTTAATGGGAAAATATTTCAACTTTCCTAAATCTCTTAAAAGAACACCTATTTATTTATTAAGGAATATATTTGAAGTTTTGTTTTATTGTTTACCTGTGTCCTGACATTGTATCCATCCAATTCCAAGCTAATACTTCTGTGCTGATATCTTAGCGATAAGATTTAAGCATCTTTTAATGAATTTGAATGCAATAAATCATATCAAAAATTACCTGAAGTATTCTTACTCAACCAGTGACACAAATTCCATTTTTTAAATATCTTTACACTAGTTTCATCTCCTCAGACGCCATTTTTAATCGATTAAGTTGTGGTTACAAACGACTAAGAACTTATTCATTTTTTCAAAGCTATACTCACTTTTACGCTTGAAAATGTTATTTCGGTTGTCAGTACCTTTACACAGAAAATGTACCATTTTCTTGATTTTTAATGAAGATGTAATTAATTGATGGAAATCCATATGAAATGTTTTACCTAAGATAATAGTTTATTTCATACACACTGTTCTGCAGGGGAGCAGGACCTTTCAACCCCAAGAGGCTTTTTAACCCTTCTAAAAAAGAACACTTTTCAGTTTTCAACCCTTAGACTTTTAAACCCTTATTTCAAAGACTTTTCAACCCCTACCTGTTTGGACTTTTTAACTCCTATAACAAAGACTTTTCAACCCCTAGTTGAATTATTTTAATAACCATATTAAAGACTTTTTAACTCCTAAACCAAAGACTTTCCAACCCCTATTATTTGGTTTTGAGCTGGTCCAAGCTAAACACCATTAAAAATGCTGCAAGGCATTTTAGAATGTTAACATGCATCATGTGCCAATGCCTTCCTCAAACAGTAATACTAGTATATGTTTTAGAAAAAAATATCGAACTGTACAAACATGTAAGGCTGGTGAATTTTGCATTACAAAATAAACGCTATTGGTAATTTATGCCATGTTGTCACTTTACTACATACCCGGTAGTAGTATATAAGCCAGTCATCCTACAAGATAGCAGTGAAGCAAAAATACACATATGATGATTACTTGTAAATCATCTTGTATATGTGGAAAAAATGAACTTGTTATCTAGCTGATTGTAAAAACACTTTGTCATTCTTAAAGGGACTCGTACCTCATTGGCACCAAATAATCATTTTCCAGGTAATGTGTCTGAAATAATTAGTTAACTCTTTGATACTGAAATTGCAGAACAAAATACAATGAAAGTATGAAAATAAAGTCTTGTTTTAATCAGGGGTGAACCTACGCTTTTTACGTCATGGACAAATAAATAGCATAACCACTCAGCAAAAAGGACTCATACATAATTTATGGATATTTTGATCATGCATACCTTGGAAGCAACACCTTTTATTTCGTATTTAAACCAAATTTGCTAAAGAACCACATTTTACAAACTACGAGCTATAACTTATACAATAAACTCATACCTGGTTGAGCATTTTTGATGTAGAAATGAGGCACCCAAAATGCCAACAAGTACATATATGCATGCATAAATATTGAAGCAATGGTTAACATCGTCGCTTAAGTATATCCCTCACGCATCAAAATTAATTTTGCAATTGCACTAGTGGCCAGAAGGAGGGGGGGGGGGTGACCCCCCCCCCCAACCACAACGTACCGATGTCGTCCAAGTTAACTTTTCGTTTCGAGGCAGGGGATACAGGGTAATCCAGAAGAACTGGAAAAAAGGTTGTGAAATTGCGTAAATTTGTTTATTTTTTGTTTAGTGACACTGTTATTCAAAATCAATACATACACATATATAACAAACATCAATTGTGACTGATAAACCTTTAACTACATACTAAATAATGCATTTATTGAAAATATTTATTACTGATAACAAGATTGTAACCGTGTTTTTAATAGCAGAAAGCGCAAAAAATATTAAATGATTGGTAAATGCTATAAGATTTATTGTGGTCTACTATAGTCTCATAAGGTAGAAATACCGTGTTTCATGCTCATTTCTTTCAAATTTAACTCGATATCCTTCATAAGAACCATTGTTTTCGACATTTATTCATTCTTTTAGGAATATTGAAACAACATTATTAATTGTGGTAAACCTTATCTGGCAGTACTTAAGAGTGCATCTTTGACTTTATTACTCGAGTGAATGCACCTTCAAACCGGTTTAACACCAACATGTCACAGTAATCAATACCATCTGTGTTAAGATGTCGGGAATGTGTTAGACGAATGATTTTGTTTTATGGAGCTTTGAAGAGCGATGAATGGCACTAAAGTGGTGCCAAATGGATATCTCAAACACCCATTGGTAAGTCATTTATTCTTTTCCATTTAATTTTTTGTCTTGATTTTTGAATATATAAACAGTCAATAAGTAGGACATCTCGTAAAGAACGTTCACTTGAAACAGTCCTCTTCTTATCCACACTTCGACAGGGAGTGGGGCTACTCTGCCTAAATAGCCGTCAACGAGTATTTTAAGAAATATCAAAATAATAAAAAATGGTGTCCCAGTGGTTGCACCAGTCAATTGTAACCATGCCCCCCCCATAGTCCACCTAAATGACCGTCAATGGGTCTTTTGACGATTTTAAGACTATGGCAGTTACAGGGATACACATGAAATGTCAAAATAATAAAAAAAGTATCCCTAATCGCTTATTATTGTAGCTCCCCCCCCCCGCCCCCCAGTCTAAAATTATAGACGTGTAATACATTCTTCCAATCCTTACTGGTTGACGGTACATTTCCTAACAGGGCACAAATCCTGAACACCGGCTAAAACACGCGTTTGTTTACCGTGATCGATTATTCGATGATCTAGATCAATACAGAGGCTTGCCTTGGTCACACTTGCGAAGTTTCATCTTGTTTTGTCAAGCATTTTTCTAAAAAATGCCATTTATTTATTATAGCATACTTTTTAATTATAATTGTATGACCATGTATTTTCGCTTTTCAAGTGTTCGGTATTTGTGCCCTCCATAGCGTATTTTGAAGGGTGATTTACTATCCATAAAATTGAACGATTTTCGACATAATATTGACGAGATCGTGAATCTGTACTTTGACAGCTGTTTTCACATGAACCAAAGATGTTTCATACGAAAGTTTAACTTACTACAACATAAACTCTCCAAGATAATTGTAAAAAACATCAGAAAGTGTTCGGATTTGTGACCTTAGCCAGTAACGTCTAAACGGGCTTGTGCAAAAACCGGGGGTGTTTTGAAAAATATTGAAATTGTATTAAGTGAAGTATTTTATGGTTTAAATTGATCATAAAGGTTTATATTCATACTTTACCATGTAAGTGAAAAGTTATTTTGCATTAAAACACATTTTTTACCTTTCCAATAAAACAAAAGTTGACTGACACAGACAACAATTATGCCAAGCGGAACAACTCGACCCAATCGTAATAACTCGGCCACCACTGACAAGCTTCTAGATAGACCTCGTAAATACAATCGTAACAACTCAGCCATGGCCGAAATGTTCCAATTGTTTAAAAATTGTGCCCTGAAGCCTTGCAGGTGCCCTTCATGTATATATCGCTATGTTTTGACAGCAAGAAATGAAAAATAAACGTCAAACTCATAATTATTCATAGGATATGACATTTTTATGTATGGAACTGATATAAAATTACATAATCTGGTAATATTTCTTGTTTTATGATATTTTTGAGATGTTAAATGCTTTAACCCAGAATCCCGATCGGAATAACTACCCACTTTTGATACTAAACAATTTGTATGTGAAGGATTTGCCATATCAAAAAAGATACAAAAATCCGTAAACAATTCTTTGGTCTACTAAGATTTAGCTTGTGAATGTCATTTTACAGCGAAATCAACAAGTTAAAAAAATACTCATGACCTGTTCCTTATCAATATGAAATATCTTTAAACTTTTAGGAACATTATGCAAAAAAAAACAACAGTATGTTTTACCTTCGGTATAAGAAAATAACTATTTTCTAATAAAACTACTGTTGAAAAATGTAAGCTAATGAAATGGAAAATAAAAAGATGCTTCCAAACATGCCATATTTTCTTGAGACCATTCAGGGGGATTAATGTTCAAAAGTCTGAAAATTCAGGGGGATTTTGGTAGTATTCAGTCCAGTGTTGTATCCACTGCTATGAAAGTTTACATTTGTTTATTTGATTTAATATATACCTAGCTTGGTAACATTAAGTGATAACATCGACTAGCCAATCACACATAAAAATTAATTATACTAGGTATACCCACCTAGTAATCTTTTTTAATGGAAAAAAAATGTGAAAAATCAATTAATTGTAAACTATGTGGTACTTCAGTTAGTTAGTTTCAATGCATTGTACACATTGATACCAAATTCATGTCAGTTTTCGACAATTTTCTCTTCTTTCGCTATTTCATCATACGGTGTATAGCCCCTGAATAAAGTTTCACTCTGTTTCATTGAGTATATTTCTTAAAAATCCTTTCTTTGTTCTAATCTGCTAAAAGGTCAAAAAGGTCACAGTCATGTGAGCATCTTTGAGGCCTCTCAGTTATTATAACCAATGCACCAGTCAATTGTAACGGTTACTAACCACGCACACCCCCCGGTCTGGGGGTATACTGGGAATAGTCGGGAAATGAAAGTTTACATTTGTTTATTTGATTTAATATATACCTAGCTTGGTAACATTAAGTGATAACATCGACTAGCCAATCACACATAAAAATTAATTATACTAGGTATACCCACCTAGTAATCTTTTTTAATGGAAAAAAAATGTGAAAAATCAATTAATTGTAAACTATGTGGTACTTCAGTTAGTTAGTTTCAATGCATTGTACACATTGATACCAAATTCATGTCAGTTTTCGACAATTTTCTCTTCTTTCGCTATTTCATCATACGGTGTATAGCCCCTGAATAAAGTTTCACTCTGTTTCATTGAGTATATTTCTTAAAAATCCTTTCTTTGTTCTAATCTGCTAAAAGGTCAAAAAGGTCACAGTCATGTGAGCATCTTTGAGGCCTCTCAGTTATTATAACCAATGCACCAGTCAATTGTAACGGTTACTAACCACGCACACCCCCCGGTCTGGGGGTATACTGGGAATAGTCGGGAAATGGGCCGTGTTTTTACTTTCTATGTGGCCACGCAGGGCCGGGTGACCGCAGTGGTTTTGTCTTTGAGCCAAATTTAGCTGAGATTGGGCCTTATATAGAGTCTCTGGTGTGCAGGGGCATTTGGCCGGGGTTTTACCATCAGTTCGTTCCCGCAGGGGAGGGGATTAGACCCAGGGTTGGCTGGACCGAAAGTCAAAGTCCCCGCTATTCCCTGGACCTGGGGGCGCCAGGGTTACAATTGACTGGTGCACAACATATAAGATATTTATAAAATAAATAAAAGTACAGTTAATCAATAAATTTTAATGTGGTAAATTAACAAAGAATTAGATAGATGCTTTATGCAAAATCTCACAAAGATGTAAAAAAATACAAAGGAGTTCAGGTTTGCTAGTTTGTAAAAATATTTCATGGAATCATGGTAAATTGTTATATTATATGTGCAATGACAGCCCATATATTTTCTAACTACTTGAACCTTTCTTGTTATAATTCTTATTATTTTTTGTTTTAGTTGATGTGTGATGCTGATAATACAGAGACAGCTAGAGTGACAGAGTTTGATGAATAAACTTAAATTAAAAAACAGTGAGTACAATAATCTATTTTAACATGTCTTGTGTGTAAAGTGTGATTCCGAAGCAGTAAATATATATATATATGTATCTTATGTTTTGAATCACAAATTTAGATCAAAGATCTATTATCACACAAAACTTAAAGGATATATATGAAAGTTCATGTGAATTGTGCAAGTCATATAATATAAAATTTATATTGATCAAGTCAAGCCATGCCATGTAAAAAAAACTGACATCATATCAAAGATTGTATGAATCATTCTCAGAGCTATTGAAAATATTTAATTGGTTGTAAGCGGACCATGCACGGTAATTTTGAGTAACCCCACCAGCCAATACAATATGGCTAAAAAGGCTTTGATAATATTTTTTATCTGATGTTTATCTTTCCTAAAATATTTATATTTATAAATCTATTTACCAGTATAAATCTGTATTTATTTATTTATTAATGCATTTATTTGCTCACTAATATATACAATACACTTATCGTTGTATATTGTCTAGCTAATACATGTATACAAATATGCATAATATGCATAATTAGGGGGGGGGGGTCATAATTACCTATGGTGTACTGTCTTGTTCTTACGAAGATATGATTTTGACTAAAATCCTTACTGAAAAGGCAGTGCAGACTGGCCTGTTTAAATAATTAATTAAATCTTAATGGGTTTAAATGTATTTTATTTTTAAAGATATTTTAGAGTTTAAAAGGAAGAGAGTCTGTTTTAAAGACTAAATAATTATATAGTCAGGATAGAAAATAATTATTTTTCAAAATCAAGTTCAAATAATTTTCCATTATTTGGCAAATGGAAAAAAGCTAAATATATATTAAGAATGTTTTACTCGATAGAAAGTAGGCCGAGTATCTTTTGCATTGCAACACTAAGAAAGTAAATATTTATTTTTTGTCTTTTACCAATTCCATCAAAGTCTGTGAGTGGCTCATGATGCTTAGGCCTGCCAATTTAATGGTTTTCGAAATCATAAATTGAGACAACTTATAACTTTTGTATAAAATCTTCAAAGCTTTCAATAACTTAACATGTCATCCACCTTATTGTCTCAATTTAAAAATAGTTTTCACTCAACAACTTACTTATTAATCAGGGTAATAATTTGATAATGACTATCACTATCATTCTGTAAGATAATGTACTGGTACATAAATTTAATCCCCAATATATCAGATGAGTGTGATAGTATATGCTCTTAATAGTTGTAGCCCGGAATTATACGTAGGAAACAATAGAGTCATTGGACTGTTACACGAATTTCAATAGCTCGAAATTCGCCTTTTATTTGTACCAGCATGGGAAAACCCTGTTATGTTAATACATATAGCCCGGAAGTAACAAATAAAAGGTGAATTTCGAGCTATTGAAATTCATGTAACAGTCCAATGACTCTATTGTTTCCGAAGTAATGTGTGTATATTACAACGGTTTAATTTTGTTTGTACCGGAGGATTAGGTCGGAAAAACTAGAATAGCTATAATTCCGGGCTACAACTATTCCGGGCTATATGTATTAATATATATATATATATATATATATATATATATATATATATATATATATATATATAAATGCACAAAATCAATGTGGGATTTTCATTAAGTTTTGGTTAAACCATCTTTGTAACAAATTACAGTTACTTCCAAATTACATCTTATTCTACATAATACAAACTGGAGGACAGTTCTTTTTATTTGGTAATGTTAAGAGACTTGAAGACAAAAAAAAATGTTTAAATTCAGAAAACCTTACACAAAGTAGAAACCTTCTATTAATGTCATTATCTTGAAAAAATGAACATGCCTTTTGGCAATTGTATCAATCTGTGACAATGTAGTTTGCCTTCGACATGTTATACAATTTAAGGATATTTACATGGAAATTAAGTTCAATTCTAAATTGACAGTCATGTATTTCTTCCAAAATTTTCATAGTATAAGGAACATGAATTTTTTATGAATTCATAGTCATGCATATAGCCGCCTTTTCAAAATATGATAGTGATTGTCTCAAATGACCAGTCTTTCTCTGTGGGGGGTGGGGGCTGTCAGTCATAAGGAAACCTTTAAAAGGCATATTCATTCAGCCAATCAGATGTCAGGTTCAGTGAAAGGGGCGATGCCAGGTCAAGTAAAAGGGGTGGAGCTAAAATAAATACTGACATTCAATGAAGATAGATCCCCCTTTGGCCTCACAAATATGTTTCAGTCACACTAGGGGGTGTGACAGGGTCAAGCCTTTATGGAGCCATAGGCAAGCAGACTTTTATTAACCCAACAACAACAACAACAGGTGTAATTCTTACCAACTGAGGAAAAAACTTTAGAGGTTTTATTATTGCTCATTTTTTTATACAAATTAAATATCTAACAATGACAAATATAAAATATGATCATTCAAGCATAATATTTAATTGACACCAAACATGACACATCTTGCAAATGGTCTTGAATAAAATTCCTACACTTTTTATAATGATAATACATGGGACCAATATCAAAACCATTATCCTGTTAAATAGGACAATGGATTTGATATTGGTAATTCGCAGACAATACAATGTAATTAAGTAAAAAAATACACAGTATGCACATGCACACTGGCTTCAAACAAAAATTGTTGCTTAGGCCAAAAAAAAGTATTCATAGTTTCCAGTTAAATATCAAAAAAGGTAGGCATACGGTAACTGTTTTTTTTTTTTAGGACCATGTTTCTTTGGCAAACTGACCTATATCAGGGAATTATTAAGGTCTTTACTAAAAAAGCACATATTGATCAAAACACCAAAAACAAAAAAGGATCAGAAGGATAAAAATAGGGTCAGTTGGGCGGAAACAAAGATTTTTGAATCCTTATTTTGTCAATGATGTCATGTCAGTGATCAAAATGATAACACAATTTAAGCCCTGCATTCTGGAATGTGGGGCTAAATTCTTGATTGTGTTATAGTAGGGCCAAAAATAAAATGATTTGGTTAGGGTTACATCCTTTTTAAAAACAGAAAGAGTAAAAAGTATAAAGGATTACATTTTTAAAATACATAATATATATGCGTTTTCACTTTAAAATACATGCATTGTTACAGTCTTGTTTTCAGTAAGTAACTTTTCCTTAAATGCATTCTTTGGAAAGTAATTTAAGGTTTATTATTCAAAATATATGTTAGTCAACTTGTGTATGTATTGATTTCCAACTTTTTAATTTTTTGTTTAAACTTTATGTATTAGAATTTCTTTGTGTAAATACCTGCTTATGTGATAAAAGACTGCTGACTAAAGATTAGATTTCAGAATTTGATATTTCCATTCCAAATTTAATGTTTTACAGCTTAAACATCAATTTTGGATGGAAGTATGAAAAGCTGCAATCTGATATTTTGTCAGCAGTCTTTTATCGCTGTTTGCAGATATTTACGCAAAAATTCGCTTGTTCGAAGACAAAAAATTTAAAAAAAAGTTGTCAAAACGTTCAATCTGTGAGGTTGCAGCTTTAATATAAGACTAACGTAAATATTAAAAACAAATGAGGCCCCTTTAATATTAACATGTCAATATCAAAAAGAAGATGAAAACTATGAGAAAGTGTTTTTATAATTAAAAATAAATTGCTTAAAGCAAATATCTGAAATTAATAATTGTCATGCAAAGCAGCCTGTAATGAATATGAATATTAGATTTTGGCCTTGAACACCTTTTTAAGAAGAGTGTTTTGAAGTAAGGATTATCATAATGCTGAACTTAATATTGTACTGTAGCTTTGTAGCAAATCCTTATGATTAAAGTCACTGTGTCTTCCTTATGCTGTGATAAAGATCTCCATAGTAACATTTCTAAACCTAATAAATTAAGTGAAAAAGGGTGTTTATTGGGGGTAATAAAACACATCTTGATAATGGCCAATTAGTTTTAATCTTTCAAGTGTTGGTAGGATGGGAGGGGGGTCTTAACTTTTTGAACTGCCAATATTTTCCTGGTTATTTTGTCCACCATGTCAAAATGATCTGGGTTGTTTTGTCAACCCTGTCTAAATGGGTTGGACGTGTTTTGTCCCCTTAGTCAAAAATGACATGGGATGTTTTGTCCTACATTTTTATAAAGGAGTTCAGAATAAATAACACATTAGTTTTCGTGCTTATGTAAAATAAATGCAAATGACTTTCATTATAAGTTTAAAAAATACTCTTAACGCTGCATTCTCACAGATTTACCATTTTACAACTTTTTTATTTTTGTCTTGGAAAGAGCAAATTTTTGCGTAAATATCTGCAACCCATTGATGTAAGATTGTTGATAAAAAAACAGATCTTAGATTTTCATATTTTCGAAAATGTTAGAGCTTAAAACCTTACTAACGGTTTAAGAAAAATGCATAAAACATCAATTTATGAACTTAAATATAAAAATCCGCGATCTAATTTTTTGTCAGCAGTCTTATTAACTGGTTTCCATGGATTGTAGCAAAAATTGGCTTGTTCCAAGACAAAAATTAAAAAGTTGTCGAAATGTTTAATCTGTGATAGTGCAGCTTTAATTATGGTAGCTTTTCAGTCATTTGCCTATATATGTCTATTTGATTCAGTAAATACTTCATAATATTAAAGCTAGGCTTATTAGGATATGCTTATTTTTCATTGGGTTCTATTTTTAGCACATAACAGCTTCATTACAAGAATATATTAATTATTATTAAAGCTGCATGCACTCTCACAAATTTACCGTTTTTACAACTTTTTTATTTTTTTTGTCTTGGAAAGAGCAAATTTTTGGGTTTAATAGTATCTGCAAACCAATGATAAAAGACTGCTGACATAGATCATATCGCAGATTTGCATATTTTCGTTTGAAAGCCAATGTTTTGTGGGTTAAACTATTACTAACAGTTAAAGAAAAATGCATGATCTAATTTTTTGTCAGCAGTTTTATATCACTGGTTTTCATGGATTCTTGAAAAAAAAAATACTTCCCTGTTGGCCAATTGAGAACAAAATCAAGAGGTTTTGGGTTTTGCTGTTTATATGTTCTGGAATTTTTCAAAAGCATTTATTTATAGGACTTATGAATTTTATGTACAACATTCTGTATATTGTCAAGTGTCCTTTTTTAAATTATATACAACATGTATAAATTTAATGTTTCAGGAAATAACCACCATCTCTCTCAGAGGTCATCTTTCTCATTATTGTGGGGAAACCTCAAAGGGCATCAGGAAAACCTTCATCAACCTCTTTGTGCCCAGTGGCTTGTGCAACAGTGTTTCAGAAGTATAAATACCTTTTTAATGTGTGTATATCATTTGTATAATGACTTGTTTTTATATATTAAATATATATATATGATTTATTATATATATATAGATGGTTAATCTTATGACTTCCTGATAGTATTTAAGTTGTGAAATATTAAATAATCTAATCATAAAAAATGCTTGGAAATGACAATAAAAAAAAGATATTTGTTGAATAGGAAGTTTCACCTGTCCTGTTTATATTACAAATCATTTTAAATCAGACAGAAAATTCAATATACTTGTTGTATCTCACTGTTTATTTGTCTTCACATTTTGTATTGTCACATCAAGCCTGTTTGAACATCCTAGAGAAGATAAGTGTATAGAAGTGGATATGATATAATAAATATGCATATAAATGTGCTTGGGATTATTTTCAGATTATCATTAAAATGGGGATAATGGATGACTGGCCACACATATGGGGCTATGGACAAGCTTCAGAGCAGGCTGCCAGGTGGTGGTGTTAGTAGTTTATACTCCGGGTCCCGGCGTGAGCACATTGAAGGGTCCCAGAGTGACAGTTCAACCACCGCACACCTATCCTGGGCAGAACCAGTACTAGGTGCCTTCACCTCTGCAAGGAACTGACAGCTTCTGTACATGCCAGGTGCAGTGGTACAGTGCGAATGGTCGTAGAAAGGATTTCATAACCAATCACAACAGAGGTGACCTGGTCCGCCCGGGAATCGAACCCGGGATGTCCAATTCAGAGTCCAACGCTCTACCGATTGAGCTGACCGGGCGGACATATTAGCTACATTAGATGACAAGCCATCTATGCTGGACATTCTTCACAATAAAATGTGATGTCACAGGAGCTGTCTATCTCAACAGCTCACACTGTCCGTATTTGACTAAAGGAATGAATGAAGTCACTGCAGAAGTTAGATTGAGGAATGTCCATGTCACTACCCATCATTTGGAAGGAGTTGGATAAAAAAAGTGTGGCCTATGTATTGAAACAGGTCCGATTTCCAGTTACGGACAGTCTTGATTTGTCTGATTACATTTTTGACCAACATGATGGTCTAAAAGAACACTTACTGGTAACTGGTAAAATCATGGCCCAGTTGTTCCAAGAGGCAGGCGAGTGGGAAGTTACTAGACTCCATTTCTTTATGGGTTGATCTGAGGTTCCAGTTCAGTTAAAGTACTGATAGAACACCAAGTGTTTGCCATAATACAGCAACATTTGATTTGTAACTATGTATTTGTTTGAATTGTTGAAACAGTACTGTTTACTAAATAATGTGTATGTATATGAAGAATAATATTATAAATAATTTGTAAGAACCTGATATTAAGTAAAATGTCGATAAGTCTAAATATGTATCTGCGAATCATTTTTGTATATCTGTAAAGATTACATTGCCTATATTCCTCAATTTATATTTTTCTTTTAGCCAGTCAATAACTTTTCTTAAGTTCTATCTTCAAAATTGTCGGGACAGGGATTATAGCCCTTAATTAACCCAAATATGTAACATTCAATGCAAAATTTCTAATTGGCTGCATTTAGGCAGTTCAGATGCAGGAACAAACATCACTTGGGTCCTTAATAATAGCTTTCCATCTGACATTGAAGATCCAATAAAAGGAATTTGTCATGTGACTGTTTATTAACTCTCAATTTATTGAAAGTGAAATTACTTACATGATTTGTAAGAACTAAATTATAATGATATCAAATGATTGTTTAAATTAAATAAAATAGATGATTACATACATGAACTATTTTTATTTCTTGTTTGTCAATATGAAGAGTAATGCAATGGCTTTTGAATTTCATAAAAAAGGATGGAAAAATGTATGTTTATTGTTTAAGCAATTAATTAAGTAATAAAAGTTTGTTTTTTTCTTTTTTTCAAATTATGCTATCTTATAATACAGATCGTTATTTGTTTAATTTTGGTACAAATGAAGTATATAAGGTATGTCTAATGTTACAAATAGCAAAAATTCAAATGCAAATCATGGTGACTTGACTAAATGTGAATGCTAATTGAATCAAAATAGTTAATAAATAATAATGTTCATTTGAAACAATTGAGAGTATAAGTTTGGTTTGTGTATGCCATATATTCCCGGGGGGGGGGAGGGGGGGGGGAATGAAAAAATGAAAAGTATATTACTATGCGCAGTGCTATAATAAGTTAATAAGTAAATATTTTTAGCTCACCTGTCACATAGTGACAAGGTGAGCTTTTGTGATCACAATTTGTCCGGCGTCCGTCTGTCGTCCGTCCGTCCGTAAACTTTTACTTTAAACGACATCTCCTCATAAACCGCTTAGCCAATTTCTTCCAAACTTTACAGGAATGTTCCTTGGGTGGTCCCCTTTGAAAATTGTTCAAAGAATTGAATTCCATGCAGAACTCTGGTTGCCATGGCAACGGAAAGGAAAAACTTTTAAAAATCTTATTTTTCAAAACCACAAGGCCTAGAGCCTTAATATTTGGTATATAGCATCATCTAGTGGTCCTCTACCAAAATTGTTAAAACTATCCCCCTGGGGTCAAAAATGGCCCTGCCCCGGGGGTCACTTGTTTTACATAGACTTATATAGGGAAAATCTTCTTCTCAAAAACCACAAGGCCTAGAACCTTGAAAATTGGTATGTGTCATCATGTAGTGGTCCTCTACAAAATTTGTTCATATTATTCTCCTGGGGTCAAAAATGGCCCCGCCCCAGGGGTCACTAGTTTCATTACATAGTGTTATATAGTAAATCTTTAAAAATCTTCTCCGAAACTGTAAGGCCCAGGGCTTAGATATTTGGTATACAGCATCATCTAGTGGACCTCTACCAGATTTGTTCAAATTATTGCCACAGGGTCAAAATTGACCCCGCCTAGGGGGTCCTTGTTTTTACGTAGTGTTATATAGTAAATCTTTAAAAATATTCTTCTCCAGAACCGTAAGGCCAGGAGATTAGATATTTGGTATACAACATCATCTTGTGGACCTCTATCAAAGTTGTTCAAATTATTGCCACAGGGTCAAAATTGGCCCCGCCCTGAAAGTTATTTGTTTTTATATAGTCTTATATAATAAAACTTTAAAAATCCTCTTCTCCAAAATATAAGACCTAGAGCTTTCATATTTGGTATATAGTGTTACCTAGTGGACCTACACCAAAGGTATTCAAATTATTGTCCCGGGGTCAAATTGGCCTTGCTCATGGGTCATTTGTTTTTACATTGTCTTGTCACTGAACATCTTTTCCTCTGAAAGTAAAGGTCAGAATGACTCCATACTTGATATGTAGCATCCTTACATGGTCCTTTCTCAACTTTGTTCAAATGGTTTTGTTTGGCCCCTTTTAGGGGTCACCAGAGCAAAAAATAGAAAAACCTTTAAACAACTTGATCTTATTAACTGCTTGATGGATCTTCAAGTCTGAAGCATCCTAGCATGGGCCTCTGTCAGGTCTTTTCAAATAATTTTGTTTGGCCCCTTTTAAGGGCCACCAGAGCTAAAATTAGTAAAAAAACTTAACATTTTCTTCGCATGAACCCCTTGATAGATCTTCAGCAAATTTGGTTTGAAGTGTCCTTGCATGGACCTCTCTTAAATTTGTTCACATAATTTTGTTTGGCCCGGTTGCCATGGCAACCTAAAGGAAAATGTCAACAATTGGTTATAATCATCTTCTTCTCCTAAACCGCTTTGACAATTTTGATGAAACTTCATAGGAATGATCCTTGGTTGGTGCTTTTTCAAAATTGTTCAAAGAAATTAATTCCATTTAGAACTCTGGTTGACATGGCAACCTAAAGGAAAAGTGTCAACAATTGGTTACAATCATCTTCTCCTAAACCGCTTGGACAATTTTGATGAAACTTCATAGGAATGATCCTTGGTTGGTGCTTTTTCAAAATTGTTAAAAAAAATTAATTCCTTGCAGAACTCTGGTTGCCATGGCAACCTGAAGGAAATTATAGGCTGTCGTGTCCGCGCTGTGACTTTCTCTTATATGGACAGATTTTAAAATGAAAATGCCATATGTTTTCAACATACCAAGACAATGTGTCGTGTGCAAGACCCATGTCCCTACCTCTAAGGTGAAAGATACACTAAGTGTTTATTCACAATGGAATGCTGAATATGAGGACATAAAGAGTGTTGGCTGTCATTTAGTATGATTGTTTTTTTTTTTGCTCAGAGGCAATTTAATATAACTTGCAATATGTATTTGACACATACAGGCAAGATAAACTTTTTATACGCCCGAAGGGTCGTATTATGTTATGGCCTCCATCGTCTGTCCGTCTGTCGTCTGTCCGTCCGTTAGCAATTCCGTGTCCGGGCCATAACTTGGTAACTAATAAAGCGATTTTCAAATAACTTTATACAAATCATCACTACATTAAAAGGATGTGTCGCGCGCAATTTCCAGGTCCATACCTTAAAGACTTAGAATCACCATGGGGGTGCGTTAGCAATTCCGTGTCCGGGCCACAACTTTGTCACTAATAAAGTCATTTTCAAATAACTTTATACAAAGCATCATTACATTAAAAGGATGTGTCGCGCGCAATTTCCAGGTCCATACCTCAAACACTAGAATCACCATGGGGGGGGGCGTTAGCAATTCTGTGTCCGGCCACATCTTTGTTACTAATAAAGTGATTTTCAAATAACTTTATACAAATCATCACTACATTAAAAGGATGTGTCACATGCAATTTCCAGGTCCATACCTCAAAGTCTAGAATCACCATGGGGGGGACGTTAGCAATTCCATGTCCAGGCCATAACTCAAAGACTAGAATCACCAATGGGGGGCGTTAGCAATTCTGTGTCCTGGCCACATCTTTGTTACTCGTCCGTTAGCAATGGGGGGGACGTTAGCAATTCCATGTCCAGGCCATAAATCAAAGACTAGAATCACCAATGGGGGGCGTTAGCAATTCTGTGTCCTGGCCACATCTTTGTTACTCGTCTGTTAGCAATTCCGTGTCCAAAAGGATGTGTCACGCGCAATTACCAGGTCCATAACTCAAAGACTAGAATCACCATGGGGGGGCGTTAGCAATTCTGTTTCCGGGCCACATCTTTGTTACTCGTCCGTTAGCAATTCCGTGTCCGGGCCATAACTTGGTAACTAATAAAGCGATTTTCAAATAGCTTTATACAAATCATCACTACATTAAAAGGATGTGTTCGCGCGTAATTTCCAGGTCCATACCTCAAAGACTAGAATCACCATGGGGGGGGGGCGTTAGCAATTCTGTGTCTGGGCCACATCTTTGTTACTAATAAAGTGATTTTCAAATAACTTTATACAAATCATCACTACATTAAAAGGATGTCACATGCAATTTCCAGGTCCATACCTCAAAGTCTAGAATCACCATGGGGGGGACGTTAGCAATTCCATGTCCAGGCCATAACTCAAAGACTAGAATCACCATGGGGGGGCGTTAGGAATTCTGTGTCCGGGCCACATCTTTGTAACTCGTCCGTTAGCAATTCCGTGTCCGGGCCATAACTTGGTAACTAATAAAGCGATTTTCAAATAACTTTATACAAATCATCACTACATTAAAAGGATGTGTTGCGCGCAATTTCCAGGTCCATACCTCAAAGACTAGAATCACCATGGGGGGGCATAAGCAATTCTGTGTCCGGGCCACATCTTTGTTACTCAGTCCGTTAGCAATTCCGTGTCCGGGCCATAACTTGGTAACTAATAAAGCGATTTTCAAATAACTTTATACAAATCATCACTACATTAAAAGGACCTCAAGCCGAATCTTCTTCGGGCGTATAATGCTCCGTTTCGCGGTGCTCTTGTTATGTACTTGTTCATAGATCAATGTCACATTGGGGGGCATTTGTCACATACTTTGACAGCTCTTGTTCAATATTCTTTGAGAAACAAGCTATATTAATAACAAAGGTTAAACTCTTTTACTCAGGGCCATCATGGCCCTCTTGTTTTATGTATTATTTATTTATCATATGCATTGACAATTGATTATAATTTCATAATATATTATTTATTCTTTTATTGTATGTATTCTAGATCATTAAATAAATATAAGTAAATATGCATTCAAATTTCTGTATTTAGTCTTAAATAATAAATGTTGATATTGTTAAGACCAAAATCCGCTGGACTTTAGACCAATATTCCCTGGAATTCAGACTAAAATCCACTGCAAAGCCTCTCAAAAGTATGGCATGCATGTATTTGTGTCTGTCTTTTACCTTAAAGGTTGTACCCACCAGGAATACTTTTTGTATCCTCTCAAAATTCAGACTAGGAAACTGACTTGAGGTTGAATATATAAGATTATGTTTTTCATCATCTTCAGACAAATAGAAAATAGCTATCAGCTAAAATCTTATTCAACAATAAATGTTTTAGAATGCTAAATATTAGCAGTACACAGGGTATAAATCTTGTGAAACACATAGCAATAACGTGCTAAATAATGCACGTGAATCTAGGTAACTTGTAGTAGTAGAAGTCAAGTATCATCTTGGTTTATTACAGCAGAACCAGTGATTACGAACTTCGTAATCACAGCCCCAGAAACAAAAGCGTTTTTATTAAATCTCCCAGGTTGCGGAAACATGGCACATCGCAGGTGCGGATCCAGGAATTGATGTTAGAGGGGTAGTAACTTAGGGGCGCAACTTTTGACATGTGCTCCTCCCTCAGAACCGAAAGTATATGGCATAAACTGTTTTACGGGAATTTGGGGTTACTCCCTCATGTATGTAGTCGGAAATGGTGCATTATGAGCTTATTTTATTACCTTTGTTTCTCCGATATTGATGAAAACAGTAAACTTCGATTATTTTAGAGGTGGTGCACGCCGGGCGCTTAAACCGCTAGCGCTTCGACCAAATTCCCTGAGCTACACAGTCGGTCCAAGGCCAATTCCCCGCTATTTTGGCGCGAACACAAAACCACCGACTGTCCCCCCGGACCTGGGGTGGGGGGGATGCTTACCATTGACTGGTGCATTACTTTAGCGACAGCGATAGGTTTTCATATTACTTTTTCCCTGTTTGAATGTAATATCTTAATTGTCTGTTAATATGTTCACTGATAAAACTTTTGCGGCCTGGCACATTGCATCTCATTAGTCATGGCAGTATTCTTCAAGTTCAGGCTTCTTTTTTTCAAAATTCAAAATGTTTATTTTTTAAACCATTCATTGATTTATCAACACCATATTCACACATTCTCATTTACAAGAGGTTTGATAGTGATAAATCAAATGTGTAACGCATGGCACCATCACTCTGGTGAACGAGAATAATTTCATATAGCACAATGTACATGAAATAATGACAGTATGGCGAGTCGTTCCTTCACTATTTTTACCCATAAATACCATAAATTAAGCCTTTTCATACAATAGATCTCCATCACCTCTCCGACTCCTTTATAATTTGTGTAAATATATGAACATAATCATGTGGTCTTTAACAAAGATAGAAGTGTAAAAAAGTTTATATCTTCGACTTCAAAGAACTTCATTAATGCTAATTCTTGACCAAATTTTAGTTGCCTTTAACCTTGAAAATAATCGGTTAAATGGCAAGATGTTTGTAATCAAGCTTAACGACAGCGTTTTTGTGACATTGATGAAAGATGGATTTTTTTTGTTTGTCTTTTTTTTCAATCGGATAAAATATTGTACTAGTATCTGATACAGGGTTAATGAAGCAATACGATGGTTAGACGTCATGCTAACCATTGTATAGTATAGCAGCGATGAGGAATATGGATAAGTCGACAGTTGACAGGTAAGGACATTGTAAGAAGTGTCATTTTGCTAATTTTTGCTTTAAATATGGCAATATTTTTCTTTATTCCCATTTCCTACATGTTCCCATTACAAAATCTTACCTGTCCTTCCAATTGGAAATTTCCCATTCTAAAACTGAACTTTATTCTCCAATTGGAATGTTCCCATTAACCAAATATTCCAATTGGAATTTTCCAATGTTCATACTTTCCCACTTTGAATGTGGGAATCCTCCAATTGGAAAGATTCACTCATGGGAAGGATTCGCAAACAAATGCCTTAAATGAATCTATCGGTTCTTCATTTTTAATGAATATATTATTTTTCATGTAGTGAGTGTAAAACATTCTTAATTAAACAGTCAATTTCAATTTTAAAAATTATGTTCCAAATTCTCCCACAATTTTAATAGAGCCAGTTTTCCAATTGGAAAAGCTTGAAAAAGCCATTTTCCAATGGGAAGGCCATTTTCCAATGGGACTCCCATTGGAAAAGTTGACTTTAAATGCCAAAAAAACATATTTCTAAATTAAATTTCAGGAAACAAAAAATATCTCTTATTAGTATTACCTAACACATTTTAAAAATACAAAAATAAAAAACATTGGGTGAAAAATAAAAAAAATGAGTTTGCAAAAATTCCGGATTTGCAAACTTAATCCGGATGCTGTTTGTAGTGAAACTTATGATTACCTATTCCAACCCCTGTCATTGACTTGACCGGTGTATTTTCCCTTACTTATCTGCCTTACAAGTTTATTCTATTTATGACACTGAGAATATTGATCGCTCATACATTTAGATAAATTAAAACTTAAATGGAAGGTCCTAACTAGAAGCAAAATCTGAAATTGAAACGAATGATTATGACACCTATAAGTTTTACGAAAACAAGACGACTGGTTAGTGACTTACAAAATATAACAATTAACATTGTTAAACGTATAAACATTTAAAAAGTAATAAAACACATTTAAAGTCATGGACACGCTGTCACAAATATGTGTGAAATATATAAAAAAATATATTTATCCCTTATAAAAAGAACGGATTGCTTTAATTATTCATTGTGTATAAAGGGCTATACTTGTATTTTCCTACAATTAAATTGACACGCCTGCTGAGACCCATTTCAAAATTGTATGGAGCAGTGCACTTGGAAGTTTTATGATTTCGTGAAAAAATTCCTTCTATTTGAGTTGAGATTGGTAGACCATGTGTTTCTTTGCTCCAAATCCTAGGGAAGTTCTAAAATAAATGTATCAGCAAGATAATGATAATATACCTTCTAAATTAGAAGATTGTCGATGACTCGGCGTTTAACGGCTTTCTTTAACTGTGGAAAATAAGGCCGCGTACAATGATATTGGTCAACCTTTTGTACAAGTTGAGATGTATTTTAGTGACTTGCTGGTTACTGTTAAGACGATGGTGCTTGGACGAATACCTCGGCTGTCGCAGATATAAATGTCCTGTAAAACATGCCTTATGGAATATTGATCGAGTAGATTAATGTTTCTGGTTTTAGCTTAAGAGTTTGAAAGGGTGCTGTACCCTTTTTAGCACTATTCCACCATTATGAATGTAAGCATTGGCACCCTTCTGCCATCATGTAATAAAACGCTTAAGAAAATCAAATATTTTTTTGGTTTTGATTTAATCTTATATTATGATAATAAATATTTACATACCTGTATTTGGCAGATGATTCTTAATAGAACTTCATTCAAACACAAATCCTAACATTTTCTGTGAATCTCGAAATGTTCTTCACAGCACGATACAATATTCCCTTTTCTCTTTTAGTACCCTGATCCATATTTGCAGCATCCTGCCCTTTTAAAACAAATGTGCTTTATTACTACTATTGTTTGATGATGCCGATTCTTATTCAGTTATAAATAACAGTTTTATCATGGTAGAGAATCAGGTATTGAGCACTTCTCTTAACATGAGTCAAACAGTCTAAACACTCAATTATGAAGAATAGTCATTCCTATAACCATGGTAGTGACACAGATGTTCGTCACTTCTCTTTACCAAGAAACAGATTATGGTCACTAATCTTAACATCAGACCAAAAGTGAACGGTCCATGAATAATTGTAATTCCAATTAAAATGACATGGAAACTATTATCACTTGTATTAACATGAGTCAATGTCTAAGTACCCAATTATAAAGAAGAGTCTTTACGTAACAATAGTTTTAAAATTGATGATAACCCTTCCAACCCTTTCCAACGACTTAACCGGAGTATTTTCCCTTACGTAACTGCCTATTAGGTTAATGTTATTAATATTGATACGAACATGTTTACTATGACATTGCGTATATTGGTCGCTAATAACAAATAGATACAACAAATGTTAAATGGCAGGCCCTAAAATTAAGGTGATGACACGATAGATGGTGTACGTTCAATAGCTTGAAGCAAAATCTGAAACTTTAAACCGATTTTTAAACTCAAATTAATCATGACAAACATTTTTGGAAAATAACTAGAGAGCTTTTAGTAATTTACCAACATAAAAACATGAACATTGTTTAAAATACAAATATGAGAGAATAATTATAAAAAAATATAAAGTCATAGACACACTGTAACAAATATGTGTGGAAATAAAACATAAATGATTCCAGACGCCCTTAAATTATGCTTAATAAGGCCGCTTACAATGATGTCGGTCGATCAGACACTTCTTTTGTACAAGTTGAGATGTATTCAGGGGACTTATTGGTATATACTATAAAGGTGATTGAACTTCAAACGAATAACGCGGCTGTCGCAGATTGTTGAGTGTAAGATAGGTTAACCTTAACACGACTGTAGGTTTTTTTTGCGGAAACGAGGTTTACCGAGTAAATTTGGTTCAGTAAATTTGCTTCAGCGTTAAGACAGAATTAGCTAATACTAAGGCCTTATTGTTGCACTGGCAGTTTTAACCACAACGGTATTTTAAAGTTAAGGAAATTAACTCCTAGCTACGCTTTTTGTACGAGCACTCAGAGCCGTTCCGATAATGACGGAAGGCGTTCACTACTAGAAGCTGAGCAATAGAAGGCCCGAGACGCTCCGGACATTGGCATCGACATAAAGAGCCATTGGTTGCTATTGGAACGCAGCTTGAGCAATATGTTGCAGTCAATCAGGGGTTGTTGGTACATGTGCATCAGCGTGATCCAACCACCAGACGTTTTTCGGCTCGTACGTATATAGCTTTTTATATTCAACCTCAATGAATCAGCGGAATTAAAATTACACCTTAAGGCCGACACACTTCACACCAAGAGCTCATGGCCCAGTAGCTTCACGGCATAGGCTCAGCCACGAACTATTGACACACACTGCTCTATATATACTAATGTACGAAACGAATCAAAACTCTCTTTTTTCGAATACCTTCATGGTTGACTGCATGCGTAGTTTGGCGTATGATGTCAATCAAGAATTCGTCGTAAACGCTTGATGCTTGTTTTTTATGGACAAGCTCAGTAGCCATACCTTAACGAAAACCCTGATTGTAGCACCAGATATTAATCGAGACACACCGTACAAAATGTTCCGCAGAAAAAGACCACACATACGTCTTGCATTTTTAGCTTTGAATTTGATAATGAAAACCTTTATGTGTTTCAAAGTATATTATGATGACTGACCGATTAAAAGCAGTTCTGTCAATGCTAGATATTAGAACAGGTTGGAACAAGTGTAAGATTTTGCGCATATAAACAATTTTCAAACCTCCAGTAACCTCGTGTTACAGTGAACTCGTCTTTCAATGGCTTTTCCAAGGCGCTGTGCCAATCATTTTTAATAAAGCTATTGTGACGAGTGTTTGGTCTGGCTTTGATGAGAGTGCGTTTGTGTCTCTTATTCAGTGTCGTTTGGGCCATCATCTTGTGCCTCTCAACAGGGTTTATTTTTGAATAACTGACTACTGGACTTGTTCATTGTATTATCATTGTTTTGTTTCAGCGCATGTGAACCATATAGAACGTTATTGGCCATTCTGCTATGTTCTTGGATCGTCCATCGTCATAACTCAAATACAATGTAGAAAACAAACACAACTGATATATTGTGATACATGTTTTATTTTTCTGAATTAGGTATATACAAGTACAAATAATACTTTTGACACATCTTGGTAGTTTAGTTCAATTTTAATATGTAATTAACAATAATCTTACTTCGAATTTATTTTATATAATAAATAAGCAAGTATGTGTCAAATACGTAAATGACATCAACTTATACCACTTGGTTATTTTTTTTGCATTGACAAGGTGTTCATCTGATGTCAGGCATGGCTAGTTATCATGTATCAGCGTAACCTTTTTGTAAGCTTAAGAAAGAAGGAAATATAAAAATTGTGAAAAAAGGCTGAGATATTCAGCAATCAGAACCACAATGGCCATCATAATGCATAATTCTCAATGAAGGAAGAAGCCAAATCACAAAACCAGTGTTGACGAACAAAAACATTAAAAACCATACTTTCTTTGGATAAATTAGACAATTTGTACTCTTGTAACTTTATCTAATGACATTAGTCTTCGTAGATTCAGTTCGCAAAATGTTTTAACTGTTATGCATTGTCATTTGAATTGAATGACACATTTGATAATCGAAATAGCTAATACTCTATTAAAATTTAAACTATTCACCAAAACATTCACAATCAAAGTAGTCCGTTTACTGGTTATAGAGAAAAGAAATTAAATCTGTGCATAAAAAAACGGTCATCTTTCGACTCACAATCACATTGTATTCAAATATATGTATTTTAACCTGATCTTCATTTGTAATAATAACATAAACTCGTTGTCAGACATCAACTATATTAGTATCGTGGTAAATGTGATAAAATTCCCTTTATTCAAATAAACTTTTAAAGTTCAAATTATAACCCTTTTGTTATTATTATCTTTAAATGTGACACAATATGCTATGTTTCACCAAGACGTTCGTTACACTTTCGAAAATATACTTATAATTATAATTGTGTTAAATGATGTTAGATAACTGTTGAAACTAGTCAATAATAAAGCTCAATTGAAACGAAGTTTAAATCCTTCCTTGCCAACATCAACTATGTGAATGAATCCCTCGTTTGATGTTTTTCAAATCTTCGTTTGTTGATTTACGTAAACTAATTAATTTAAATAAAAAGCCTTTGTTATTAGGAGTCGTCCACAATATGGCACCTCAAATAATAAGCGTAAAAAAATGTGTCACTTTTGGTATGCAAAGTCTTGGGCATTTTGGGTAAAGTCCATGATACATATACAAATGCAATGCGAGATTCGAAAAAGGCACACTAACTAAAATTATCAAAGTCGTTTACAGGGAAAGAAGGGTATACGCAAGCAGAGACAACAGAAGGCTTCCGAAAGCGGCAGCCATCTTTTCCTTCCCGCTGCAGTCACCAACTTTCACCGTTAGTGTAAGGTCATTGGTTTCACCGCCGTTTCCCGTGCCTGTAATGGTGACCGTATGCTCGGCTTTTGTTGCCTTGTCGAGAGTAACACCGGAAGCCGTTGTCACAGCTCCAGTAGCTGAATCAACATCAAAGGTGGCATCTGAAATTGTTACGCGATTATTTTAGTCATTGATTGACCTTAGAATTCGAACATATCCCAATGCTGTTATACATCATTCTGATAATTATAATGCCAATAATTCTGAAAGTCTCAACTAATTAACTTAGTAATAGATGTTAAGTCATCGACATTTTATTTTGTTAGCAAGTATGGACAATTTAAAACAAACTTGTTTTGCAATCTAAATCAGAACATGGTATTAGGCGAAGCACAATCCCTCTAAAAGTTGTATTAAAATAGCTTAGAATTTATGTATTAAGTGAAAGGAACTTAGTTTCTATTTATCGGCTAAAACTTAGAAAATATGGTCTTATTATAGGAATATATATATAACATTCTGAATGCCTCTCGTACATTTTCGGTTCAGTTCCGAAACAAGTTGAATGCCTCTCGTATATTATCGATTCAGTTCCGTAAAATGCTGAATGCCTCGCGTATATTATCGGCTCATTTCCATAGCATGATGAATGCCTCGCGTATATAATATCGGTTCAGTTCCGTAACATGCTGAATGCCTCTCGTATATTATCGGTTCAGTTCCATAGCATGCTGAATGTCTCTCTTATGGTATCGGCTCAGTTCCGTAACTTACTGAATGCCTCTCCTACACTGGTTATTTCAGTTGGATTTCATACTGAATTCATAATATTTCAGATTTCACAGCAGATACGATTTGCCCTTTTCTCCTTTAGCACCTTGTCCCTCTTTTGCACCATCATGCGCTTTTTAAAACATATTTGTCTTTGCTTATTGTATTGATAGTTGTTAGTGGTTGGTGCACTCGATTCTGACAAAGGCATCCCGGGTTCGATTATCGGCATGGGCAAATGTGAGTTGTTTTTTTTTTCACCAAGCCGAACAAGTGGGTTTCCTCCGGGTACTCCGTTTTCCTCCACAACACAAGACCACACTCTCGTGTAATTAACATAGTATCAACGAGTATGATAGCTTTAGTGTGTTATAAACTTATTTCATAAGTAAAAAATATTAAATAAAATTTTATATATACGTACCAGCGTCCGCATATGTGGCGACACCGGTAGCAGAAACATCACCAACGGATTCCCCTTTTGAAGAAAAAAAGTTCGGTTTGTTAACTGAGCAAATAATCATTTTCAAATAGTGTTTTAAAACATGTTTTACTATCCCTCGGCAGTTGTTTTGAAACATATATCAACGATTGGCTGAATGTTTTGAAATTGAAATAAGTATATCACCTGCCAAAATTTTCTAAATGGCATGAATTTCACAATGACTTCGAAAAAAGTTGAATGTGTTTTGGGTACCTGATTCCGTTCCTATTAAATTAATTTTTATATTGTGGGTTTGACATAACGTGTTTTGATCCAATGAATTGCAAATAATTATTAATGAAAGTTGAACATTCATTTATACTGAATTGCTAAGTAACATATTTGATTTTCGTATAACACGTCTGCGTGTTATCCGTCACATTAATTAGTGCACGATTAGACATCTGACTAATGATTATCTTTCTGATTTAATACTGAATGCATAAACAAAAACACAGGAATGATTTTTTAATATGGTACAACATGTATTTTAAAATATAATGTTCTTATAACAGTTTTGACAATTCAATACTGAATACTGAATTTTAGTATACTATTTATCACTGGAAATATTGTTGAAGTTTACATTAGACATTTCTACCGACCTGGTCCTAAACCATCCGCTACGCATAACTCTTTTGTGGTGGTAGTAAAGGGGCCGACGGTGACATCTCCAATTGGCACGGTGACCGTAATTGTTCCGGTTCCACCATCGGCATCTGTGGCTCTGAAAATAACATTATTTTGTCAGAGCATTCGACATCCATTATATAACATGATCACATATAGTATGACTATGATACATTGGCAATTATCTTATTTTGTCTCTTTTGTGTGTGTCTTAAATTGCAAGTCATCCATAAGGCGAGAACAAAGTATGTGTGTTGTCTTTCACAAGTCAAAACATTTTCTATATAGGTATGTGTTGGTTTGTTTATAGTAATAAACACTATTTATCACAAAGTATATACAGTCGTTTCTTTGCCGATATAGTCAATGACACCACAATTGACAGCCAGTCGTTACGAGGGAAGTTGGCCAGTCAAGATCGGGAAATATGTTACATGTCTACAAAGTCTAGTATGATTGTTTTCCTTCTAAACTAACATATTGATATACTCCATTTGCTTGTCTTTCTTTTACTTACATGATTTCAAGAACCAAATTTGGGTTTGATTCGTAGTCCACTGTGGCTGTAAGAGTTACAATGCCTTCAGTAGATGTGACTATTTCCACGACACTTGGAGTTCCAGTGACCGTGTATCCTGAGACAGCGACATTACTGGTCGCTGTAAGTGAAACAACTGTTGTTCCCACAGGTGAGTCCTCGGACAGTGGTGCAGTAAGTGTTATTGTTCCATCGGCCGTGGCTAATGTGCCGTCACCGGTCCAACCACTGATAGTTGATTCTAAAATAAATTCATTTCTTAGATTAGAAGATTGATAATGATAATGTTGGCAATTGAACTGAAACATGATAACGATATGTATTTATGCATATTTCATTGTTTATTTAAAACGGCTTATATTATCTTAATAAGGATTTTTACGTTATTTTATACTATTTCATTATTTTCGTCCATTTTCCTAACCGGAAGTAATTGTTCATAAAACGCAAAAAGGCTTCCTGAATAATAAACTGTTCAACGAATTATAAATGCCGAGAATACAGAATAAGTGGCCTTAGCAATGAATCATCAATGTTTAAAGAATAAATATTAATACTTGAAATTAGTAAAATAAGAACATTTTGTAAATATGCAATTTTATTTCAAATAAAGTAAATGCAATATTACAGTTATGTCTCTGTCTAACTTGCACTTAAACATTTTAACATTTTAGCACAAGTAAGTGTTTTTGCATTGTTCAAAATAGTATATCGTTTTATATAATGTACCTTGCATCAACTATTTATGTCTTCCAAAACGACGATGACAAAGATCCTACTACTACGAGTACTATATTCCATTTAATAAATTTCCAACCTAAACAGTACCATCGAAAGCGGTTTTGCTCGCTAAAAGGGTACAAATCAAACATTATTTTTGCTATATTTCAGGCCATGGTTAAGTGTCTAGGGACATAAGTGTCCAGCCTATTTTCAATATACTGACCGATTGTGTCATAGTTGAAGCCAAGTATTAAGGTTATGCGCGCCGACCTCGAGCATGACCACTGATGAGAACACAACATGCGTTAACAACAGATCGTCGGCATCGTTTTTTCTTTAAATGATATTAAAAATTGAACAACTGAAATAATACAGTTATAAGTGATTTTCTGTTGGTCAAAATAACCGAGACATATTTAATTAAAGCTCCGCTTTAACAGTGCTACTATCCTGTTTCCTATAATTTTGGAATAAACGCGGTCGTTTTCCAGATAACCAAAATTTGCTAAATATACACCTGTAAAGGTTACATGTTTTGGTAATTTTCATAATAAATCATAGGCACGCTCCCCAATATTTTTGTTCTAATTTTCATTTTTTTCTTTTTAAATAAAATAGTAATCAAATTCTTAAACATATTGTCTTTGTATGTGTGGGATTAATATTAATGTAGACCAAACAAATACTCGTATGTATTCACGAACGTTGATAATGATATTGTCGTCGCTTTTCAGTACTTTGTCCTGTTTTTTATATTCTCACAGTGTGTGTCAAATTAATTTCTGCAAAGCATTTCTGTCCGTTAACAACTTTATTCGAAATATTTATTATTCTATTGTAAAGGAAAAATAATCTTTACAGGGAATAAAAAATATTTAATCAACTGTTCACCTGACCCGTACACATTTTTAGTCTACTTCGGCAACCGTATTAAGCGAATCCAATCGCGAAGAGCCCGTAAGTAAGATGCAATGGTACCGCAGGATTCATGCGGATGCCGCACGGTACTGGGTCGGGAGACGGGCGGGAGTCGTCTGATACACGTACGATTTTAAGACATCGTACGGTGCTCGCAATGGACTTTGTTAAATACTTGAACGATTTAAAGAGCAAGAAACTCCAAAATGTCAGTCCGGAAATCTTACGGAATTCGCTCGATTGTTGATTGGGCCGTCCTGGGTCTTTGCAATATTGTCTAACGTGTATGCTAGCTTACGGTCAGCTAGAAATCTTATCACATCGGACTCTTTTAACGTCACATTCCCGATGAGCTCTACGGCTAAGTAAGAACCTAAAGAATCACGCCAGAAAGACACGGTACCCTCGCTGCCGCCATGGTATTTTGCAAACTTTCCAATAACTTGTAACATACTGGCAAACAACTAATGACCTAAGAATATGTAACTGTTATCTTAAAGCGTTTTCAGAATGTTTGTATTCTGAATTTATGGATTATTAAAAACTAAAGAATGCATACTGGACCATTCTCTAAACGATTTCTTAATAGAATAATAGTATTTTGGAGTTTAGCAAATTTAATTTATTTAGTCTAACATACAAGTTAATTTCGCTGATGTTATCTATAAGGATCATTTTAGACCTTATCGCTCCGTCTAAAAATAGCATTCGAAAAAGATGCTTGTTTAAAATTCAAAGAAGTTGCTTGTGCTGTATGCTTGTAAAAGCATGTCAGTTTCATAGTATATGATTGTCTTTGTTTGTGTTCAACCCGAATTCTGAACAAAGTCACTCTTTTATTAAAGTAGATATAATTCATCCATGATTTCTTCGTCACAAAAACGCTGCTGACTTTCAAATATCACTAAGTCGGAGGCGTTCCAACTCCCTAATTTGTATGTATTTATGTTAAAATTATTACGAGTAAGATAACAGAAAGAACCTTTTAAAATACAGCATCTCTGAACGTCGCAGAACACAAAAGCACAGAAAACAATTTCCCGAAATCTTTATTCATATTTTGTCAATCATAAATAAATAAAAAGTAGACCCAGACGCCTCTGAAATTTAACAAAAAAAAAACCAGATCAATGTTTAACACTTTATTGTATGCGTTTTGAAGATGAAATGTTTGAATATTTACATCCTCATGCTCATGCTGTTATTTTCTTTGAAAAGAAAGTGAATGGAAATGTATTTTATTTCATCCCTGTTCCTCGACCCATTTGCTTTGCAGACAGTCCCCCGGAAATTTGAATGACAAATGCAATGACAAATGCAATACAAACACAACTTGTCATTATTGTATAACATTTTGTCAAAACAGAAAAGGAAGTATAAGTTGGCACGGTTCTTTTGAATTGTAACGACTTTTATTTTATAAAAATTCGTATTGATTATAGTGGAAACATGTTGTGTGTCAATTTTGCAATTTACTTTCCATTGCAGCACGGATGCAACCAGTTTAAATCACTTAACCGGTAAAATTATTATGTTCTAGTTCACTGATATGAGGCCTTACGAACAAAATGAACACAAAAGAGATACGATCAGTTGCCAAATATTAAATGAAGACAACATTTGAAAGACATATGAGTAAGGCTAACAGACACTTGGTTTAAACAATATTTATTTCGATATAATATTTACAATTAGTTTAGTTCTACAAATTTGAGCATAATCAAGATTAACAAATACCAAATACGTAATGCATTGAAAAAGAAAAACATGTAAATTATGCACAAAACAATAGTGTACACAGAATTGAGAAGAAAGGCTTGAGGCTTATACTATGTCTCTCTTCTGTAAGTCATTCACGCTGCTAGGCTAGTACACAAGTTGCAGTGACTCGAATAAATATAATCTTATAGTCGTATGGTGCAAACTATGCTGTGTAAAAACAAGTTGTTTTAGTTTGTAATCAATTAGTTAGAAGGAAGAAAGGATAAAGGTTGAAGAAAAGGAAGGTGTAATAAGGAAAGTGGTACAGGGACTGGTCAGATCGGGATCGGGATAAGGTTTGTTGGAATTTGTACTCAAAAACGTTTAGATTCGCGTATATAGTTCTGGACGTGGTCAAAGCTAAGTTTGTTCGTTTGATATTAAGCTTCCTTCGATCCAAAGAGTAATAGTAGAAGAGACAAATGACCAACGGTGGATAACTGACCAATGAGATGATTTCGTTGGACGTTATATAATGGACAGGTGAAGAAAAAGGGTTCTCAATTTCACCGCATTGACAATTAGGACTGTTGACAATATTTTTTGAGACAGACACTTAACGTGAGACCCTCGACACAAGCAGATCACACATGCATCATAAACTAAAACAGATGTTATAATCGCACTTTCTCTAACAAACTACATACATTTCGATCACAATCTTCGAAAATATGTTTTGGTCCGATATAATTTACAAGTGGGTTGGTCCGAAAAACACTATATACATAACCGCCTCAGATTTATTTTTGACTGTCAAGTTTTCATTTAACAAATTGTAGCAACAAGTGCATCAAATAAAAATGTTCTTTTCTTTTGCAAGATTGAGCAAAGTCGTTATTAGGGAAAAATAGGTTACACGATAATTCGATGTACGTGGCAAATGGAAACTGTTAAGCATATCCATTTTAAACAACAATTTAAAGTTATTAATAACGTAATGTCATACTTTTTTATTTAGCGAAGTGTTATGTTGCAACCCACTTTATTTACTTAAATATCTGATACTCGTTTCATCATGTATATACTTGGTACACACTCGTATTCAACTCGTTTCAATAATAAATATTTTAGTGAGCTTAATTTATTTATCTATATTTCCTGAACTCGTTGAATACAATTGTGTACTTTATGACGACTCATGAAAGATCCTATATATCTCTGTTTTAAAATAAATAGTTGGTATCGCATTTGCTTGTTAGAACGTACCAAGATATTTTTGTCGACGACCCTTTATGTTAAAAGCAATATCTTTTTAGAGTAAAAAAATGTCCATCCTTGTATATAAAGCATCCAATTCAGAACTGTAAATAACCCTGTCATATTAACAAATTCCACATTTTACATTGTTTAAGATACCATTTGTTCAGTTTCGCCGATTTGCATATTTCAATTAACTTAATGAGAGTTTAATTTAAATTTGTTTATCAATGGCTTTGAAAAATATATCGAATCAAACATGTGTATTAATACCAATGTATATATTTGAATATTTGAGATATTTCATAAGAAACAAAGTATAAAGTTTATTCTTAATTTTGCCATAAACGACTCGAATGTTTTTCATTGTATTTCATGCATTCAAACAGTTATCTTTCTTTTTATAAACCCTATACACCTCGATCGCCATGTTTATACGCATACGTGATAATTTATCAATGATAAGGGGAAAATTTTGACTAATGTCTTCATGTCAATTGCGTGAAATGTTATGTTATATTATGTGTGAATGTTTAGACCCCGTTTATATGACGTGAGCAAATTTATCCTCGTGAGAAATGTGGCCACATAAATGCAAAAAAAAACATGTTTAAATTTACCATTAAAGTCTTGAGTTGGGGTAAATGTGCCTCCCGTTGGACAATCATGTCATATAAACCTTCTGATTTTGGTCGGAATTTTTAGTAAATATTCGTCATAATTATAAAATTGTAGAGTGAACATTGTTATAAATAGACAATTATTTATTTTATTAAATCTATAATTGTCGAAATTTCTTCTGCACACAATTTATTATATGCATTTTATTTTTTTTAAATTCCAGCAGTGAATGAACATAAACAGCTAATATTAAGTGTTCGAACAGTCTTACAATTATAGAATGAGGTAATACAGGACATCTGTTAGATTAATCTAACAGAACAAAAATGAATTATATATAAATATTTATATCGCAAGTCACTGGTCATAGTTTTACTATGACACTATGATCATATTTACTTGATAACACAGATGATTGTATTTCTAAGAAGAATATCGTCGGTTTTTAAAAAAGACTTCATTTTAATAGTCGCATTTTTACATTAATATAAACACGAACTGATATTTGATACGCAATCGAAAAAAAAAGACTATATCAAAATGATAAGGACATTATTAAAGTAATTATCTGTATGCTTTGCATTTGAGTTCTTTGATTGTTCATAAAATATAACTTTTGCCAGTCTTTCTAATATTGTTTCCACCAAACCCGAATATGTCCGACACGGATTGGATGCGCACACGCAGTAGTACCAACAGTATTTAAATCGTGAGGTTTAAACAAAGCACCGCGTGTTTGCCTGGTGACGTGGGTTATCAGATAATTACAGTTTTGTCTCAACCACCTCTAGAAGGTAATGATAAAGAAACAACGAACGACAAAATCATGCAATGCTGACTTTAACATGTAAGCTTGCTTACGGCCAGTTACAAATCTTCTCATATCGGAATCTTTTAACTTCGCAACAACAACTCCCGATGCGCCCCACGGCTAATAATTAAAAAAACCAAGGCGCCTACAGGATAGTCATAGTACTTTTCATGCCTCATATTTCATAAGTAATGTCATAACAATAAACATGTTTGTTCGGATCGTTATTTTTCTGAATGAATGGTTTATTTAAAACATATAGCATTATGTAACATGCTCTTAACGTGGGCTTAAATTTATCGGAGTATTTCGGAGTAAAACCAATTTAAATTAATTTATAAATGCAATACATTAAACTTGCTTATGATCCACGGTATCAAACGTCTGCATAGAGTCCATAAAAATACTTTTAACTTCATCGCTCCATGTAAAACAAAGTTTGAAAAAGAAGCTTACTAAAACACAAGCGATTGAAATTAATATGATATTACGCAATTTAAAATCAACTTAGATCGGCTTTCTTTAGCATATATTGTTGGTAACATTATGTCAATTCCATATACAATATGATTATATTTATTTGTGTTACCAATTGCCCGATTTCTGAACAAAAGCACTCGTTCATTAAAGAAGATATGAACCAACTCTGAGTTCTGCGTAACTCCGCTGACTTTAAGACATCATTTAATCGAAGGCCTTTCAACATCCTTATTTGTTTCTAAATAATATTATTTAAAGTTAAATAACAAATGTTTTAACATACCAGATCTCTGAACGCCGCAGAACATCATGGCACAGAAAACAATTTCCCGAAACATCTTGGCAAAGTAGATCGCAGGTGTGCGTGGAACGTTTTTCAATCAGCCTTTAAGGCGCTACAGGCCCGACCTGACAATTTATACTGCACAATGCTAAAGGTTTCTACGGCAGCCAGACAACATTACCTTATTTAGACAAAATGCTATGTGAGTTGCAAACATATTGACACTTTAGGACACATTGAATTTAATATTTATTTAATTCTATTCAAACGGTAGCAATGGGCAACGCCTCTTGCAGAAGCTGTAAATAATTACAGGGAAGTCATTGGCATATACAAAGTGAAACTCTGTACTGCCTACGTTTTGAAAAGATGCACTAAAAATGTTAATTTCAAATATTTACGGTCTCAGCATGTCAATGACTCTATTGTTAAGAAAGTGCCCGCAAATACGCTTTGATCCTGCAGGCAATCTCCCGTATATACAATACAAATAGTTTGACATTCACTTCAACTATTTTGACACAACTAAACAAATAATAATAACAATGTTGGTGCGGTGCATGGGAAAACATAAGGAAGGTTATAATCGGCCTCAGGACGGAACGCAAACAGCAGACCATGTTATCAAACTTGTATAGTATAAAAACTTCTCATTTGTACAACTCGCTTAACAGGCTATGCCCTATGCATGCGGCTTTGCGAAAAGGACTCATTCAGACACCGGCTAAAGCAGGGAGTTGCGTGTAAACATAGCCATGTTATTTTGACTGTTGGTATGCCCGCATATCAAAATAGTTTTATAAATGGGCCGGGACATGAGTTTTTTTTTTATTCTACTGGCAAGACTGTGACTTTTAAGAAACGTTTATTTGAATGATGTTTAAATCGAACAAAAAATAAAGTTTTGTACATATTTTAACTCGTGCTAAAATAATTTTTAAATGTTCCATTCTTTAATAAATTGAATGCAGAAAAAACATACCAAAATACGTCGTTAGTGAATTGTCAAAATAGATTTTCGTTTTTCACGTCAGCAAATGTTCTAAAAGGTTGGTCATGAGTTTAGCGAGATCATTTTGAGTGTCAAGTGCACTTAAACATTCCACTGCGTCGACCTTGGCTTAATAACTTTCAACGCGATAACTATATGATGAATTCAAGATTGTTTGGGTATCCGTGTCCTTAAGACACAATTCAGGATTTCTTTCATATCTGTTTTACACTTAAAACACCTTTAACAGGTTCTTAATCAGAACCTCTGTTGATAACCTCACATCATGCCGGAAATTAAGGTCCTTGGGATTTTGGCCAGCTCTGTGCGCGCTGACGTTTAATTTAATAAAGCAAAACGGGACAAATTGGCCATGCAGTGACATATATTAAAACGATATTTCACTGCTTATTTATCTAACTGATATATGAATTAAGGCGATATCGAATCTTAAATGAATTATTAAACATTCATTAATTCTAATCCGAAAGTGAACATTAAACATGTTTCAGTTTCTGATTTTTGTCGAAAGCGCATTAAGGCATTCAATGCTTAATTTCGAAAGAAGCTACGACTAAAACGCTACATTGTAAGGAACCGATTTTACTATTTGCCACCGCATAGAAGATAGATCGTTATGTTTTTCAACAAGTATGCACCAAAAGTTACGTAGCAACAATGTAAACAAATAAGAATGTGGGTTTAAGTCAGGGATCCAATGTTATTTGCCCTCTTTTGTTTTTATTATGTTGATGTAAAGGATATAAACAATCGCTATTTTTCAAAATAAACGCGCCAAGTTGTGTGCAAACTTTACGTCATTTTGGAAATACGGTCGATGAAATTGTTCCCAACCCCTAGCGCGCTCGCGTTATTTGAAAAAGTACAGTATTACAGTGCAGTTCTATTTTCATTTCACTAGTAAATCGCTTAAGGTCGTGAAGGTTGAACGTGACACAATCCACCAGATCGCTAGTGTCGGGTTCAAATAAATCTGCTGCAAGCATATAATAAATCTATGTTTGTTAAAACTACTAAAAAACGTAGTGTGTATATATTATGTGTAAGAATCATTAGGTATTGCCGTACGAATTCCCATTGGCTGTTAGGCCTTTGATATTGGTCAAATTGTCAACCTTTTCTGCTTCCCTCTAGCTGAACCGAAAATGTGAAGGTCCATCATACCCCTGCTTGAAAGTAGTCCCCGTTCAGGCTTTATATGCATGTGAACCGTAGAATGCGTAAATGCCTGTCGCTTCCGGCCCGTATAAACCACATGACAAGCCTACATACGTAAGTACCACAAATCAAAATCAGGTATCTTTGTTTTAATACGTTTTTAAAATTGCAACGTGAATGTGAATTTGAAAGCAAGCCAAATATTTTTAAAATAAATATTGGTGAGTATCCTAGGGGAGTAGATGATTATCCATTTCTTATAATAAAGCAGAAAATGTTGATGTCTGTAGACATGGACATGTAAATACTCGTTACACTGATACTTCATTGTGTCAATCTTAGGTTATTTATAACAAAACAAGTAAAATCCTTACAGCCCCTGTGAATACAACATTGTTTACTTCTCACTTGAGCTACTAGAGCATCTATCAGATGATCGGTGATCCGCCCTGAATAATTATACATTTGATAATCAAAAAACGACAACTCAAGTTTATCTTTGTGACCAGTGTGTCTGTCAAATATTTACTTTTATACACGATGCATTGAGGATGAGTAAAAACGTGCAATGCTATAAGGAGGTATTGAGGATCTATTGAATGACAATGAATTCATCGTAAATATTTAATACCGTGTTTGAGTCGTTTGTAGTAGCGTGCATTGAAATAATTATTTTTTTATAATCATAATACGACAACGGGAATTATTACTTCTGATTTGAGTGGCATATATTTTTTAGTAATTTATTCGCACTGAACATGACCTTTGTATATTTAATTTAAGATTAATCATCGATTTTGTCATATATTTCACAAATGCACCCCAATTTTCAAGGATACCAAGGTTAAATTGGGTTATCCGGGTGGTAAAGAAGTATTTTGACGTTTGGCTCTTCGAATACACAACGACGTTTTCAATTTCACATAAGACACGCCATTCGCTAGCTATTAGTGATGTTAAATGTCCACCTTTTATACTTCCTAATGTCTCTTCGACACCACCGTGCGGTTTGGCCACGACATATTGCAATAATAGCAAGAGCCCTTTGAACTTTTAAAACTTGCACCATCTCGAAGGTCTGTAATTGTGTATTTATATTTATTACAAGTCTTCATATATAAAACATCAATAATAATATAAGGTCTATGACCGATCAATATCTGTATCTGTTCGAGTACGTAGAAGGACCTTTCTGGCATATATCTACGGATGGGGTTCTAGTAGCGCTGTGGGAGAGCCCTCGACTGTAGATGCACTATATTCTAGGTTGTTTAAATTGACGAGTGTTTCCGAGAAAAAATGAATGTGTATACTGTTCAGTTTGGGCAAAACAAGGCCGTCAGCCAACTCTTATATTCCTATATTTTCTTATAACTTTGAGAAATTAACTACATTTTAAAAAAACCTCCTATTTTTCCTATATATTCCTATATTTTAGAGTTTGTTCCTTTATTTTTTTAAAAGTGACGCCGTTATATTTTGAAAACATGCAAAGGATTGATTGTGCCTTAAGATATTGTTAATTTACAGTCAAATACTGTCATTTGGCCTCAGAACCATCACAATCATTCAGAATTGCTGTTCTACACACATGGTTATCCATTTGGACACCTTTGATGAAGAGCATGCCGAACATCAATTCTTAAAGGTAAGACAAAAGAGCATGATATAAATGTTACAGGTGCTACCCTAATATTGAAATACTGAGGGGAAATGTTGTGCTCTTTCCCTATAAGATGAAATTTATTGTTCATGTAAGAGCTTCCATCCCTAATGAATTAATGGTTATATTATAGCACGTTTGGCATTCTCCTACACTGGTCAGAAGATGATGATGGTAAGTAAGTAAGAATTTATCAGAACTGGAACAAGGTGGCTGACCAGAGGGCAAAACGTGGTCATCTGAAGTACCCTATTATGACCGAGGTAGTAAAGTAAGCACTGACTCTTGCTCATGGAAATACTGATGTTGAAAGGCCACTATCTGACAACAAAAACACTGTTACCCCAGACAGAACAGACCTTAGCTTTGGGACCAACAATGGGCTGAGACTACAATGGACTAAGTAAGTCAGGTTAAGGGTGTGCACAATGTTCAGAATATCAACAAACAAGTCATTTGGGCCCAAAAAGCAAAGAACTTTTTAATGAAAGATTGAGAAAAAAGGAAGAAACAGGCAGAAGGAAAATGTCTATGGAGGAAAATAAGATGGAAAAAAAACTGTTACAAATGGAACAAAAAGAAGTAAGAAAACTAAATGCAAATTTTGACAGAAAGGAGAAGGCCTTGAAAAATGAAGGAGATAAAATTAGTAATGTAATGAAAATGGCAGAAGTACTGCTAAAAGAAGCTACATCAAACCTGGGGGCAGCCCTGAAAACAAAACGAAATGCAAAATGAGGTTGAAATGCACGTTGCGCAGGGAATGCTTGAGAGTGCAGAAAGAAGAATTAAGAAGGGAAGAAAATGTGTAGAAAGGTGTCAGGAAGAAGGCAAACATTTAAGTAAGAACAGAATTAATGATGTTGCGAGAAGTAAGCATATTGTCAGCCAAGCATCTGAGAACAGGAAAGGATCAGTTGACACTTGTGCATTTTGTAGTAAGAAAAGAAAATTGTCTAGTGCTAAAGGCAGCAAACTCGTTTCTGTCAAACCTTCAAAGAAATGATGTTTAAATGTCATTTGACAAAACATATATCTATGTAAGAACTATATATCTATGTAAGAACTTTTGTTTCTAGGAATACACGACGGCCTGGTAGAGAGAGCTGAGTTCCAGTGTACTAAGCAGTTCTGTTAAACAGCCTTCTTCCTTTGTCTTGTAATTGTTTAAGTTATTTTTTATTGAGATATAACAAGTGCAATGAAGGCGGTTTTCTTTCATTCTAGTGGATAATGTTTCAAGTTACGCCGAAGGAATCCAAGTTTAGAGTATGTTTGTCTTTATGTAGATATTTGCTATGTGGTTCGACCATGTAAAGTCATTTGATAAGTAATCCTTTAATACCAGCAGCTGTGTTTCAGGAGAGAATCCAGATATATAATCATGGTTAAGTGATGTCAAGACATTGTTTGTTTTCAAAGAATTTCAATAGGTGGCTACATATAATGTGTTTCAATATTCTACCTGTTATAGATGCTAGGTTCACTGTTCGATAGTTCTTAGCTGATTGTTTGTCGCGCTTTTTGAACATATGTTTAGTGGAAGCTCGCCGCTGTTTAAAGGTGTGTCTGAATACACATTAAATGAATATGATAACAGCATCTGAATCCGTATTGTTTATTATTATAAATACAATACAATATACACACTCAAATACAAGCAAATAGTATTTGAACTACCAATAAATAGTGTAAAAAAACATGTTCATAAATATTACATTCATCAAGCGTTTATAGAGAATAAAAACAAATGTCAATTTAAATACACAGCAGAAATGTGATTATGATATCAATGACAAAAATATAAATGTACAAGTAAAATTAATGAAACCTGTATTTCACAGAAAAAACTTTGTATTAAATAGTGTTATAACCACAAACTGCATGTCCATATAAATTCAAATGATAAATTATTGATAGTGTATCATTGTCACAAATTATAATATGGATCGAAATGCATTGTGACCATTTGAATCATTAATCTAGATGCAATCAAACCGAACGTATATTGACGAATTTGACTTGTTTTCTAAATAATTTTGCCAAAATAATGTTTCCTGCAAGTAAATAATTGGCTTGCATGAATATGGAGGGAAGGGTATAACATCTTGGGTGCGTTCCAGATATCTGAATGCCACAGAACACGTTTTCAGTCAGCCGGTAAGGCGCTACAGCCCCGACCTGACATTTTACACTGTAAAGAGCTAAGGTTTCTACGGCAGCAAGACAACATTACCTTATTTAGACAAAATTTCATAGGAGTTGCACATTTTTAATAGCAAACAGACACTTTAGGGTACATTGATTTTAATATTTAATTAATTTTACTCATATAGTCTCAATGGGCGAAACTTCTTTTGCAGTCTCTGGCAAATGCAAAGTTCAACAACTTACTTTCTTCGTTTTGAGAAGATGAAGTAAACGATGAAAACTTCAAATATTTACGGTTTCGGCATGTCAATGTTTCTTTCGTTAAGAAAGGTCAAGTAAATATGTTTAAGTACTTCATGCTATCTCCTCGGAGATGCAATACAAATAGTTTGCCATTCACTACATAAATTTTGAGATAACTAAACAAATAATAATAACAACGTTGGTACGGTGCATATGGAAAAATAAGGGAAAATGAATAACTGATAACAGGCCTCAATACGGAACTCGAAGAAGGGACCATTATCTTAAAAACCTTGTATAAAATCTTTATTATTACAATGCGCACAGCAGGCTATGACCTGTGCAGGTGGTTTTTCAAACGCAGTATCAAACTGAAGGTTGCGTGTAAACATGCTATTTTGACTGTTTGCATGCTCGCGTATCAAAATTATTTTATAAATGCGGGCATTAAATGGGCCGGGACATGATGGTTATTTTTTCATTCTGCTGGCAAGATTGTGACTTTTGAGATACGTTCATTTGAATGATATTTAAATCGAACAAGATTGATATATTTTGTACATATTTTAACTAATGCTAAAATACTGTTTAAAGGTTCCTTTCTTTAATAAATTGAATGCATAAAAAATACCAAAATACGTCGTTAGTGTATTGTCAAAATAGGTTTTCGTTTTTCACGTTAGCTCATTTCTAAAAATATTGTATTGAGTTTCGCAAGATCATTTTAAGGTCAAGTGCATTTAAACATTTAACTGCGTTGACTATGGCATAATAACTTTCAAAGCGGCAATTATGTGATGAATTCAAGATTGTTTGGGCATCCGAGTCCTTAAGACACAATTCAAGTTTTCTATAATATCTGTTTTATGCTTAAAACACCTTTAACAGTTTCTTAATCAGAAACTCTATTGATAATGTCACATCATGCTGGAAATGAGGTCCTTAATATTTTGTTCCAGCTCTGTGCGCGCTGACGTTTGATGTAATACTTCAAAACGGGACAAATTGGCCATGCAGTGACTGATATCAAAACGATATTTTACTGCTTATTTATCTCACTGATATATGATTTAAGGCACTCCTTCACGAGCGGAGACCGTTTAGTGATAAAACATTCTCTTTCTTAACTATATTATTAAAAAGACAGTGCGAGTATTGAATCTTAATTGTATTATAAAACATTCATCAATTCTAATCCGAGAGTGAACGTTAAACATGTTTCAGTTTCTGATTTTGTCGGAAGCGTTAAGGCATTCAACGAACAATTTCGAAGGTAGCTACGACCAAAACGCTACTCGGTAACGGAATTTACTATTTGCCACCACATAGAAGATAGATTGTTATGTATTTCACCAAGTGTGCACCAAAAGTGGCGTAGCAACGATATAAAAAAAATGTGGGTTTCGGTGAGAGTTCAAATAATATGATATTTGAAAACTTTTGTAATGTGCATGAAAAGGATATAAATTTACAAATAATCGCTGTTTTTCAGAGAAACGCGCCAAGTTTGTGGAAACGTAGCGTCATTTTGGAAATAAGATCGATGAAATTGTTCCAAACCCCATGCGCGCTGACGTTATTCCACTATTTGAAACAGTATAAAGTTAAGCTAAGTTAAGCAATTGGCCTGTGTGAGTATGGAGGGAAGGGAATAAGATCATGGTGCGTTTCATAAGCCCATGGAACGAACCATTTGTAATGGGATGTTACATTTGTGCCCTCCGTAATATTCTGTGGCTAGAACTTTGCTTCTTCGCTGAGAGCGACCGTCCGCTTTGTATCGTTGCATTGAAACTTTGCACCTAAACATGAACTAAAACCACGTGGACAGGTTCGAGGCGGGGCTTACAATACTCGTTCTTTTAATAGTGTTTGTTTTGTCTTGTTTTGGTTTTCGTTTGATTTGTCAGCCAACTGCTTTAAGCATCGGGCCCCATATTCATTCTAAATATTTAGAAATATTTTTGTATTCATCTCTGGGAGATAAGTACAATTACCCTATATAAATCTGGTTTCATTTCAAAGGGTATTGACCCCTGATTACCAATTTATAAAATAAAAAATCGAAAATACATTACAGATAGTGAAGCGGTCGATTTTTCAATATTTTAATGTTGCAATATTTGTATCAGTGTCATGTTTACATATTTTTCCTTTAAACATTAAAGGGACTAGACACCAGAAGGTCCCAAAATCTGCCACCTCAGTATGTCCACAAAAAGCCTATACTTGTCAACAGGAGCTTGTATTAAGACGATAATACATCACTTTACATGATAAAAAGAATATTTTGTCGCTGTCTCAGCTGAATTTACCCTTAAAAAAATCATAACGGTTTTCCAGTTTAAAGTGTGTATATCAAGCATGTGAACGTCGAGCGATTAGTACAGAAACATATTTTCAAATTATTGGTATTTACCAGTAAATTTCGTATTGGATAAATACGCAAAACCTGCGAAAGATGCATGTGTCATTAGCGATAAGATACATCAGTAAGTAAGATTCTATGCGTTGTGCAAAACGATATTAATCGTGTGTAAGCATTTGTTAATTTCCTTTTTTTCATGCAATTGTATTATCTGGTGTCTAGTCCCTTTAAACCTTTTTTCAGATGATACCAAACAATATGCGTTCGCCATACATTTAAATGTCACATTATTGAATATCGGATACATTTAACCCCAGTCTCATGCAACACAATTTATAATAAATCAAATGAATGATTGTAAGCCCATGGTTATATTAGGGAGTAATAGACTTGGGCGTGTTTGAAACTTAATTGTAAAATGTTCAGTACAAGGAAATAATCTGTGCCATAAACTATTTTGGCATTTAAACCAAAAGTATGACAAGAAGGCTAGTGTATGGGCGTCTCTTTAAAGAGAATCGTTCTTCAGTCAACATTTGCTTTGAGTGCATGAGCCTTGTTATAATTCATTCAAACTTAAAAGCCAGGCCGTATTCAAAAGGCTTCCCATTAATTATTACAAATTCTTATATTTTCGGGCCTGCACTCACAATCCGAGTCATTGAATTTATACACAAGCACTGAATTAACTACAGCTCGAACAGTTGGTATTAAACACGGATTTTAGCTTCACTTAAGGGGTCCAGTTTGGTTTTGTAGAATATACACAAAACTAGCCCCAGTTTCTTGAAAATTCTCAAGTTTTTTTTAAAAAAACCCGAGTATAAATCAAATACAATGTAGTTATTCCATATAATTGCTTTATTAATCATTTTAATTGTGCGAGTATTTCATTTTATAACTTGATTATTAATGAAGAACAATCTGTAACAGTTGAGTACAGCTTTAAATGTTCGAGTTATTACTCATTGGCAAGATCATTTCTAGCCCTTAAACATATTTTGTGCATTTCTGTTTCTCCAAACAAGTCTATATACAGTAAAATAATCCATAAGTTTAAATCTGACAGAGAAAAAACATTTCCCATGTTTCGCTGTTTAGTTGTAAAAAATGTCGAGATTAGTAAAGATAAATTACTTGAGTATGTTCGAGTCACTGGGGTCTGGTCTTATACATGTTGAGGTAACGGAATAGGTGAGAAAAGGCTGCTGAAAGACACCTTATATACACACAAAGTCATTATAAAGAATTGAGGTATATGCCTTTCGTCAGATGCACAAACGTCGCTTCTTATCAGATGTGGCCAAAAACCTGAAAAAAAACCATTATAATATTTTTACTATTAACAGTAACACATATTTTTCTATAAATATAAATAATTACCAATCATTATGTTTGGGTACCTTGCACGGTAACAGCTAGGAAATTATTGCGCGCGGAAAGTGCGTACCCGGATCGATGTTGCATAACCGAGTAGATACTGCTCCTTCTGACCAACATGACGTTACCGGACCGATACTGCTCATCCGATGTTACGTAATGTTGGTCAGAAGTAGCGATATCGACCGTGGTACGTGCCGATATTTCATTTAACAATATTCGTTCAAAATCACTTTATGTGTCAATATCGGAAAAAAGAAATAAAATACGCTCATACTGCATCATTTCTGACTTTAATGGTTTAAAATTTCAGAACCCATTGCCAACATTTTAAAACATAAATAAATAATTATAATAGAGGTATTCATGTCAAAAGATTGCACCCCTAAATTACGCCCCTTCTTATGTCAATTCCTGGGCCCGCCCCTGAATATCGCTCTGCCAAACCAATACTACTCTCTAATTTCCAGTACACAATTTTAAAGCTCAATCAATTTTATTAGCAAAATACAACTGTCATGTGTACATTACAACCTATTTTTCAATCCATTCAAATCGGCTTGAACTCGAATATCATTCCTTAACTATTGATCCATTATTTAAAATCTCACCAGGTGTCGCCTTCTGTCCAGGAAATAAGCAAGACGGGCAGTTGAGATAGGGCGGGGCCTAATCTGGTTGCTTCGGTGAAGCGCCGCCCTCTTCAGCCAGGCGGAATCCAGACACGTATGTGCAGTGGGCCGCTTTCTAAAAACAAAACAACATTCTGTCCATGTGTATTGTGCTTACAGTTGTGTGCTATCCTTGTTTTGTAATATGGCATGGTCCCGTTAAACAAGAGACATAGTTGATTGCTTTTATTAGGGTATCGTGGTCTTTAGATGAAAAATAATTGTCAAAATGTTCAAAGACAACATGTACACACCCCATGTTATCGACGAGCAGCGTCTTAATAAACTCCTTTGCCTCAGCAGTGACGCCGGCGAAGAACTCGTCGGGAAAGCAAAAGTCGGTCCTCAGAATGTCAGAGCAAGTTTCTTCTTCGCTTTCGTCTAAAAACGGGGACACGCCGCTTAGCATAACGTACAGTACCACACCCACCGCCCTGAGGATACGGATAAAGGGTATTTACATTACAGTATATATCAATGTACACGATTAATAGACAAGGGAGACATTTGTTACTCGTAATGTTGGAGGAAGTCTTCTCTTCGCATTCGTCTAAGGTCAGCAAGGCATACAGAACCATAATTACTTTGTAACACTGTAAAGAACACATTGTCAACGGTAAGCTATAGCGTTGTATTGTTTGATAAATCCCAGCAAAGCACAAAGTAGTAAACTGTCAATCATAATTATGCAAACTCAAAATCTAAACATGCAAAAATGAAACAACCATTATACAAATCAAGACTATATGCGTACTCCAGTACGCCCGGGCGAACAAATCCTTAAGGTTCCTCCAAACACGCACGTGTTTCAATCTTAAACTTTGGAGTTTAAATCGAAGGCTAACAATATCTTCTGTACTTTCTGCTTGCCTTGTACCATCTTCTTTGTTCTACCCCTAGTTGTTCTTTCTCTAAAGTTTTAATTCTATCTAGCAATATTTGAAGTTCAGTTTTAACATCACTTACAATTTCAGCATATCCATCAATCTTCACACCAGCTCCACAATAAGCATCATGTTCATTACTATGTGCATCTTATTCAACTTCGCTTAAAATCTTTTTCTATTCTTCTAAGTTCAAAAATGAAATCTTCATACACTTTCACTGTGTCAAACTTATACCTTACCCTATATTTTATCCCTCTCCTCAATCCAGCATACAATACATTCTGTAAACTTTCTGTATCTGAAGACTTTAGACCTCATAATTGCACTGCCTTTGTGAACAATACCTCAACCCTCCTTGAGTAACTATTAATACTTTCATCAGTATCTTGACTTAATAAGTAAAACTGTCTTAAAATGTCTTCCCTTGACTCTACACTTCCAAAACTACAATCAACTGTGTTCAAAATCTGTCCCAGAGTAGCTTCTGTTCCAAGCCTTTTTGCAGCTTATGTGCAGATCCCTTCAGAACCTTCAAAACACCTAATTTGACCACATCTTCACTAAATGCATTACTATTCAACAATATCTCCACCTCAAATTTAAATGTGTCCCAGCACACTTCATCTTGTTCACTATTCCCATAAAGTTTGAAATTCGTGGACAAAGATAAGATTCATATTCCCACTCAAATTCACTATCTTCTGAATCTTCTGCCATAATTCCAATCACTTTCAACAGCACAACACCATATCACTATCAAATCACAAACTCAAAGTCACTTTAAAATGTCTGATATCCTACCATACAAGTCTTTCTCTTAAAGACTAGAAGTTCTCATTTTTCCATTCACTTCAATTCATAATCACTATCTTCGAATCAAACATATTACACAAATACTTTCTGAACACTAGTCACTAGTATTCATATAATTCCACAGAATTTTATGTCCCGTGTAACACAAATCTACTATTCAATATTTCTTATCACTTTGTGCAATCACATATAGTATATCACATCAATTGCTTAAAGGTAATACACAATTGTACAATTGCGACAAAACAACTTGTCTCATCAAAGTCCAAATTATCACCCAAATTACACGTATTGGGATATTAATTCAGCATGCAAAACATCATCTGTACCTAAGTCATCTCTTAAAATCAATGCTTATTCATTCAATCATTATCTATGCACCAGACTTTATCACCAATAAGTTATCAAATAACTCAAAATCTTAATCACATTGTAGCAATAAAAAGTTTCTCTAAATTTTTATACCAAGATGTGTCATCGGTCATTCAGATAAAATCTAAAGCATCAATTAATGTATGAGCCTTTAATAAATGAAACACATTGGTAATGTTGTATTATTGCACAACAAATCTAAGTGTCAATAATTCACAATAGAATAATTGCAAATTGTCTAAGTACAAAAAATAATTTGCAAAACTATCAATGCAGTTCAAAATATTTTCTATTGCAAGTGTCTCTTTTCATTATACACAGCTTAAATTCAAGGTACCTTTTCACTAGGCACTGCACACACAATAATTAGTCACCAAAAATCAATAATCAATATTCATCTGTTATGATCACTCTTCATGTAAACAATCATCAACTGCATAAAATGACACAACTCTAAGTTACAAATTCATTAATAAGTTCCCTTATGTTAATTAAATACAAATATTAAACATTTCAAAATACAAAAACAAGTGTGGGGTAAAATAAATATATGACCAGTTAAATTTATTTAAAATAATGACAATGTTTTATTTTAAATACTGACAATTCAAAGTTCAAATTAAGTCAAATTAGTTTCAGTAAAGAAATTAATTTGGTAACTGTATTTTATGTACAATGCGAACTAATCAGATTATATATAATCTCATTTGTTCTCAAATAAGAATACAGAGATTGTTCACAACAATTTCATTATTCTCAGTTGTTTCCAGATTTATCCTAAGTTTAATTGATTCAATGCATGAATCAATTAAATAATTTTCCCAATAGGTTCTAATACTTCTTAGTCAAAAATATATACTAAGTAGCTCTATTCGTCTAAATAACCTAAGCTAATTCTTTTCTACAAGTGCGTCTATCTAAACAAATCACTACTATTGTATATGTGTATTTATTGCAGAATCTCTTCATAGTAAATTCATTACCTGTTGAATGAAGTTCATGGGTCATGACCTTTCCAAATAAGGTTACTCTACTACTAAATAATCACCTGACACGTCACATGACCTTTAGCTTCTAATTTAAGAACCAATGAAAGTCAACTTCTACTAATTAATATGCAAACGTCACTAAAGTGGGGGTAAAACGGAATAGCTAACACAGCTGTCAAAAAGCAGTACTTCAAATGTCAGAAACTATTCCCTAGTTTATTCAATGACAAATGACCAAAATTCACAAATGATCTCACCAAAACTCGACTAAATACAAGACAAATACAATTGAGGCTTGAAAATCAAATGTCTGGGGTAATATTGCCAAATATAATTCAATACACAACTAGGTCAATAGTAGGGCAAAAATTAGACCATGTGTTGGAATGCAAACGTAAACAAACTCAGCTGATTAAAATCAATATCAGAGTGGTTTCAATGTAGCGGAAAATAGTCAGAATATAGTGTTAAATGTTAAACAGTGCTAAAAATAACTTAGTTACTTAGTAAGTTAATGTCCTTTTTTAGGTTTAAAGTACATGCAAAGTGAAAATACTCTTACTTTCGGTTTCACACTACAATAGCTCAACAAACATGTACATCAATATTCTCTTTTCAATCAAAAACTGCAGTTATCCTTGTGAAAGTAAAACGTTAAAATCAGAAAATAATAAAAATAAATAGAGATTTACTGAAATAACTGCAATTTCTGAAAAGATTATAATGCAATATTTATTTTACTCACGTAATCTTGAAAACCTTGATCTTTACTGCCACTAGACACAAATATATAAGTCCTAATTCACAATTCACAAATAAAGTTCACTGCTACAAAGTTTCTGTCCTTGATGATTGAAGAATACGTCTCCTGGTGATCACAATACACATCCTGTCTCCCTGCGGCCTGAAATGCGTCCCAGCATTTCAAAGAAGGTTCCCGAACGATGGCACATCATCACGTACAACCTGGACCACAAAACGATCCGATATGGTGTTAGCGAAAGTCCAAACGATCCAATCCGATCCATATGGCTATATGTTCAAATTCATCAACTTGGTTATGGCAGTCGATTACTGCTATATGTTAATCAGGCTGATAATCCAAATCGTACACTTTTATCAATGTAGATGTTCAATACGGTGCATATATTATAATATTTCCACTGTCTTTCCATTCTTTAAAATTAAATTTCTGATTTCTCCTGTATTCATTTAATGTTTATGGGCTACGTTGGACGCCAATATTACCAGTCTAAACTTTCCAAGCTTATTAAATGGTTCTTATGGGAATGTTAGAAAGGCACGGGTTCGTTTTTTAGTCTTTATTGCACCGTTTCAGTTATCATAAACATGTAGATTCCAATAACCGTATTCCATATAATATAAGAAAATGTCATTACAATACATATATAACTGTTCTTGTAATATAAACATAAGGTACATAGTAAACAAAGAATATATGCGTTACTTAAATATGATATTACACATACGTCAGGTTATTGTCTAGTGGCGTTAAAATGACATAACATACAATGGCATACAATGTACATATGCAATAATCAAACATGTACATAACAGCTCACATCAATCTCCTAACAGGTCTGAGGGACTGAACTTCTCACTCTCAATCACACATCTCTCAGGTGAATGCATTTCATATCCTGGTTATAACTGAAAACCCAAAACCATGAATGCAATATTAAATGTAAAGAACAATTAGCAGATTATGATATATTGAAACCAAGTCTCAAAAGTCTAATACCACGAAAATACATATTTCAGCCTAACAAATCTACCAAATGCATTATTACATTTCCAACACATTGCAAACACAAATAGAATAGTTAAAAGATCAAATGCAACCAATACTGACCATAATAGTTTTCCTTTACCTCGACCAGATCAAATTAAAAGCTTCCACAACTTCTCAAACGTTTTCAACAATGGAGGGAAAATTTTTGCATCAATGATAATTACAGTCACCTGACCAATTTCAAAGAATTCACTCAACCATATAACATATCATGGTCTAAGGGAAACAATAACCAATGACTGGTAAAAAGCAAAATCAATATGCATGAATTGTCTCCCTTAAACTCTCAGAATTTCAACTGGACTACACATGTAGTAATGTTAAGGAATGTATTACTGACATGTCTTCCCAGAGTTAAATATTTACATATAATCATGTTACGGAATGTTTCACTGGCATGCCTTCCCAGAGTTAAATATTTACATGTAATCATGTTACGAAATGTTTCACCATGATGCCTTCCCAGAGTAAAATATTTACATGTAATCATGTTACGGAATGTTTCACTGACATGCCTTCCCGGAGTTAAATATTTACATGTAGTAATGTTACGGTATGTTTCACTGACATGCCTTCCCGTAGTAAAATATTTACATGTAATAATGTTACGGAGAGTTACAAAACTATCATACCTTTTCCAGCTCCTCGAGTTCGGTGAAGTCATTCTAATATGTGGTTTTCCACGTGGTAAACTTGCCATCAGCGTACTCTGTCAGTTCTAAAGATAAGTATGGAAGACCATTAGCGTCAAAAACAAACCGCTTCATGCCTTTATGATAAAATATTATGGTCCTTTTATGAAAAAATTATTGTGATTTTTTTTTTAATTTAATCGTTTAATTAAAGGTGAAAATATAAACAAGAGGGACATGATGGCCCTATATCGCTCAGCTAAGTAAAAGAGTTTAACCTTTGTTATCAATATTGCCTGATATTTGTTCTCAAAAAATATTGAAAAACATACTGGTCAAACATGTTGCCTGGATAATCACTGACAAGACTTGTCACAGTTTCCTGCACACTGACAGGACTTGGTGATTGACTGCACACTGACAGGATTTTGTTCAGTTGCCTGCACACTGACAGGACTAGGTAATTAATTGCACACTGACATAATTTGATTCTTATACCTGCACACCGACAGGACTTTGTTCCGTTGCCTGCACAATTGATAATTGACAGCACACTGACAGCACTTGGTACAGATACATGCACACTGACAGGTCTTTTTTCAGTTGCCTGCACACTGACAGGACTTTGTTCAATTGCCTACAATCTGACAAGACTTCGTTCAATTGCCTGCACACTGAAAAAAAACTATGTTAAATTGCTTGCACACTGAACGAACTTTTAGTATAGATACACAAACAACAAACAGTGCACCATCCAATAAAATCAATAAACTGCCTTAAGCTTTAAAAATCAAATATCAGAACACATTCAGCACCTTCAACTAATATTATCGCTACTTCCATCTAGGACAACACCACCTTCCTTCAAATGTTAAGAACCAAATGTTGCTTTATATAAGGCTTATTCACTATCCACACAGAAGATAAGATTGTAGCTTAGAATAATCTATATGAAGTTTACAATAATCTACATGAAGTTCAATGGAAAAGTCTGATTATTAAATTTATCATAAACTAAAAATAAAATTTCTTCTAAAGAATAAAGTGTATAATAATTATTTGAATCTATGAACCTAAAAAAAAGAACAATAATTATCTTAGAACTGACTATGTTGAAGACTTAATAAAATTTAAAATCTATTCCCTTGTTACTAAAAATAGAAAGTAGTGGAATCTCCAACAAAAAGGTAGACCGTATAGCAAGACTTGCTGCCCTTTCTTCAAGAGTAAACTTTACATAACAATCAGATTTTAATAAACATGGTAGATAACCAATAGACAATGTTACACACCAAGTATTTAAGCACTAGGCCTCATAGTATTTGCCAAAGAAAGTTTTGTAATTTTTCCTTTAGGTTGCCATGGCAACAAGAGTTCTGCATGGAATTCGTTTCTTTGAACAATTTTGAAAACGAACCAACCAAGGATCACTCCTATGCAGCTTCATTAAGATTGTCCAAGGGGTTTAGGAGAAGATGATGATTATAACCAATTGTTGACACTTTTCCTTTAGGTTGCCATGTCAACCAGAGCTCTGCATGGAATTCATTTCTTTGAACAATTTTGAAAAAGCACCAACCAAGGATCATTCCTATGAAGTTTCATTAAAATTGTCCAAGGGGTTTAGGAGAAGATAATGATTATAACCACTTGTTAACGCTTTTCCTTTAGGTTGCCATGGCAACCAGAGTTCTGCATGGAATTCATTTCATTGAACAATTTTGAAAAAGCACCAACCATTGATCATTCCTATGAAGTTTCATTAAAATTGTCTAACGGGTTTAGGAGAAGATAATGATTATAACCAATTGTTGACACTTTTCCTTTAGGTTGCCATGGCAACCAGAGTTCTGCATGGAATTCATTTCTTTGAACACTTTTGAAAAGGCACCAACCAATGATCATTCATTTGAAGTTTCATTAAAATTGTCCAAGGGGTAAAGGAGAAGATGATGATTATAACCAATTGTTGACACTTTCCTTTAGGTTGCCATGGCAACCAGAGTTCTGCTTGGAGTTCATTTCTTTGAACAATTTTGATCAAGCACCAACCATGGATCAATGAAAATTGTCCAAGCAGTTTAGGAGAAGAAGATGATTATAACCAATTGTTGTCGCCGAACGACGGACGACAAACGCCGGACATAGACAGATCACAGTAGCTCACCTTGAGCACTTTGTGCTTAGGTGAGCTAAAAAAACAACTTACTATTGTATGATTGATGCGATTCATTTTGTAAATATAAACGCTGTTATACAGGCTCAAAAGCATTTAAGTACTTCCTTGTCGACATTGTGGCGAAGTTAAAACTCAAGGCATGAACAACACAATTATACAATTCGAGAAACTTCAGGGCATAATCAACACAAAATATTATTATTTTACCTCACTTTTGTCTACAATGGTAAAATCCCATTACCCGAAAACGATATTTTGATTATCAGAAACATTTTAATCTTTTTGACACGTGACCAAGCGAAAATTCATTGTCAGGTCATGTGACCGCAGTGATATTTTGAATGTCATATAAAGGCAAATAACTGCGTCAATATTTTAGCTAAATTATGACGTGATTGCCTCCCTTATACACATTCAGCAGTGACGTCACTAATCAATCTGTACACAAAAACATCAGACGACAGAAACTGTCGGGCTTTTTAAGGAATTTTAGCATAATTAACGTTGGAATTTGGTCCTAGATATAATTATATTATATTTTGTTTTCCTTGTTAAACCTGTTTAATTACAAAAACATGTTTAAACCTTTTATGTACTTCATTTTGTTCGGTATAATAAAATACTTACGCCTCAGGTGACATTCTGCTCACGGGTTGACAATTTCAATGTCACACATGCTGCCATATGATATTTATATAATATTTTTGAAATATAACAAAACTCCATTGGACTATAACTACCTGACTCGGTTGGTATGGCGACGAAGTTGGAGGGGATGCTGGGGTCGCTCATACCGATTGTGATTGGCTCGAACCCTAAACTGGTATATGGCCCCGGTGGAGAGGTCTCCTATCACCTGGGAGGTGTTGGGCACGTAGGGAATCCCAGCCTGCCAGTAATCCAGACCGACCTCATTGAACTCTTTTGTGTAACCCTGGAAACAACGAACATTGAACTTACGTAATAGTAGTATATAATTAATGTTCATGGGATTGACTACATTTCTATGAAGTTCTATCAGAGCGGACGAATTAGTAAGTGGGTATACCCGGCGACTTCCAGTAACTAGAGGCCCACGAGAGCCTATGCTCTACTACCATGACATTTATGATATTGTTTTTATCAAAACAATGTACATACTAGTTATGGGCAATATACTAAACCCACATTCAAAGTGAAGCAATCAGTGAATTATGTTTTGCAAAGGGCAAATTAACTTTATAAGAATAGACGTTAAGTTGTCTCCCTTAAAGTAAACTTTCGTTAGAGCTGCAGCATTTCAAAGGCATAATCCAGTCATGCGTTGGTGGATCTGACTGACTTAAGAAAAGAACCGAGCTCTTATGGATATCTTACTACTGTATAAGTTTGACTGAGACAAATCGAAACTGAAGACTGAATCGCGTTTATAAGCATTCGTGTACGGACGGACGCACGGACAACGGACACCGCACCATCTCATAAGTCATTGGCCAGTATAGTTAAACATGACCTACCACAGCAGGAGTTCTTACGACAAAGCGAGTCATTTTCCAGGATGCGCCTTATACGAGCTCAACTGTGATTCATGGATGCATAGGTAATCCCCATAAGGCTCAACTATCCAAACTCTTAATCTCGATTCTTTATTATTTATTTTTATCTTTCACTATACATACTCTCACCTTTTTCTTCAGTTTTATTTTACTTTATTGCGCTATCCCCTTTTTGAATGTGGCAAGTATCTGGTAGAAGTAGAAGAAGTCCTCAACTTTAAACTACATGTACATTAAAGGCGCTGTACCTGTATCTGTCTACAAGATACGATGAAAGGCGGGCGCCACTCCCGGTGGACGGAAGTTCCCACCTGCGTCTTCATGTCCGGTTTGGAGGGAGGGTCGGGACGGCCAATACTGTGAGTGTCGCCCTGGTGACGACTCCGCCGATGTCGCTATTGGCAACGCATGTGTACTCCCCGCTGTCTGCCGCTGTCACCTGGGAGATCTGTTAACAGGAGAGGGGGACTTGAAACGCATTACATGTATAACGTATGTGGAAGAATATAGTTTTCGGATATTTTGTTTTTTTCGAAAAACAGCATAATGATGGAGCGATCATGATAGAAAAGGAACAACAAAATCTCCTTAATTTTTATTAAAGCTGCCCTATGACAGATTTACCGTTAATATAACTTTTTTTTTCTTGGAATGAGCACATTTTTGCGTAAATATCTGCAAACCAGTGATAAAAGACTGCTGACTAGAGATCAGATCGCAGATTTTCAGATTTCCGTTCCAAAATTAATGTTTTGTGGCTAAAACCGCTACTAACGGTTTAAGAAAATTGCATAAAATATCAATTGTTTAACTTAAATATAAATATCTGCAATCTTTTGTTTTGTCAGCAGTCTTATATCACTGGTTTACATCCATTTTCGCATAAATTGGCTCGTTCCAAGACAAAAAATAAAATTAGTGCAGCTTTAAGCATGCTGTTTTTTTGTAAAAAAAATCATTAATACACATTGAAATTAGTACTAATTGAAATGTCATTTTGTTTAAAGCGTAACAAATACCGTTTATTGGCAACCGTACTTCCGGAAATAACTGCTCATTCGCACAAGATATACCAATAAGAGGCCCAAAAGGGCCTATGCTCTACTGGCATGGCTATTGTGGTCATTTTCAATCCAGAGCATGTACGTATGAGTAAAAGGCAACACATATATAGTTCACTTTTTGTGTTCGGGTTAGCTGAAAACGCTGCACGTTCAACATCTGAGGACAGAAAGTGTTGTAAGCAGATTAGTTGCATGAACTATTTTAATATGTGCCAAGTAAAGGTAATCAGAGGGTGAAAATAGTTGCTTTCAAAACTGCACTCATGGTCAAAATTTCATTTCTGTTGCTTTAAAAATAAAAAAAAAATGGTCAAAAGGTCAAAGTCAAGGACATCCGAGGACAACATTGATGCTCGTTTGCAAAACTGTACACATGGTCAAAATTTCATTACTGTAGCTTTAAGAATTAATAAAGTAAGACAAAATGGTCGAGGCCAGCTTTTGCCCAAGGGGCATAATTTTAAACGTTTTGCTAGCCGGTCATCATATGATGCTCCACAACAAATATCAAAGGTATGGGCCTTGTGGTTTGAAAATATTTCTGAAATAAGTCTCTAGGAAACTTGTGACCCCCGGGACAGTGCAAGTTTTGACCCAAGGGGCATAATTTGAACAACCATGGTAGTGGACCACTAAATTAAGCCTTGTTCAAAATAGCAAGGATCTGCATAGTAAGGATCTGCATAGCTGTTTCAGACAAAAAAGTTTTTAACATTTCACAATTTAAGTATACCAAACCTGTGAACCCGGGGCATGGCCAGTAATGACCCCAGGGGCATAATTGGAACAAATATTCACAAGCAATTGCGACTTTACATGTAAACTTGGCTAAAGATAGACTTTGCTCATGTAGACTTGGCTAAAAATAGACTTAGCTAAAAATAGCATTTTTTTATACTTTCATGACCCATAATCTAGGCATGCATTGGCGGATCTGGTTTTCAAAAGGAACCGAGATCTTATGGATATCTAAATACTGTACAAGTTCCATCGAGATACAATCAAAACTGAAGACTGTATCGTGTTCACAAGCAATTGTTTACAGACGCACGGACGCACGGACGCACATACTACGTACACATTACCATTTGGCCAGAAGAGCTAATCACGATAATCGCACAACTGATTGTAAAACTTGTTTGCTCGTCCAAATACCTGCAGAGTAACAACGCCATCTTCCCTGTACGCCGTGATTGTTCGGTGGTCCGGTACCACAGACATGTTGCTGTTAAACGTCCATGTGACAATAGGGGCGGGGGCGACCGCATATCCGACATGTGAACACGGCGCTCTCGCCCACCTTCACTGTAAGACTCGACAGGGGAGTCACCGCGCTGGGTGACATCTCAAACAAGAACTCCTGACTGCCCGCCTGCAAGACAAGCAATGTTTGGCTACATTTTAATAACCAGATCTTCAACTGCGCATGTGACTAAATATGTGTATAGCGTGACTAAATTGCATATAAATGCAGTATGTGTATGATGTGATTACAGTATGACAACAGTATGTGTATAATGGGACGACTGTATATGTCGGTGACAACAGTATGTGTATAATGAGATAGCAGTATATTTCTATGACAACAGTATGCGTATAATGCGACAGCTGTATACGTCTATGACAACAGTATGCGTATAACGTGACAGTTGTATATATCTATTATAACAATATGCGTATAATGCGACAGCTGTATATGTCTATGACAACAGTATGCGTATAACGTGACAGCTGCATATGTCTATGACAACAGTATGCGTATAACGTGACAGCTGTATATGTCTATGACAACAGTATGCGTATAACGCGACAGCTGTATATGACTATGACAACAGTATGCGTATAACGTGACAACAGTATGTGTATACCGTGACCACAGTTTGAGCATAACACGACTACAGTTTGAGCATAACGTGACTACAGTTTGAGCATAACATAACTTCAGTTTGAGCATAACATGACTACAGTTTTAGCATAACATGACTTCAGTTTGAGCATAAAGTGACTACAGTTTGAGCATATCATAACTTCAGTTTAAGCATAACATGACTACAGTTTGAGCATTAAGTGGCAACAGTTTGAACAAAACGTGACTTCAGTTTGAGCATAAAGTGACTACAGTTTGAGCATATCATAACTTCAGTTTGAGCATAAAGTGACTACAGTTTGAACATAACACGACTACAGTTTGAGCATAACGTGACTACTGTTTGAACATAACGTCGCTACAGTAAGACTCCGGTATTATACTTTGTTCATAACCTGACTAAAGTAAGTGTAAAACGTAACTTAAGTATTTGTTTTTCATGAAAGAAATTTTCGTAAGTAATGAGTTTTATTTCATTAGTGTAAAATATATGTTAAATTTCCGTCTCAAATTTAAACCCGGAAAAATGTGTAATGCACACTGTGTCTACTGATTCCGCTAATCTTCAGCAATACAATTTGAAAGAAATAGGACGTACGGTTTTCGTCGAATTAAATTGCTTTTGTGAAAATAAAACTAATACTATTTAAAAGTACTTTAAATTTTGAAAGAAATCAAAAGATATTCTAGTCAGTTGATCTGTGGGGTTGTATCACTTCTCGTTGATTCTCATGCGATATGGACTTGACGCAAGAGTCTCAAAGTGATACAAGGCTAATAAACCGACTAACATAATATTCCCTAGGCTAGTATTTAAACCTGAATGTCATATAAACCATTATTAATCAACTATTACGTATTTAGCGAGATACAGAGACAATAGCAGTACCAATACCAGACAATTGAAGACAATATATGCCAGAACTCGCTAAATATCGACCAAACTCGGCCAATATCAACAAAACTCGTCTAATATGAGTTTCCTCCGTTTTGATTGGCTAAAAAACTCGCCTAATATAGGATTTGAGAAATGGGCCATTTTCATTGGCTGTCGAAACTCGCCTAATATGAGAAATATGTCGGAAATTATTATAGTAGTCATTTTGTTTTTCGTTTTCCGAATATTTTGAAAAGTTTGTGCTTCTTATAAACCTATTTGGAATACTTGAACATATTGAATGATTGAACCACTGTGTACGGTTTGATATTACAGTTGCATTTCACCCGTTTGTGGATTTTACGACTATTACGATTTTGTGCACCGACAAAAAGGACGACGAAGGTGAAAAATTTGACGTATTGGCAAATGATTTACGAATTTAAGACGAAAAGACATGCTTCCTTACAATGTACAGTGCTTTATTCATAAATATGTGCAATGTCACTCTAAGGATGCATGTCAAAATCAGCAAAGTCAAGTCTAGAAAAGCAGACACCATGAATGGATAAGGGAAAAATACGGCTTCACTGTGAACTAAAGGTAAGTTATAAGAATGTTTTTAACCAAAATGGTAAACGTTAATTAATAAAATACTTATTAATTATGTGATTTCATATTGGCCCAGTTATTTGTCCTCTGTCAGCTGTATTTGCCTGAGCCCGAAGGGCTCAGGCAAATACAGCTTTCCTCGGACAAATATCTACTGGGCCAATATGAAATCACGAAGGGCTCAGGCAAATACAGCTAACCTCGGACAAATATCTACTGGGCCAATATGAAATCACCCAATTAATAACATTATAATAAAACTTTGGTAGTTTAATCTTATTTAAAACAGTTGTTATCTTATGTCAGGATTCTATGGTTATTATGAATTTCATTTACTCGTGACAATTAGTCAGCCTTAGCAAACAGTTCCGCACTGTATTTTTATTCCGGATTTAAGACATATTCCTCATATTAGGCGAATTTCGACTTTATTTTTAACCTTGTTATAATATACAAGTACCACATAGTGTGGTCACTTCTCTTAACATGAGACACAAGGTCAAGACTGTATAAAAAGAAAAGAATTTATGTCGTCATTACATAACTGATGATAACACTTTTAAACCCCTTCAATTGACTTAACCGGAGAATTTCTTCTTTCTTCTCTGCTTTACAAGTTTATTCTATTTATAGCACTAAATATATTGATCGCTTATACAAATAGTTAAAACAAAACTTAAATGGTAGGTCCTGGTAGGTCCTTGAAGGAAGATCTGAAATTTCAAACGATC